>NC_092820.1:137192452-137507452 GCF_023375885.2 Dermacentor andersoni
ACATCGTCTAAAATTGCTTGTAGCAAGCTTATTGTGAGCAAAGATCACATAGTTCAAGTCCTCAGTGACAGCTGGAGCAAGAACGCACCTCTTTTTCTTCGAGTTCAATCATTGTGCCCTGAATTCCTAATGTAGAGCATTAAACCAAGTTTAAGTCTCTATAACCGACACTCGAAAGATGTTCTCGAGGTCGCACCTAGATGCAGAATTCTGACACATCGTCTGCGCCTACAACTGTACCGCTTTCTCGAAAAATGTCGAACGATCGGTGACAAACGACTAAGGGAGCAGTGACATTAACCTGCAGCAAAAAAAGGGGGCTTTTTTATATGTTAGAATTCTTCGCAGATCCTTCGCAGGGACTTTAGGGGACCGCCGGGACGTACAGGGGCGGTCATAAGTTCCCAGGCCAAAGCGTGTTGGACAACGTTGACTCTCAAGCAAGTTGCGGAGCTCCTGGAGTAATTTTGCCGCTCGGAAGCTGTGGGTGGTGAGAAAGAGTGTCCCTTACCCTCTTCACGAAAACCTTGGGGCTCTTATAACCCGATGCATGACACGCTACATGGGCACGAAGTCAACGTGTTCGCGCAAGCTGTGGCCTGGAAACTTTTGACCACCCGCGTACATTCGCTGGGACGTCAAGTCTGATTCGCGGGCGACGCTGAAGGGAACAGACGGGCCCACTGAAAGCGCCTTCCCAGCGCAGCAGGATCAGCGCGCGAATGCGATAAGGTTTTGACCTGGTTTCGCTCATTTGTTTGTTAGAAGTGTCAGGTTAAATGGGCAATTTCTCTCTCTCTCACTCAGGTGTCCTTATTAGGGAAGCTGCCCCAAGTGGCCCGGTTGCCTACACATTGCCAACGCTGCACAGAGATCCGGGCATTACACGGCCCCAGCTCGGACCCGGAGCCAAGGTCAATTCCGCTGGAGTCGCCCCAACCGGGGCCAAGCGTATCCTTCCGGTGACCGCGGGGCCATCGTCCTAGTGGAACTTTCGCATCCAAGGTGGGTAGGCGCCCTGCGAAGCGACGACCACCAGACCTAGCTCCGGGTCGTCCAGAGGGCTCACAAAAGGGCGGAGGCTCACGGGCTTCCCGTCCCAACGTGGGTGCGGCCCGCGACCCCTGCCGACCACTAAACCAATAGTAGACGGGGAGGGGTTCCTCAAGACTCAATAAAGTTATTTCCTCCTCCTCCTCCTCCTCCTCCTCCTCTCTCTCTGTGTCTACATATATATATATATATATATATATATATATATATATATATATATATATATATATATATATATATATATTATTCATGCTTTATAGTTTCTTGTTCTTTTTCGTTAGATATAGGTAGAAAAAGAATAATTGTAGTCTTCTTTATTCCATATTTTTCCACAAGTAGGGTTACTTTTGTACGCCGCCTTGTCAGCACAAGATAATGGTGGTTAGTAGGCGGAACCCAGGCATGCGTTGTTCTGACCGCGAGCGTTCCTATGCGTTTGAAGAAACACGGCTTGAGTCGGTTGAGGCTAGTCAAACAGGGCTGATTGTCTCTCTATGATACGTGCATTAAGGTCGCGGCTAGACCACCTGGAGCTGGAGGAGGATAGCTAAGCGGGTTGGGAAGCTAGAAAAAGGAACTCAAGAGCGAGCAGATGCGGAGAAAGATGGTAGAAGACGAGTTAGTCGACGTAGAAGTGAAGCCGAGGACCGCCATTCCGCAAAACAGTGGTGAACGCATCGAGGCGAGCACCGCGCGCAAGGCTGGCTGCGAAGGAAGAACAGACAAGGAAGCCAAAACCGCTACTCCGGAAAGCA
Source organism: Dermacentor andersoni (assembly GCF_023375885.2). Classification (NCBI taxonomy): domain Eukaryota; kingdom Metazoa; phylum Arthropoda; class Arachnida; order Ixodida; family Ixodidae; genus Dermacentor; species Dermacentor andersoni. Next base: position 137,194,261 of record NC_092820.1, read on the forward strand.
GTAGTAGACACATCAGGGTTCATCATCATCATCATCATATGCCTGGCTACGCCCACTGCAGAGCAAAGGCCTCTCCCACACTTCTCCAACTACCCCGGTCATGTACTAATTGTGGCCATGTTGTCCCTGCGAACTTCTTAATCTCATCCACCCACCTAACTTTCTGCCGCCCCCTGCTACGCTTTCCTTCCCTTGGAATCCAGTCCGTAACCCTTAATCATTAAGAGTTGCCGTATTTACCCGATTCTAATGCGCTATCGTATCTAATGCGCACCCAATTTTTGCTAGCTTAAAGTAAGAACATAAAAGTGCACCTGAATGTAACATACCACCGATTCATAAGATAAAAATATAGCATAACCCCTTGTTCACGATCACAAAAAGGGGAGGTATGTGGACTTTACCTTCACAGATGGGAATTTTTTCGCAATAACGCAACGCAATAACTGAAAAGTTATTGCGTTGACGTAGCTCTTGCCTTTGCTTCGTGTTGTCGACAAATTCGACTTCGCCCTGCCATCTGCTAGCCGCCTGGTTAGCTCAGATGGTAGAGCGGCTGCCCCGGAAAGGCGGTGGTCCCGGGTTCGAGTCCCGGACCAGGACGAATTTTTCTTCAACTATGAGGCTTTTCTTTCGAGGAACCCGTATGGGTTTCCTTTGTAGCAATTGCTACGAATGGGTGGATGTCTGATTTTCCCTTTATTCATAAGGAAGCCGACGACAAAGTTGACAGAGAATTGTTATGGTATATTCTCAAGCGCGAAGGCACAGATGACGAGCTGCTGAGGGAAATATATAGGGACAACCGAGTAAACATTTGATGGGAATGCCGAAAATATAGTGAAGTGGTGGACATTCACCGAGGACTGAAGCAAATATGTCCTCTGCCTCCATCCATTTTTGTCCACGCTTTACGTTAAGGGCATATGAAGACCACTTGAAAACAGCGAATAATGACTTGATTTATCCTACACGCCTAATTAGCAAACGGTGCAACAGAAGGTCTCTGGGCTGATGTATGCGGAGGACACAGTGCTACTAGCGGACAATGCAAAATATTTACAGGCACTCGCGAATATCTGTGGCAACGCTGCGCCAATCTAGGCCTTAAGTTTAGCAGAGAGAATTCGGGAATTATGATCTTTAATGAAGAGACAAGTAATTACGTGATGTCAATTGAACAGCAAGTCATACCCATAGTCAAGCAAAATGAACACCTCGGCGTATAGATAAACGAAGGAAAGGCTTACTCAAGCACCCCCCCCCCCCCTATTAAGATAATCTGAAATAAAGTGAAAGCGGAATGCAGTAACAATGAAACATAGAGCATTTGGAGCCACAATAAATACGAGGTGGTGCGTGGAATCTGCAAAGGAGCAACGTGACAGTGCCAACGTTCGCAAATGCCATTTTGTGGTTTAAATCGAATATCTTGTCAGGGTTGGAAGTTAACCAAAGCTCCGTAGACCAGTTGGCTTTGGGAGCCCACGGTAAAGCCACAAATTAGGCAGTGCAGGGTGGCATGGGTTGAGCCTCTTTTGAAGTCAGAGAAGCGCAGAGCAAAATTAGTTTTGAAGAAAGAACTCGGGAGCATGGAGAAAAATAATTGGGCGGTAATGTTCATAAGTATCTGTACCTGAACGGCATGGACACGCGATGGAGAAAGAGGTCGGGAAAGTTGGCAACCAAGTACAGGGTAGTTGGAGGCCTAAGTAGGCAACCAGGAGTAATCAGAAAGAAAGTGAGAGAAAGAGAGAAAGCGATGCAAAGAATGGAAACAAGAAGACCGAGGAGAATTACAAGAATGGGAAGAAATAAATAGGAAGGGGAAATCTGTACGATAACATAAAGGGGGCAGTGCCTTGCTGTCTGAGGCTCGATCTGGTACCTTCAGAACTAAAACACGAATATCATCATCATCAGCCTATATTTATGTCCACTGCAGGACGAAGGCTTCTCCCGGCGATCTCGAATCACCTCTGTCTTGCGCTAGCTGATTCCAACTTGCGCATGCAAATTTCTTAGTTTCATCACCTCACCTAGTCTACTGCCGTCCTCGACTGCGCTTCCCTTCTCTTCGCACCCACCCTGTAACCTTAATTGTCCACCGGTTATCTAACCTACGCATTACATGGCGTGCCCAGCTCCATATTTTTCTCCTAATGTGAATTAGAACATCGGATAACTGCGTTCGCTCTCTGATTCCCACCGCTCTCTTCTTGTTTCTTAACGTTACGCCTAACATTCTTCATTCCATCGCTCTTTGCGCGGTCCTCAACTTGTTCTAGAGCTTCTTTGCCAACCTGGAAGTTACTGACTCATATGTCAGCACTGGTAGAATGCATTGACTGTAGACCTTTCTTTTCAATAATAGCGGTAAGCTTCCAATCGGGATTTGGTAATGCTTGCCGTATGCACTCCAACCAATTTTTTTTCTTCTCTAAGTCTCCTTGTCTTGATCAGAGTCACCTGTGAGTAATTGAGCTAGATAAACGTACTCTTTCACAGACTAATGTCTGACTGGCGATCATGAATTCTTGTTCCCTTTCCAGGCTATTCCTTGTTATCTTTGTCTTCTGCATATTATTATCCAGCCCTACTCTTACACTTTCTCGCTTAAAGTCTTCATTCGTGGGTTGCGATTCATCCCCAGTGTTACTGAATAGGACAATTTCATCTGCCAACCGAAGTTTGTTAAAATATTCGCCGTTGATCCTCACACCTAAGCCTTCCCCGTATAATAGCTGATCTCTTCTGCTCAGCACGCAGTAAATAGCATTGGAGACATTGTGTATCCTTGCTGAACCCTTTCTTGTTACGTAACTTTCTACTTTTGAAGTGGAAAAGCAAGTTTGCTGTGGTATTTTTGTACATATATCCCACGATATTCACGTATGGCTCCGTTACTCCTGGATTACGCAATACATCCATGACTGCTGGTATCTCTACTGAATCAAATGCCTGTTCGTGACCTATGAAAGCCACATAGAGAGGACAAAAACATATCGGAGCAAATATTCGCAACAAAATTAGGCATGAATTAGCGGATGAGGCGCGCGAGTACGCTCGGCCAAGTCGAGCACAACGTAACGCAGAGAACGTATACATACGCGCGCATCTCGGGAATCGCGCGAACAGGCCACAACGTGCACACGACGCGTTACGTCGCAGACGTGACGACGCGGACGCGGGACTCACGGCACGACGAGTTTTCCGCAATCGCGGTTAGTCGAAGAACCGACCGTAACGCAACTGGTGTTGCGGCTGTCACTCAACTCACTCTGCGTACAAAGCGCGGACACGTCACGGCGACGTATTGCAGCGCGAGCTTCACTGCCAGACGATACGTCAGCCTTAAATTCCCAAATGATTCAATAGCTGCGTGAGTTGTATTTCAACGCGTTCATAACGCCGTCTGCCGAGTCGCACTCGACTCGCTGCTACACAGTAGAAGACATCCGGTCCTATCTTCGCTTGTACGTGCGGCCTTCGCGCGGCACAAACAAGATTACTACATAGCCGGCGCACCCAATTAAGTGACCTGACAGATACGCGTCCATGCCATGACAACGCTGCGAACGCGACCATACAGACCCGCTCCTCGGTCTGCAACTGGCCTTGCTTGCTTTCTTGTACCGAACTGCATTTATGGCTATCTGTAGACTGCCCGTCCATTGACAATGCAGCCAACCCGCCTGTTTCCTTCGGTTTATTTTTGGCCTTTAAGCCACCGAGCGCGAGGTTTATGGAAGCTCTGTATGCGAAAACACGGTATACAATAATCATAGCCACAACGGTATAAATATTCAATGGACTGCCCGAAGTTACCTACAAATGCGTGTACAACCATTCAAATACATTTCGTCGGTGTCTACAAAGTTTGTATAAGTATTGAAGCCGCGTAAATGTCCGGTTGCCTTCACGTTTCTTGTCTTTGGGCAAGCGCTGAACGGCGGTTATCGCGACGTACGCTATTGAGCCAGAACTGTCGACGAGCGTACCGAACGAACGACGCTTCCGTGTAATAGAAGCAATGCGGCTCTTTTCTTAAGGCACGCATAGATTTCTCAAGAAGTGCTTGTATGCACAGGGGTTGCGTGTCTTGACGCGACCGGGGTCAGGAACAGGACCCTCCTTACCTTTCTGGGAGAAACTGACTCGGTTTTCCGTTTGTACATAACGTGTTTTATTTTCTTTCCTTTTTTTAAAATAATTTTCGAGTGAGAAGACCTTAGACCTTTGCTTTCGTATTCTTTTGTAATTTCAGCAGCCTAAGAGGGCTTTCCCTCTTTTTTTTTTTCATCCTGTCACATCATACGTATTCTTTTGCAGTGTTTTATTTTAGTCCTTGCGATCTGTCCTCTTTCCTGGGCTTCTTTCTTTCCTGTCAATTGCAGATATGCTTCCAAACCAAGTAATTATAGTAACAATAATGGTGCCTCATACCACGGCAGACGGTTCTCATATAGCGTACAACAATATTGCGCAGCGGCCGTTGCATATATATGCCTGAATTAAGTACGCGATTGAGAAAAGCTTTAAAGTAGGCTTGGCCCTTCATTACGCGTCGCCCGCATCGCAGCGCCGTCAAGGTGTACAGGGGTCTTCGTTTTACGGACGAGAAGCAAGACGACGTGAGATTACTTTTGACGCTTCCCGCGTCAACTCCTGGTAGGACAGCGCTCGTCCTGTTTTCTTCCTTGCTCGTCCGTATTTTTTAGCGCTCTTTTCTTCGACGGATTCATTCCAACGACCTCGCGTTCGAACAGTTCTAAGATTCAGAGGCGTGCGATTATACCAGACTTTTTTTTTTGTAGCTTCGCTATAACTATAATTTCGCTAAGTATCGACATGTCTTATTCTGCCGACGCAGTCGGCGCAGCGGCGAGCTACAGTCTAGCTAGAGCCTGCGCCTCGAACTGGGGAGTTATTGGTTTCGAATGCCGTGTTGCCGAAAACCCACTAGGTCTCCTTTTTTTTTTTTTTTTTTTTTTGATAGAGAGACGTGTTCTACGGCCTGGTGTCCGGCTTCTTGCGGGGCTTCGCATTTCAAATAGGGGCCCTGTACAGATTCCTAGGCGTGATCTTTGGGTGCGCCCTACCCAAACGCAGATGTTCGCCTTGGCTGAAAGCAACCGGCGCGGCTGTAAGGAGGCAGACGAGAGCTGCCTCCTGGTATACCCACCGGTAAAATAGGCACAAGCGAGCTCCCTGCCCTGTGCTTAGCCACGGCGGGACCTCAACGCTTGGAGAGAGGTGTTTCTCCCCAACTGGAGGAATCTCGCGCACGAAAAGTTGCAGTCATTTCCACTCGATTGCGTCGTCGGAAACCTTAAGTAAGCATCTATAGACGCAGGGTTAATCTACCGCAGCCTGCTCCATAGCGAATCGCCAGAGCTCTCTCGGATGTTCGAATAGCGGGCAAGGCAACACGTAAATGCAGGCGCGTCCGATTGCGGGTCAGTAATAGGATGGCACAGTTCAACTTACCCTGACGACTCCACAGCGTGAAGAACACGATAATCAGACGCAGGTATTCCATATCAGCAGGACAGGCAAAAACCGCTATAGTACCAGCCACCCTTCTCCTGGAGTGACACTTCCCTTTTTCACCAGGCTAACGGCCCGGTACATATTCCAACCAGAAGTGACTCTACACTACGCCTTACTCAGGAACACACTCGTATCGACTGCCCGCGTCTCGCGTACTTTCTTTATTCGTCCGCTTATTCCTTAATCAGGGGCCGCTAAAATCGGGACGCGATGACACAGTTACATGACAGGGAACCGCCCATTGGATAACGTTCCTTCCCGTGCCACGGCCGCAACCAACTTTCGCCGTCTTTGCGTGCACGCATTACTTTCTTTTTGTTATTGTTATTCGCGTTCTTTACTTTATGCTCGCCTTGACTTCGTTCCGAACGCGTTTTTCTCGAAGCCTCGCGATACCCGTGCACCGAAGCCTGTCGGGCGCAACTCGCACGGTGTTTTTTGTCGGCAGCCGACATGCCCCGAAGCCGCAGCTTGCCTCTCGTCTAAAGCCCGTCCGCGATCGCGAAACCGCGGGAAAACGCGAGAAAGCGAGTCCAAGGTCAACCCCGCCGGGCGCGCGCGCTTATTTTTTTGCGCTTTGCCGCGCTCTTTGCCGCGCTCTCGCTTGAGCGGTTTCGCGCGCTTTCTCAGCCTTGGATAGAGATTCTTAGGTAAGGTTGCGAAAAAGGTGGGGCATAAAGTGCACCGCAGTAACTGTCTCTCAAGAGAGGACACCTCAACCGCGCTGCACAAGGGCTCTCAGCCTTGCCTTCTATTTTCGCCTTCTTTCCCTCTTCCCCCCCCCCACCCCTATCGGGCCGTTTTCGTAATTCTTTCCCGCGCATTTTCTTGTTTCTTCCGGCGGACACGGCGCGTTTTTAGGCTTTGAGCGGCGACAGTGTGTTTTCTCGCCGTCGTCTCGGAGCGCATGTGAAAACGGGGCTAAGTGAGAACGCCTGTTTTGCCTCAGGCATGGCGTGGCGTGCGCGCTACGAGGCATTGCAAGCAAGCTTAGATTTTTTTTTTTTTTTTTTGTCTTTCGGTCTCTTCGACAGCTTACGGCCTTCCGATGGTGTGTCCTAAAGCACTTTTTGGGTGTCCCGGTTAGCAGTTAACGCTGACTTGTAAAACGCGTGCGCTTAGGCAAAGTTGTCGTTACGGTCACCGTTTTTGTCGCTGTCTTCCTCGGCTGTCGGCAGCGTTCAACCACGCTGCCGAGACCATGCAGTGCATTCGTTAGACGGACTGTTTGCAAACAATCGCCTTTTCGTCGCGTGACGCATGCTGCAGGACTCGGCGTGTGGAGACAATATGCGTCGTAAGGCACGTGTTGCGGGAAGTCCATTGTTGTTGTTTGTTGCGTATATTTGAACAAAATCCCACAGCGGTTGATCGTTTAGCCAAATCACAATCCGATGGAAAGTTGGGCAATTTGGTATAACTAGGCTTGCGAGGCACAAGATGCGCTGTTGCTAGAAAACGTTGGTCACTGAAGTCTGTAGACTTCTGGAACTCCGGCGTCGCGTGTAGCTTCCCGAGATTTACACTATGGCTGCGAGGACAAGGGTGCCAAGAACAACGAAGTTGCGGAGATAGCGACTGCTGATTCTTTGCCTACATTCCCAGGGCGATATCCATCTTCTGGCTTGCGAAGCACCAGCGACAGCATGACTTTCCCATCAGCCCCTGAGAAACTGCGAGACCAATGCCGGGCAGATGGTGGTCACATTACAGTCACTAGTTGATGCTCTTCGCATGTCCTACTGCGTAAGCTGTTATGGGTTCATTCCAATAGCCGTTCCGATTAGCGATGTCCGCCGCCTGTGTCCGTCGCAGCTATCGCCGGGAATGAGAAAAAGAGCACCCAGTTCCCGCCGGGCTCGAACCCGGGTCCGCTGCGCGGGAATTAGCGACTCTAACACTGAGCCGTGCCCGCGCTTGCTAGCTTGCAGCGGAAATATCCCCTATAATATACACATCCTAGCGCGCAGGGAGACGCTCGCTCTGAGATGCGCGCCACGTAGCGTCGATAAGTGCGCCCTTTGCATTGCAGTTGCCGTATTACTACACCAGGTGGCACGTCATGTAGCAGTTCATAAGTATCGGTACAATTTAGGTAGAGAAGTCTTGAGGACGAAAAAGATGATGATGGAGATGTATACGCAAGTGCTAGAATGAAAAACGTGTAACTGCATGCAGCAGTTGCATGCTGCATGTAGCTTGGCCTAGTTAATACAAGCAGGCTAGGTGGCTATTTGTCTCCGCCCCGCTTCGAGAGGGATGCCAATAAATCATCGTTATCAACAACAATAACAACAGCATCGTGCCGTGCCAGGTGTCAAGGGATGCGACATGTGCGCCGCGTAGTCTTGGTGCCTACGTTTATTCTTCGGTGCACGTTATGGCGCCTCCTCGCAAGGTACGAACCGCTGCTGAAGAAGCGAATCGCAAAGCTACGCGCGCGGCTACAACCAGGCAACGTCTGGCTCAGCAGACCGCTGTGTAGAGAGCAGGACAAGCTGCAGTTCGCCGTTGAGGCCGAGCGGACAGTTCACATCGTTCTCGTGAAAACGACGCGAAGAAACTTCGCCGCGAAGACCCTGTGATGCGTGCTGCCGAAAATGGAGCTGCTGTATAGAGCCGCTCCTGCAGCATACGCTGTGACTGGGCTGCTTGTGTCGCGCAGGCCTGTGACTTGTTTTACTAAGCGGCTTACACCACCGGCACTGCGCACTTACAAGTGCACGGCGCCCCTCATCCAGAACTTGCATGCTTCCGTTAGGCATCATGGCTCGCCCGCTGTCATCAGTTGGCACAAAAGTCATAAGTTATTCGACATGCCACTGGAATTCTAGAGGCATCAGGTCTCGTATTTCTTTCTTACGTCAGCAGGCTTACGCAAATCGGCTTCTGACCAAACTTGTGAGGTCCATTACGTTGTCTTGCTACAAATTCATTAACTCTCCATCGTGCGGTGAGCACCACAGATTTTTCGTTTATATGTCCACGGACTTCCCATGTGGTCCTGACGTGGTGCTGACGCACGACGAAGACTACGTTGCGGTTTACTGACTATCTAGCCTTGCTCGGAGTTTTTAAAAGTGTCACAAGATGGCCCAGCATGCACGTGTAAGGAGAGCAATTATGTGTGTGCGACAAGGGCAAGGCGACGTCACACTGATGGCGACACAGCAATGAGCATCACGATGACGAGTAATAACAGCTGCAAGAACGACAGTGACATGACAACTACTCATGACGAACGCGATGGCGTGACGAAGAAGACGACGACTGTGGCGTTATGGCAATGACGCGCCCATTACGGCAAGAATGCGGCACAAAAAACGGCGGCCTGACTACTTAATTGCAGTCACAGCACTAACAATTTTGTACATTGAAACATGTCCAGCACATGCATCGTAACAACGACGATGGCGTAGCTGGTTGCACGTGATGACGACGACAACGACGACGTCGATATGACGGCTACAACGTCTTGAAGACGATGGCGTACCAACTACAATGGCGTAACCAAGACGTAATAACAAGGAAGATGGCCTGGTGGCAATGGCACGAAAATGACCACGAGATTGACACGGCGAAAACGACACAACCGATTAGTTGTGAAAGATATTGGTGAAAGCGGCAATGAAGCACGACGACGACAACGACGGCATGCGATGACGTCAGGAAGACCACGGAAAGACAACGATGGCAAGACGACGGCGACATTCCATCGCCGTCCCTGTAGGAGTCAAAGTTAAGCTTTGCATGAACATTGAATTTCACGTTGAGTATGATCTGGAAAAAATTTCTAAAGTAGCTTTCTTTGCGAACTTCCCCTGTTTTTCGCTATCTGGTCTCAGGCAAGCGTAGCAACAATGTGCAGGAAGATTGAAGTGAGAGCAGACGACTGCGTCAGCGCGGAGCAGGTTCCCTCGGTACCAGTATGCGACCAGTTTAGCACATCTATTAGCACAAGCGAACAAATAAGAGTACTTGATTCAATTTTTTTTCAGCAGAATAACAGAATGAAATAATTTACCTCCTGACATATTCTTAACACAAAATATACATGCATCTGTCTAAAAATTTATTCTTGCATAGTGTGTGCCGATTAGGCGATTCGTCATCTTTCTACTTTATTTTTCTTTGCAGAAAGATTTTTTTATATATGGCGAGCATTCCGTTAAATCTTTCCTTGAGTGTCCTTTTGTGGTACCATGTTGTTATTGTGTGTTTATTATTTTCGGTACATAATTTTGATGTACTAAATACTTCTTTATATTGTACCCACTCCTTGCTTGGGCCACCCATAAGAGGCGTGCAAAATTTTGTGAATAAATAAATAAAATGAAATAAAATAAATGTCCTTTTCTTTGTATACCAAACAAACAGCAACTCAATTCCAGATTTTTCTTTAATTGTGCCATAAATAATGACCAGAAACTACAAAATAGTGTGTTCAGTTCATCACATATTACCGGATAACAATATGACCTACCCTGAAAATTTAATTTTAGTTACGCTACTTACGGGCACGCGGACACAGTTGAACAAATATTTCAACGTTCCGCCAGACATAAAACTGCACGGTAGGCGCACGGTAGCCTACATAGGGACAAAAAAAATATGGAATCAACTTTATCAGACGATAAAAGAGCCTCAAAAACTTTTAGGCCCGAAACATAGCGTCTATGGGCTCCAAAGTGCCGCCACATTTTCTTCTGCAAGAGCCTCTGAAAAACTTCATAATTACAGAGTTTTAGGTAACGTCTATAAAGCGGCAGAAAGCGAAGGCATAGCAAATTTCATTTAACCCAAGATATTTTACAGGCTTCAAAATTTCACTGCGCATCGCCCCTAACGTGCCAGTTCCTGTAAATTTAAGCTCAGTGAATGGTGTATTTCTTTCTGGAAACTATGAAAACTCGCATATAACGATGTCAAGCGCTCCTAGACACACTGACAGCTTCGCTGTAAGACCGCTTCAGCGGTAATAATAAATCATCAGCGCATTACTATAGGACCTCCCCTCGTAGAAACATGACATTTTATTACCGCAGGACCGCTATATTCTAGATTAATTTACGGCGTGACACAGCTCTCGTTTATTAAGAAGAAAGCTTTATATGTCTTTTTATTCAGTCTACCATGCGCCAAAACGCGTCGACGACACGAAAGGTACAAAGAGGATACGAGCCCTTGACCTTTGTGGGAGTCGAACTCATGGCCTTTGGTGTTAATTAAAGGTAAGCTAATGAACATAGAGTTAAGGCACTCCAAGTCACGTCTTTCTGTGGGGGTCGGAACATGACCTTTGGTGTTAATGAAGGTGAAATTAATTGAGGCAGAGTTAATTAAGATTAAAGTAAATAAGTCACTCGAACCCACTACTTTGGGTGGGAGTCGAACTCTCAACCTTTGGAATTAAGAGGGATGTGTAAGCGAAGTACGCTATGCAAATTAAGGGCGATGACTAAACGAATCAAGAGGATGAGTAAGGGAATTAGTAAGAATGACTAAGCGAAGTAGACTAAGCAAATTAAGGGGATGTGTACTTCATGTGTCCGTCTTTAACACATTGGCACTTGAGCTTTCGCCTTCAAATCGTCGTGGAGATAACATAAGAGACGCTGTGATTTTTTCGTCCCATTCTTCTCGGTACAGACTCGCCATTCATTATCATCATTTATTTTTCCTTAAGGACCCCTGTCGGGGTATTACATAAGGGGGGGGGGGGGGGTTACAGAAGATAAGGATAGAAACGAAGATATGGTTACAATTTCTTACAAAAATCAGCCTGTGGATTCGTATTAGAAAAAAAAATAAATAAAAAAGCCCAGAGGCACACTGAATAGAATGCAAAAGCAAAAATTTATTTAGCTTAGTTTGTACAGGTCGATTGTTTCCAAAATATTAGTAAAAAGCACAGGTGTCCTTCATAAAAAATAAATTAATACGTGTAGTGAGCTCTATGAGTGGTGCCTGTGATGCGGACGATACGAGCTCCTTCCGCAGTTTTATCAACGTGCCAGCAAATCTCATGCTGCGTAGTGTTGCGTCGTTCCCAGAAAGTAGCACACGTATACCTTGCGTGGTCTGGCAAAAATGCAATGGTAGCAAGAAAAACAACAAATACTAAGCAAACGAATGACAAGAAGGAATTTGGTAATATGTAAGCACTCTTGTAGGTCGCAGAAAACAAAACACAACTCTACAAAAGTACCAAGGATAGAGGAGGAGTAGGGGGGGGGGGGGGACAACTGAAAAGTTTGTACACATTTTTGTTAACATAGTCTAATAAAATCTATGACGTACAATGCAAAAATTTTTACATATTAATACATGAGCGCTATACCATACGATTCAGATTAGTGGAACAGACATTTCATTTTCACAGAAGTGCAGTGTTCTATAGGGACGCGGCTATGCGGCTCTGGTTTATGATTCCATTCTTCTCGGCACTCACTCGTGCCAAGCGGTGTGGAGGCCCAGAAGAGTAATCGTCTGGGTGTGGCAAGTACCATCCTTCCTCTAGGGCACGTCGTGTCTCAAGAAAATCGAGTCGGTACAGCTTGTCCGCAAGTCGGTCGGAGAAGTTGAGAGTACCAGGAGCGTCCACCAAATGCTTCCAGAGCGTCACTCCCCACTGCACTCGGCGGCCAACCGAGCTTTCGTAGACGAAGTGCTCGTTTACGAAGATCACTCCTCCCCGGAGCAAGCGTTCGGTCTTGTCCCCGGAATCCAAGGCCACACGTGGGCTAATATTTTCGTGGGCAACGCTGGCGACCATGGCGAGAGGCCCGCTCACGTAAGCGTCGTCGACGGCGTAACCCTTGGCGAGCTTGGAAGCCCTGGACAGCTTCCGCATTGTGTCCATCGTCATGATCATGCAACGACCGGAACAGTAAAGAGAGTACCTCTCCCTGTCGAGGTTGTCTTCCGAGATGCAGTGCCTGTTGGGAAGGTTACGCTTTACGCCCGTGTTCACCCGCACGACGCAATGTATCGAGCTTTTTCTCGGCGGCACCTTTTCGTCCAGGTATCGCCGCAGCTCGAACGGTTGTACGCCGATGTCGTCGTCGATCTTAACGACGACGCGCACGTTGGGGCAGTACTCGGTCGCCCATCGCATGCCGCCAACGTACTTGTGGGCAGTGGACACGTAGGTGTCCTTGTAGGGCACCATCACGACGTCCCCCGCGGCCTCGACTTCAAGTTTCGTCCAGAGGTTCACCAGGGGGTCGTCGTGCTCTTCAACAAAGAAGACGCCCGTCCAGTTGAAGGCGACGCGCGAGGCCTTTTCGAACAGAGTCTCGCGCAAGTGGACACGCAGCTTCCAATTCTTCGGCACCGAGTGTACGAAGAACAGAGTGTCGAGAGGTTGGCTACAGAGGCGGCGGACCGCCCAGCCGCCACTGTACGTTTCCTTGCCCGGTGCCGGCCCGTGCAACGAGTAGACCTGGTCCTCGCAGTGCTCCGGTCGCTCGCCTTCTGTTCTGTTGGAGGTAGACAGCTTCATGTCACGTTCCTGTTGCTCGACTGCCAGATGGGCCGAGGCAGGCGCAGCTATGATTTTCGCCTTCAGCACTACGGATATGAGGCCCAGCAAAGTCGTCGCTCCGATGAACAGGAACTTCCGCGTGTTTCTCTTCTGAGGGAACGTCTTCATAATGAGTCTCATTGAGGGAGATGTAGATAATTGGATGTAGTGCCGCGTTGACGCTCGACAAGCCAGCCGCTCTTCTTCTTCCTCTTCTTCAGCGTAGTTTCTGGCACATTCCCCCATCTGTGGCAAAGAAAATTAGTTCAGATAGAGAAAAAGGACAAGTAAACCAAGATTATTTTAATTTATAATGTGAAAAGTAGAGAAGAATAGAGTTTTTCATTCTTTATGCTCAGTTTGATTCGTAAGGAGACTTCCACGAGAGGCACGCCTTATACTGGGCCTTTCTATTTATTGTTTGCTTCAATATATGACACGTAGTACACACGAGGGGGCATGGCCAAGGGTAGCCGTGGAAGCATACGAAAAAGACACCAGTAAGTACTGTTTTTCATTATATTCGAAGACAATTAAATATAAGACAATTTCGAATAGTAAACTGAGTCCAATACCTATCGGATAGCAGAATCTCTTGCATCTGTATTCGAAATTTCGTGTATTCGCACGACCCTATAAAAAAAATGCTGTTGGCGGAAAGTCAAATTTACTTAGATTAACATATACTTCAGCATCTTTTTAGAGAGCATTCGTTCTCCGCTTAAGTACTGTTTATCGGAAATCTAGTGGTGGCGATGTAATTTCTTCTAATATACACATTTCACCTTAAGTTATCATTTTACCCTAGACACTGCTTTGGCGCATATTTTTGCATGCCTTCGTATTGCGTTACGAGTTGTCACGCACAGTGTCCCTATGGTTCTAAACTTGTTGGCATATTTTTGTTTTTATTTGACTGCTTTATCAATAGTTGTGACATCGCGAATGCAGGTTATTCAGTAACCACCCCCCCTCGCTTGGTATTCATGCAGCTAGCCGACAGTCAGAGAGCAGCAGTCAGTCAGGCGACATCTGCTCTGGAGCTCCGATGATGCACATTTCGCCGGGGGACCACGTCCCTCTTTTAGGGCACTTTGTGAGTCCCGGCAGGCCATGACGCCATTATCGAACTCCTCCACACTTCACCTCGAGCTCCCAATCATTCCACAAGCAAAAGCGGAGCAAGACAAACGTGCACACTTGACAGTTTGACACTTGACACTCGGGTCGTATACATTACACTGCGTTTGAGCTTGTAGCCGCATCAACGCAAAGTAAAACTCATTCAGTAAATCTGGCCTCACGTGTTTTAGTCTAGTCACATGCGAGGCCAAGGTCATTTGCGTTACCTCAGCGTTCTTTTTTATTTTATTTTTTGGCTATGGGGCACTTGGTATTAGCCTCCAGTACAAGAAGTATATGAATAACGAATTTCGAGGCAAAGAAAATAAATTTCTGAAATTTCTGAGTCATTCACCACAACTTCGCTATGTTATCAAACGCTGCAGCTGTTTCAAACTGCTCTTGCATACAAAGTCGCCCTAAGAATCATCAGCAGAATAACTAAGTGTATTTCAGGACAAAAGCGTCTCCCGGAGATGTCCACTCAGTCATGTCGTACGTCAACTAAATCCTAGTAATGCCCGCAAGCGTTCTTACCTTACTATAAGATTTAATGCTGCGTTGCCATTGACTTCGCTTTATTAGTTTCTTTCAACAGAGCAGTGCTTATCCTTTAGCCGTTACATACCCTGCCCAGCACCAATTGTTCGTCTCAGGCTCAGCTAGAATATTATGTACATGTACGTACATTTTATACCTATTTCATTCGGAAAGGAATCTTACATCATATTCCGACTGTAATTAATCCCCGTCCTTTCACCAGAAAAGATCCCGCTTTTATCTTGAACCTTTCCAAAAAATATATGCGAAATATTCGTGTTAGCAGGGTATACCGAGCTAAAAACAACGAGTCCTAAGAAGTATGCCGTAAGAAAACAAAATACAAAAAATAGAGCTGCTACCCCGACGAAGGGGAGGAGTTCGTTCGGACGTCCTGAAGTAGTAGCACATTTATATATTTAGATGCGATCGACCATACCGTGACGAACTCCCCAGTTCTCGTCAAGTTTTGGTTTGAACCTCCACGATGAATGACCGAGTCAGACGTTAACATTGCTTAGGCTTACACCTCCGCGTATTAATCAATCAGACATCCATTTCAACGCACACTACACGACTCGTCTTTGTGGCATTAGCAAAGTTCTACCGTCCTTGTAAATGAAAAATCTAGTAGGTACTCTTGAGAGCCTGTTGAATAGTGTTCTTTTTCTTTTTCTTACTTTCTTTTTCTTGCTCTCTGCCTAGAATATTGAGCAAACTCAGTCACCAGATAACCAAATCCAGCTTCAGCAATCGAAAAAGGACACATTAACACGTAGGGTTGATAATGTATTTATTGCTTGAAGAAAAAAAAATGTGTACGCTGCAGCTGCTTGGCTCTCTAGTTTTGATTGTCCAACGTCAGTTACGTGTGCTTAGAATGTACCATTTGAGCGTGATAGGGGAACAATCTAGCCAAATTTGGCTCACCGAGCAGTAGTTAAACGACGTGTTATTTTCATGTTTTATCTATGTCGGTAACTTTGTTTTACCTGCACGCTGGTGCATGTTATCTGGCGTCACATGGCTTTGTTGATAAAGGCTAAAGTAAATATATATATACATATATATATATATATATATATATATATATATATATATATATATATATATATATATATATATATATATATATATATATATATATATATATATATATAATATATATATATATATATATATATATATATATATATATATAATATATATATATATATATATATATATATGCGAAGGTTCGGTACGCAATCTCGTAACTAAAAACTGCGCACTACTTTGGCCGTCATAACAGCCAAGTGAAAACAAGTAGCCGGCCTCAATCATGGTGTCATCGTCTCCTATACATGACAATGGAAGGAGAAATTGAAAATCGAAAATACGCAATGGGCGAAATAATGCTCTTAATTCTGGCCGTTATGGATCCCTTAATGCAAGTGTTTAAGCTTAGCGATGGTTTTCACACGGCAACGCACGTATCCAAGGCGATGCGTTACAGCCTGAAACAACTATAGGCTTAGTGAGTCGGAAACAACTAGCCAAATTTATCAAACACGACGCTCTGTTGCCCGATCTTCCAAGTGGACACGCGAGCATCAGGGAAGGTCAAAGCCTGTTGCGTCTTTCACTTGCTGTGAGCCTAAGATATAATATGAAAAGCGGCCAATTCATCGTCAGGCGAGAAGCTGACACTTGGACGGATGTCGCCATCCCCCCTGATTATACTAAGCAGGACGCTCGCATTCCGCTATATGCCACGCTTCTTGCATATACGTTTTCTCTTAGCGTCCGACGTTCAGCAGGCCGCTAAGCACTCAGCTAAAGCAATCACAAACAGCGTTTCCACTAATTCAAAATGCAAACGTGCGTGTCCGGTGATGCAAGAGAATGGTACACGCAGACTGCGATCCCACGTGGGAGTTACGAGAGAATGGTTATTTGTACGAAGTAAGCATGTTGACAACTAGTTTGTCGCAGTGTTCTCCACAGACTATTTATTCCCAAAGTAAAGACGTCACCATATCTTTGCAGAAACGGAGCATTCGTTTAGAAAGACCGAAAGTCGAGCAAATCGGTAGGGCTATAAAAGATAAGCAAGAGCAGGCGCGAACAAAGAGAAAAGTATGCGCTCTAAGATATGTCTACACTCTTGGGGCGTAACTTGTACCCAAAACATAATCGTCATCTGTCTTGCTGGCGTTTCCATTTTTGAGCGCTCGCTGTACATTCCTGTCAAGAATGCTATGCCACGCGGATAATACGCACGCCGTTCGTGACCTGGAAGAATGGGACGCGCAGCGTAAAAAACAAGGAAAGGCACCAGACATGGATGACGATTATTGATGCGAAAGCATCAAACAGCCCATTGAGCGAAGAGGCCAGTGGCGTTTGCGGTAGCAGCGTAATTTCCGATTGGGGGGGGGGGGGGGGGGGGGCTGCGACGCCACGTCACGAGCATGTTCTCGTGACGCTGGCTCTCGCTTGCTGGCTCGGGCCTCGGCGGAGCAGGGCGGGCTAAAGGGGACACCCACTGCCGCGGCAGTGCGTGAGGGGAGAGGGCATTGCCGCGACGCCACGTCAACCTCCCTCTCGCGCTCGGAAGCCTGTCTTATCCGCTCGTTCCTTGTCCGCGCAAGCTCTCAACTAGGTTTTAACTGCGACTCTGTAAGGTCAAACCGAAACGTTCCAAGCGCCTCAACGCGGCCGCTTGCCTGCGAGGAGTTTACAGCTCGAACGACTGCTCAGTGGCATTAAGTTGGACGTTAATAGTTTCGCATTCATAACTTATAAGAAGCGCATAAGTGTCCCCGGATTTCTGTTTGGGTGCTAGATAAGCTTTAAAGCGCAATTCTTTTTTTTTTTTTAGTGAAGAACGAGAAGCTTGTGCTTGTGTTGTCGTTCTCCTTGTACTTGTGCCCATGTTTGCACGCCTGCCTTTCCTTACCATGAACATTCGTTCCCCTCCAAGTGGCGTCGTCAAATCTTCCATACTTCTACTTGCAGTATCCAGGCTTAGTTCATAATAGCGCTGCTTTCAGCAAAGCAACGTTTCCTACGTGAGTGGCTCTCGACCATTCTCTGTTTGACGGGATCGACATCGCAGAATATGGATGGCGTTCGCTAATGACAGCTCAGAAAGGATTGATCTGCACCTCATAAATGACGATGACATCTGCGATTACAGCAAAAGCAATAGGCTAGAGTCACTCCCAAAAGCTGCTTTAGCGTTTTGGGTAAGAAAGCCCTGATATAAGAGATGATAAGAGATGATAAGTGAACTATCAAGATAAAGATCAGCGCTGCATGCCCGCAGAAGCTATTTAGTCCTTGTTGCACGTTTGGATCCGTTTCAATGCCCGCTTTTATTTTTGTCACGCTCTTCTTTCCGTCTTTATTTTCCCTTCCCCTAGTGCAGGGTAGCAAACCGGAGGTTTTAAGTCTGGATAACCTCCCTGCCTTTCTCTCATTTGTATCTCCCCCTCCTCTCTACTCGACTGGGAAATTATTTATCGCCTCTGCTTTACCTGTGTGAACTCGTTTGTGCGATTTCAGTTAACAGCTTTAGGCTACTAACAGTAGTTGTTGTTTACCTCAAGTAGCGATTCATGCAGAACGAGAGGGCCAGGGGAGAATTGAAAACTATACCCCCCCCCCCCCCCCCCAGAACATAACGCGCCGAGAAGTGTCAGTGTTATCATGGCACCCACAAGAAAGCGTTCACACGTGTTGTAATTTCATGAAGCCGGAAGATTATGTGAACCTTCTTAAAGGTTAACAGCTCCGCCGAAAGAATGTTCCCTTTCTGCAGTTCTTTTACTAGAGTCATGCTAAACTGGTCTAACAAGTTTCATCGGAGCTTTTTCAACGGCAATCGTCGATATGACAAGAGAACTGAAATTCAAGGAAAGTAAATAAACTGATAGGGTGCAGCTTAGTGCAGTGAGGAACATTATACTGCCAGTTTTTCGATCAGGCGAGTAATGACAGTCGCAGCATTGCTATCCTCCACATTTTTATGACGGGTGACTCTGGCTGGACCTTCGAGTCTTGAACAACGGTGGGCTGCTTCGAATAAGAGCAGTAGTCAGAAGTGAGAAGCGACAGAACTGACGTAAGATATAAAGGTTAAGTCAGAAGACGCACGAAGTCTTCGCAATAGAAGTGCGTTGTAGTTGGAGTCGAGTGTTTTACGATCGTCGAGTTGCACTTTTCTGTGTCGGCGTGCAGTACTCTCCCTCCCTTCTCCTCATCCCTTCAACACTTTCCCTCTGTGTCGGGTAACAAACAAATTGTAAGGCCAGCGTCAAAAGTTTTGAGGACCGCGGCATCTGAGAAAACGTTGAATTTCTGAACAGCGAGCAGAACCGCACACTACAGTGGTTCGTATATCGTATATTATGTAGCACAGGCTGGAAGTTTGAATACAAGGCTGCGTGCCCAGGCGGCGAAATGATCAGCTTTTGCTCATATGCCGCGCTGTGTAAAATTTTTGCCGCCGACTGTTCATCCCAAATGCAAGACTACGCGTTTTCTTTTACAGCTACGTTAGCGTTACCATCTGCAATGACATTAACTGCTTTTTCAAAAATAGTAAGGTTGCGATTTCACGCTATTTTCATTTCTCGCATCTCAAGCTTGACACCGTAGAAACTGCCCGAAAGTACTACTCCAGTCTGCAACACTCCTGGCGGTTTGGCGTTAGCCACGAGTGACGGTCTTATGGCACGCTGGCGGTGAAGGACTTGAGCAGCAGGATGAAGCTCTTGGGCGCGTTCTCTTTAGAGTTGAGCGCGGGAAGCTTCTCGAGCGCGGTGCACTCGTCGGAGCCGCTTTCGTAGCGGCCGCAGAAGACCTTGACCAGGTTGTGCAGGACGTGCTCGGCCGTCTCGCGGACGTACTGGATCGCCTTGGGGTCCTTGCAGTTCTCCCTCAGGCTGGACTGCTTGCAGCTGAACAGCTTGCTGTACTCGCTGAACAGTACGAGAAAGAAACAGAAAAAACATATATCTTGAAACGTGTAATACAGCATCTCCACTGTAGGTGTCTACCATATTCACCCTTTAGTAGGGACGCTGTGGCTTACTTTAATCCCTCAATAATGGCTTGCTCGTTGGCTTGACAAGCGAAAATGTTTTCTTTAATGCGGATGTCACACGGCGCACTTTCTATCGCGATTGAGCCCGATCGGAACCCAATTTCTCGATCGGGATTGGCCCCTTTGCGCAAGCTGCGGAAAGTAGCACATCGTGGTCGAGATAGTTCCGACCGAGAGTGTTCAATCTGGCGATCGAAAGGGCACCATGTGACACCCGTATATCTAGGTAGAAATGGCACAGAACAAGAGAATAAGTAAAGATAAGACGACAGGACAGGTTCAGACTACAAGAGGCACCTGGCCTGTCATCTACGCTAATTTCTTGTGTTTTGTTTCTACTAAGATGAGCCTGCACCAAATAGGCCAACAAGAAGTCCTGCATTCGTATAAATTGAATTCAGTATAATAATTCATAATGCTCACAAGAAATACGTATAGTTACACTGGAATACAAACAGCAAGTGCAATTCACTTCCGCAACTGCAGGAGTACAAGAAACTCAAGTTTACAATCACGATATTATGTACCAGTTCACCGCAGTATGGCAGATCCCTAAATGGACGACAAGGAGACGATGACTGATGACACAGTAGTGGGATCTCATGTTATGTTTTTGCTATTTCGCTAAAGTTGGTTGCACGTTTGAGTTTCCAATTATTATCAGGAACTTCAAACCTTCGCCAAGCAAGTCCACTGTGTACAGCTATATTTCGTGTACATTAGTTAGTAATACCTGTTACGACTGTCTAAGACTTCTGAAGTTTGTTGATTTTTTACTGCACTTCTCATCAAAGCACCAGAGAAGACAGTGTTCTTTTCGTTCAAACATATCCCGCAATTCCAACTGAAATAAATGTGGAGCTGTTCAGTCGCACTATCTAAGGTCGATCAATCTTGTCACCACCTAAAATGAGGGAACTGCAATTACAGTATGAAGCAATGTCGTGCTCCCTAGCTCTAGATAGCCAATACAATTCGGCACAAAAATATCGAAAGTCGTTACTAGAGAAAAAAACGCACTAGGCACAAATTTCAGCTGCTGAGTTTGTGTCGTTTTCATCTAACCCCTTCATTTTATCCCTGTCCCTTACTCCATTCCATGTACACAGTTACTGAGGTGCCAAGAATCGAGTGAGACAGTCGGTGGTGATAATGATGATGACAATCCTCAACATAGCAGAGTGTGGGTGTAGGCCATTTGGTGATTCATGATTTTGGGAAGTTACCGTACAGTACCGCTTCGTGTTGTCCCTTTCTTCAAGTCGCGTGTGTTGCTTGCGGTAACTTCCCAAGATCAACAATTCTCAAGCATGGCAAGTACTCATAATGAAGTAATAAGCATAAACACTGGAAAGAAAAAAATGAATAATGAAAAAAGAAATGAAAAAAATGCAGAAAAATGTGGACAAGAAAGAACAGTGGGCAATAGAGTAATCAGACCAGATTACGTAAAGGAAAGAGAAAGTTCATACAATGATTCTGATCACATACAATTTTGAATAGTGACAATAAATACATAAAATAAAGCAACATGGTAAGCGTTTTGTAGCTTGTTCAACGTCGCATACAGAATCCAACACACTGCTATGGCTAAAACCCTGTCGCGAGGCCCCAGCTGAAAGTAAAGCAACAACGCATAGGCCCAACCCAAGCTACCACAATCTTTCCCTGTAAATAATCACTATCCGCTCCTCCTCTTTCTTCCTCTCCTCTCCTTCCCCCAATTCTGGCTTCTTAACAAAAAACTGCCGATTAATCAATGTGTTTTAACGGCCCAAAGCAAAACAGAGGCTATCAAAGGCTGTGTAATGGACGTCTGTGAACAAACTTTGACCACATGGCGTTCTTCAATGTATACGTTTTGCTCGGTACACAAGCGTTCTCGCCTTTAATGAGAATACTATCGTTAGCATACTAACTACTAGGACATTGTAACGTTCAGCTTATATCGTATCAGTGGCTCTGTGGCTTCATACTTTCAATATACCTCCAATTTCTGGGTCGCTGGAGTATCACATTGCATCTGCCCTGTTCACGTCAGTCAGGTGCCTCACACCAACACGTGTATTTTGCAGTGTTGTTCTCGCTTAGACTAATCCACATATATTCTTGCCAGGGTAATATATTTATTTATGTGATAGGGATAATTATGGACGCCATACCGCATGTTTCCGCACGTCATCTATTACGAATGTTCTACCATATTATATTGAACGTTGTTCACTCCTATACATAAAAAATTGTTTTCTTACTTATTAAGTTATTAGATTCTGCATTTGTATCCTGTTCGACGTTTAAAGTATCTTTACTTCTTCACCAGCTCCTCCACTAATTTTGTTATGACAACGTATCCTATCTCTAAAGAATCTTTAGCAATCACGTGACCTAGAACCACCCTCCGCATACTCATTTGCATTATTATTATTATTATTATTATTATTATTATTATTATTATTATTATTATTATTATTATTATTATTATTATTATTATTAACACACCAAACTTGATGCTCATTCCCCTCCACAGGAATGCTGCCAACGCGGCCCGCAACCAAACCCGCGACCTCGTACTAACCGACAGAGTGCCATCGCCCCCGAGCCCCGTCGGTGTCTCTTCACAAACGAGTTGCAAGGCTTGCTTGTAGCAAATATCATTACAGAGCCTGCATAGGTGCAAAAGCGTGGCGCCGTCCTCCGTCGTAGAAGAGCGAGACGCGGTCTCCCAAATGCTTAAACATACCAGCACGCGTAGCGTATCCTCTGCTTGGGCGGCGCCTCGAGCGCGATCCGGTACAGGTCCTCCCGGAAGGCCTTCACGCACTTGTGGATCCGGTCACCGGCCTTGTTCAGGCAGGGGGCGCTCTTCAGGTATCCTGCACGCATCGACAGCAATGTGCGAAACAACATCGAGGGGATTGATTGATTGTATTTCTGTCGATGAATCTTTAAAGCTTTGCTGCTACCTCGTTTCGAGTACATTTTGCGGCGTGTCTGTTTGAATGTACACAGATGTAGGGACAAAACAATGCGGGTTCCGCGAGCGGCGTGCCAAACATCATTCAAGCGCGATTTAACGAAGCTAAGCGCCTTCTGTCGAGACGTGGCACTGCGCATGCGCGCGCTTCGATTGCTCGTGTGCCGGCCGCTAAGCCCACTTATTGCCATCGTGCTGTCGGAGCCGGAATGGTTTTCAGAAGATGCGGAAAGCGCTGTCCTGTTGCGGCCGACGGAGCGCGCAGCACATTGTCACAGGTCACAACGTCCTATAACGTGACTGCAGTCGTCGCGATTTCGGCAGCGTCCTTGCAAAGACTGAGCGTAGCCACAGGTACGCGACAACCGAAGGACGCGCATGCGCACTACCGCGTCTCGACAGAAGGCGCTTGCTTACAAGAGCCGCAAGAATCCGGTTCTTTTGTACACGCTTTGCGGGTCTTGTTATTATTTGGTTCCGCCTGTACTTCGTTATTGTTACGCAATGGCCCCATCACGTCCGATCGACAAAAGAAAGAACATACCTTATCTGTATAGAAAAGTTCAAAGCGACAAGGGAACGGAGGGGGAAAAAAAGGAATCTGTTATCTTAGTCTGTGTTTTCTCCACCCCCACGCACGGAGTATGATGAAGGGGCCAGGTTTTGACCGAGAAAAAGTTTGAGCAAAGTACAGGGAGGACTAGGACTAATTTTGTTTATTCCCCATAGCGTTGGCTGTGCTTACTGGTATGCCCAAACACGGTACATGCAATCAGCCTTAGTCTTGAACATCTGTGTAGTACTATTTTGATATGTCTTTCACTTGGTCCCCTAGCAACACCACGGTAAGCTTTCTTTCCACTGTGTCGTTACCATTATTTTTATTTTTTTTGTCTGGATCTTCCATGAGTGACAAAAAAAAAACGATATGAATTTATGTCTTAGATTAGGGCAAAGCCGGCAGAACAGTGAAAAAGAAAATCATGCATGACACCTGTTTGCTCACTAGGACACCTGGGCGCGACAGCAGCATGGGTACTGGGTAGTGCATTCTATACGTTACGCTTGTGGTCCGGGTGCGTAGCGTCGCACTTCCGCTCCGTCTCCTCCTGCAGCGTTATCAATGCCGTGACGGCCGAGCCGCGAAAGAAGCCCAGAAGGCAGCGCTCCGAGTACTCGTTGGCGCACTCGATGCCCTTCAGCTGACGCCTGCAAGAGTTTCGTAACGTGTACTCAGTAGAATCAGTACAAAATATCAAGGACAGCCAAGCAATGGAAATATAAAATCTGACTTTTTTTTATCGACATAACTCAATTAGAGGCGTTAGCACCGTGAGATAATACCGGCGATATTCTGGGAATACTAATGTAGCGCGAACAAGAGGACACAAAGACAATGCACAAATACACATACACGGCAAGCTGTGCCTGGATGTATATGTGTTTACATTAGATATTCCAGGAAGGCATCCCAGAAGGTCGCTTTGTGATACCAGCCGGCCACTCCCTTTGAAAAGCTCCTGTACTTCCACTCATTATCTGCAATGGGCTCAGACCCATAGTCAAGCTCTTGTAGAGGCCTGAACATCGCTGCAATGTGAAACAAGTTTGATTTGATTTCCGACGAGAAACATGGAAAAAAATCACCGACGATTGCAATACTACCTAATGCGAAATTTGAGCGCAGTTGTATACATGTTTTCATTTTGCGAAATATTTGCTGGCGTGGACAATATCTCGTTCGGCACGATGCAAGCGGAGCGAAGGGTGACGCGACTGCCTCGCTAATCGGGAGATCGCGAGAGGCAGCGCTTGGGTGACGCGAGGGCGCGATTCACAGCAGCCGCCGCAGACAGACCTCCGCTCATGCAGTGCTTTGTTTCCGTATATGGTATCGGTGGCGTCATTGGTGAACAGACGACGCACAATACTCTGGCGCCATCTTGTAGCTATCGTCGCCGCAAAGCCCGTCTTGCGCGACACCACGCTCTTTTTGTCACGCTTTCGCCATACCCTCCTCCTCCAGTTTCCGCCTCATGGTTCCGCTGCACCCTCCTCTTCTGCTTTCCTCCTCACGCTCTCTTCGCTATCGCCGTCTTTTACCCGCGCTCCGCGTTCACTCTTTCGTCCTTCGCTGTGTCCGTTCGCTCGGTTACGAGGGAGCCGAGGAACGACGCCGATGCCGACGCTCGCCGCAGGAACGGGCGCCTAGGAGCTGCGCTCTAGTATATTACTGTAATATCACCTAGGCGCTGTGGGTAAAATAGATGAGTAAATAAATAAGCTTTGCAGAGGTAAAACAAATAAGTTACAAAATGACAAGTACAATAAATCCCCAACTCACGAAAAGCCACAGCAGTGCAGCACAATTTGAGAGGGCTCAAACGTTATACTTCTCCCAAAAATGTCATGACCATAAATCTACACATTGCATCCATATTCTCACCAGGAATAAATGTGCACGCACTTCTTATTATAATATAGATTTCTTAGCGCTGATCCATGTTCAAGCTCTGTAAGCTGCGAAAGAATTTACGTGCGGGATAGTTGATGTGGTCACATAAGTACGTACCATCACGTGACAGAAGTAAAGAAGGGACAGACAAGAAGCGCTGCTGTTCTGCAAGCCATTACCGCTGTCCTTGCATGAGCTAGATCTCCGCCCGGCGCTATCTGCACCTTATCGGGCATGCAGAAAGCCCTGACTGTGAGGAGCGTGATATACGCAAGACTACAGAACCGGTCTTGTGCATCTGTTTGACCGTGGAATACTCAAGTTGATCAAAGTTGGTCCAACAAATGTCCAAGTTGACCAATAAACGTTTGTCTTGAAAGGTTCTGTCGGACCTCAGCCGGGCCCTTGTCGTCAGCGTGATGTTCTAAAGGCTCTCATCAAATTCTTGCAAGAGAGTGGTCGGTATTTAAGACTTTCGAGAGATTAACTGTTCATTCACCGCATTTTCGTCTCCATCATGAACACATTTTCTCTATCTTTAAACTCATTTTACAATGATGATTAGCAAGTCGAACCCTTGGTTCAGGGTAATGTGTTGCCTTTTCTATCATAATTATATATCTATCTATCTATCTATCTATCTATCTATCTATCTATCTATCTATCTATCTATCTATCTATCTATCTATCTATCTATCTATCTATCTATCTATCTATCTATCTATCTATCTATCTATCTATGCTTTCAATTTACTGCTTTCAAATGGCACGTGCCGAGCTCTCTGAGACTTTAATGCCAAAAATACACACAGATTAGCTATTATATTTTGATAGGTTGGTTCCGTCATTATGAAAACGCTTAGCTGTTAAAAATGCAGCAAGGAGTAAGCACAATGTCAGGTCATGCTTTTGCATACTGATATTCCCTCTTCGAGTCTGAATTCCACGGCATCGGTAATTTTTCACGAAAAGACATGGCAGGTGAAGGCTTAGTTCTTGCTCGAGTTATTTCTCAAGCTGTACAGCGGCAAAAGCGACGTGCTTGGTGTCGGCTTAAATTTTGTCCATCTTCGGCCTGTTTTCTTGCATAAAGCGTGCCTGCAAATGTCCTTAAGATGTACTCTTGTGTGCGGTCTTTGCGCGTGTGTGCGCCTGCATGCGTGTCTGTACGTGCATGCGTGTGTTTGCGGGCGAAGGGGAGGGGGCACTCGTGCGAGCAACAGCGTGAGTGTCGTTACAAAGTTTGAACGGATAATACGTTCCAGCGTGAAACACGAAATATAACGTTCAAATACAGTGTCTTTTGTTGCCACACTCACTTGCAGCTTTCCGCTAGGTGCGTCTCGTTTTCGGGCAGGCGTGGTCCATGGCCAAAAGCTATGAACTCGGTCCCGCAGGCGTCGATGGCGTCATCCCCACAGTTCGGGTCGTCGCGCACGTACTTGGCTCCTGTCCACAGTCGAGGATCAACAACGCCATCGGTTAGTTGTCAAGTTGAGGAGCAGATTTTTTTTAAAACGTGACGCGGTCTCGAGTCGTGAGCGAAACCCAAACAGGAAAGATCACACACGAGGAAAAGGAGATACAAAGTTTCGTTCATTCGCATCGTATGGATAGTCACCTTTTATTTTTTTTTAATTTTTTATCCTTAGAACGTTCTACGTAATACATTAGCGTTTCGGCTGACAGCTTCCCTAAAGCGTCTTTCCAGCTGTTCGCAACTATTTCAAATGGGATTGAGTGCATTTTTGGACACGTTTCCGTGGAGGATATCTCAAAAGCGGTCAAAAGTGGTCATCGGATCTCTGCCATGCAGAGATGACTTCACTACTGCTTGGCTCCAATTTCGCAACTTAGCCATGTGTCCTGAAATGAATAAATAAATAGTTAATCAGTTTGTCCTTTTAATTGGCTACCTGGGTGTTACGGGACGATTCAACGTACAATTTACGTGCGCCTCTTCAGGTGATCCCGCTCAACAGGTTCAATAGCACTAAATACTTGAAGCCATCTTTTTATGTGTCCAAATGAAAAAATAATACTTGCTGGCTCTCCCGTAATCGAGAGTAGAAGTAAGCATGAAATGGCAACCGGCAAAGCAGATTGGTTGGAGATTATACTAGTCAGAATCTTAAGATGGCTATGGAAAGAAGAATGATAGGTGTAACGTTAAGGGATAAGAAAAGAGCAGATTGGGTGAGGGGACAAACGCGAGTTAATGACATCTTAGTTGAAATCAAGAAAAAGAAATGGGGCATGGGCAGGACATGTAATGAGGAGGGAAGATAACCGATAGTCATTAAGGGTTACGGACTGGATTCCAAGGGAAGGGAAGCGTAGCAGGGGGCGGCAGAAAGTTAGGTGGACGGATGAGATAAAGAAGTTGGCAGGGAGAACATGGCCACAATTAGCACATGACCGGGGTAGTTGGAGAAGTGTGGGAGAGGCCTTTGCCCTGCAGTGGGCGTAACCAGGCTCATGATGATTATGATGATGATAATAAAATGGCTGTAGTGCATGTTCGCAACGGCATACCCATCTACCCCACACCACACCACGCTATACTGTGCACTAGTCCATATGGACGCTGCCCAGCTAGAAGAGGAATGAATTGATTTCCGTCGTTTTACCGGCCAAAACCACGATTTGATATTGAGTCACGCTGTAGTGGGGGACTCCGGTTTAATTTTGACCTCCAGGGGATCTTTAACGTCTCCCCAATACGTGAGACACGGGCGTATTTGCATTTCTTCTCCATCAAAATGCAGCCGGCACGGACGGGGTTTGATCCCGTGACCTCGTGCTTAGCAGCGCAACACCATAATCGCTAAGCCAGCACGGCGTGTGAGGCGCCTTTATAAGGAGGCGCCACGCAGCGTGGTGCCATCTCTCGAGATGACGCAAAACCTGCGCCGCAGAACTCGCTGGCTGCTGGCGTTCAGAGCTCAGCGCCAAAACATGAAAATTAAGTATATTGTGCCCTGTATCTGCCTCTTGAGCGTCGCTATAGGAAAGGACAAATAAAGCTTCGGCGTGCTAAAACTTACAGATTGAGTGATATTGTGAAGAAATATTATGAAAAACTCGGTAGCAATATTTTACGGTCGGCCATCATTTTGATGCCGAATTTCGACGGCCTTGTTTTCGTCATACCAGCGATGCCGAGGGCCGTATCTTGTCGGTGGATCTTGATTGTGGCATCCGAATTGTTAATGTTGATGCTCCAAACCAGTCTAGAAATCAGAGAGAGTTTTTCGCTTCATTAGAACCTTACTGGTAGGTCGCTCTCGGCTAATTCTTGTAGGCGACTTCAACTGTGTGTTATACAGGTTGATCGCGTCTCCCGTAGAGGGACTCAATCAGTTAAAGATATGCTTGGAAATGCTGTACTGTGGGAGCGCGTCGATGGGCTGGGACTGGTCGATTCTTGGCGCGTGCTTCGCCCTGGACACTCGGGAATGACTTGGACAGGAAGGTCATATGATAAGAAGCCAACAAACACTGACACCAAGGACAACATAGGGGAAAAAACTTGTGCCTAATATAATAAATAAAGAAACGATAAATTAACGGAAATGAAAGTGGATGAAAAAACAACTTGCCGCAGGTGGGCAACGATCCAACAACGTTCGCATTTCACGCGCGATGCTCCACTAATTGAGCTACCGCGGCGCCGTTTCCCGCCCACTTTCTTGGGTATTTATGTTTCCTTGTAGAACCCTGGGAGTAGAACCCTGGGAGTTTCCCCCAGCGCCACCGCTCACAGACCTTGGCGGCGGATGCGGAACACCCTTTCTGCCGCAGGCGTCACGAGAACGCGATCTTTTGGGTGAAGGCAACCGGTCAATATACCCACACGTGCTACCTGAAGGCATCAATATTGCCGGATTCGAGACCCGGATTCAAGCATCCTTAACATTTTAGATCGTCTAAATTTCCTTCAAAATGAGCCAAAGACTTGAACTACGCGAGCTTCAAGAACGTTTACTGAGCGATCAAGTACCGATATGAGAAAAGATGGTTTGAAAACCGTGACGTCACCCTGACGTATGGGCGCTGTAGTTATAGCACGAAAGTTTAAAAAATGGTACTTTGACCATCATATCGTTTTCTAGTAATTAGCCTTTTAAAGTGAAATCAATAAAGTTGAAGTGGTTAAACCATGGAGCAAGGAAAGCGTGGGAGAGGCCGGCTAGCCGGGATGAGTTGAAGAGTGTGTGGCGGAAGTAACGTGGCGTTTTTCGCAAAGGAGCACTGAAACTGGTGAGTCAAACATCATCCTTGCCATAGCAACCGCGCTCGTGCACGGAACTCTCGCTATGACTTTCGGCCTCCGAAGAGGGAAAGGAGGTTTTTCAGTACTGGTCTTTGTCGAAGCACCTTCGGTTCGCGAGACAAGCTGTGCTCGGAGGGCGGTGTGTGAGCTTCAAAGCTGTGTTTTCGGTCCGTGAGTGTCAGCCAGCAACACGTACTCACGGTGCGGGTCTTCATCGTCTTGCTCAACAGAGCCACGGAAAAAACACAGGAGCTCGCCTGCTTCACTAAAACTGTTCGAGAAGTTTTATAGGTTTTGTTCTCACGCGCGTGAGCAGCGCACACTTCCGGCGGCTCGACGCAACGCAAGTTCAAAGCTCGCGCCCATTTCCTCGGGCAAGCTGATTGGAGATGCAAATGGGAACGGCACACCAAGATGGCTACGCTTCCGGCTCCAAGGACATAACGTCAGGGAGTCTCATATTACCGCAGCCCCCCCCCCCCCGCTCCCCCGCCTTCGTGGCTTAAAGAATACTTCGTCAATCTAAACAGCTGTGCTGTTTCTCTTTAGTGAACCTTTAATTTCAAGTTAAGTTGCGAAGCCGAGAGAAAAATTACGTACTTATACCTAAATATATGCGAAATCTCACGGCAACGACCACGAAACTTTGCCTGTGGTGTCCATATAATTGCTACCGCAATAAAAATTGATTTTTTTCTTTATATCCACATTAACGTGCTCCGTAAACTTTCGCGGTCCGGTTAGCAGCAGTGAACATGCGCACGCAGGCGTACAGACCCCAAAAGACACCTGGAAACGCGCTGACCAAACTAAATAACGAAACAGAACCACGCGCTTACCGGCCTCGGAAGCGAAAGGACGTCTCGCTCAGTTAAGCGCAGTAACTGGCTCAACCCTTTCACTTCGAGGGCGCGACCCCCATTTCTTTCCTTTCGCCGCCTTCGCCGCGTCAAGAGAGCTTGGGAGGGAGAAACTGATCTTTGTTTATTGTGCCTCGTTTCTAGAGCGTGAAGCGCGTCGTTGTTCGTTATTTTTCTTCAGCTCGTTCCACCCTGAGACATAAGTTATTTGGCGAATGACAACATCACGTATCCGGCCCTCTGCATGCAGCAGTTATCCGCCACAGATGCCGGGGCCGCACCCGGCTTCGCCTCCGAGCACCTCGACGATGAACACGTGACACGGATGGACTGTGTTGCAGTAGTTGTTGCAGTTGTTGTTGTTGTCTTGTGTGTTCCTTCCTTGTCCCTTGTTTTTCAGTGCGGTTACATGATGCATTCCATTAACGACCACCAACTAGCCCGCTTATCCCTGTTAAAGTTGCAGTAGCACCGCTGCGCAGGTTCTTTTCTGACATGAATTTCCAAGACATAGTAGTAATCCTCGTTTTTTTTTTATTGAGGAACCCATAAATTATAGGGACACTAGGGCGCGTTCGCGCCGTCCTTCTGTCACCGTATCGCATGCAGGGCTCATGCGTGGAGGGTTAGGGAACGTCTCCCGAGACACGCAGTGGATTTGACTGCAAAAGCGACGAAGACTAGCGTAAGCACCTCAATCGGCCCTGCCGCAGAGTCAGTGCAGAGTTCTGCAGCTTCTGTTCTCGGCATGACCGCTGTTAAAGGAAATTCAATTCAGGGGTTGCACGTGCCAAAGCCACGATGTGATTATAAGGCATGCACGCCCGTATAGTGGCGTTGACGCAGCGATAATTTTGACCACCCGCGGCGTTCTGTTTACCGTGCACGCTACGCGTGGTACAAGGTCGCTATTTTTTTCTTGCATCTGGGCCCCGTCGAAATGCGGCCGCCGCAGCCGCGGGATTTGATCGCGCGACCTCGGGTTCTGCAACGCCACGCCAGCGCCACTGCACGCGCCTCCACGGCTGGTCACGAGCGGTGTGCGCACAACGCGTTTAGCGTTCCTGCCGAGCAGCTGCGTGCTTTATACCACACCCCGGTGCGATGCAGTGGTCCTAACTAGATGAATGTCGAGCTATGCATCCAGTAGGGCATTCTGGCGGGCTAGTTGGTTCATAGCTTTACACGTTTAGATGCATCCAGCTAATCTCTTCGCTAGGCAAGGACAAACGGCAACCACTTTTCCGTCGTTCTTACCTCGTGCACCTCCGAAATGTGACGGCGGCCACGCCGTTCCCGGCGTTGGTCATCGCGCCGCCGCTGCGGCACGTACGCCTGGTGCCTTGCCGGGGCGCCGTAGCCCGAAGCGCAGCGGCAGCGGTCTCGCGAGTTGCGTCCACGCCGTGTCGACTCGGCGTGTTATTACAGAACACCGGCCGCATATTGATGGGCCGAAATACAATAGCGCTTGTGTATAGTTACATTCGGGTGCACGTTAAAGATACCCACGTGGTAAAATTCCATCCGCAGCCCTCCACTGCGGCGTCTATCGTAGCCCCAGTGTTGCTATATAGAACTTTAAACCGCGCAAATAATTACCGCTACTTTGAGTTTGTTCGAATTTCGCAGAAAAGCTTCATTTTTACGTCCATTCTTTCTATAACACCGGGTAAAAGCAGTTACCTGCAGTGTCAAAAATAAAGCGTGAAGTTACCTCCAAAGTTACTATTAATGAAGACTAATGCCTCGATTTCAGCCTGATAGCGTATTTTCCAAGATAAACGATTATGCCGAAATTCTGCCTATAACTGCCGCATTCTCTGTAACTATAATCTATGTAGTCATTCGAAGTGTTTCCTCTGCGACCTAGATTGAGATGCGTCCGGACATATTTCCTTTACGTGGTAATGAAACTATATAGGCAAGAATTGAGGCCCGTTTTATGCATATACCATGAGACATTGTTCATAGTCCTTATGTTATCCATACTGCATGTCTTTCTAACTATAGGCGCCTGAGTTAATGTAGAGGTGTGCAGGCACGCCACATGTGTCCACCTAACCGCATTACTCAGGGTCCCTTCCATGCTGTGCTCTTGCTCGGCTTGATGCGTCGGCTCCCTACATGGTCTACACCTAACCGCGAGGTCTCGGTACCGGCACTGGGACGGTTCTTGAGCGGTTACCGCCGCCTAGAGCTGAAAGTAATGAGCAGACCCAGTCCCCCAAAAACGTCGGTTCGAAGTCCCCTTTTCTCTGCATTTATATCTTACGGAAACTCCTGAACTCGCATGTAGTTAACAATACACTGGCTCCGATCAACGGCGCGCTTAGGTTTTAGAGGAGTTCAGTGCTCAGAAGGCACTTAAGGCACGTTTATGCTTTCCGAGAACTTCTGGTTTGTACGAGCGGCTTTGACTCAAGTAGTGCCCGCGCACCGTCTCTATACCCTATCTCTCTTCCTTCTACCTCTTCCCCTTCTCCCTTCACCCAGCGTAGGGTAGCCAACCGAACTCTTGGCTTTGACTGGTTAACATCCCTGCCTTCCTTATATTCCTCTCTGTCTCTCTCTGGTGGTACTCTACTGTCCTCACATTATAGCCGTCGCTGAGGACCAGAGGTCATGGTGCCTAGACGCCGTACGCTGAGCAGCGCCAGACCACAAGCCCACAGGGAGCGGAGGAAACGTATCTTGCAGAAGACGCTGCGTGTTCGTAGTGTCCTCTTGTGCTTGCTTACATCGGGGCAAGCGTTTCTAGATTCGGCGAAGGTAGTACAACCGCGAGTTGTGTGCATGACCATGGGACTCGGTGGCGAAGACCCACGAATTTGTTTTAACGGTGCTGGGGATATAGGACAACGTTTCGCTTAACGAGTTCAAGCAAACTGCGAAACGGGGGCTGTCACGATACATAACTTGACTGCATGCAAGGCATACGAGAAGGAAAAAAAAGCTAAGCGAGAACCGAGCGCCGCTAACTGTCCAAGTGTGCGATGTCACGCATTGGAGAATGTGATGATTGTAACGGTCTCGACAGGCTGCGCGTGCTGGCGTGCGTCACGGGTAACTTTGCACACTCATACTTATCGAAGGGAAGTTTGCACACATCGCGTCGCTTACAAACTTCTGATTTGGTGCACACTGTATACGCGTAGGCTCAACGCACCTCGTGGGTTCTCTTAGATACCCCCAAAGTAAGTTAGGTCCGCCTATAATGCTATAAAGAAATGTGCGATCGATGATGAGATCAAACCTAACCATTATGCCAGGATGACTCGGATGCTTCTCGCCTGCCGAAGTAGCTCTTTGAAAGGTCTGGCGCCTGCATCACGGGCCATTCCCTCGCATTCGTCCCTCATGAGAACTAGCGCTTTGAGACGCTCTGTTTGACTTCGCTGCCTTCGGGATCGGCCCGCGCTTTTTGGTCACAAGAAACCCGGTAGCTCCAAACAGTGTGAAATGCGCCTATAATGCTGCGGCATTAAAAAGAAAAAAATTTCACCGTGTGTCGACGTCACTCACCGGCACTCAAGAGCGGGCACAGAGCCGCGCATCCGAGAAGGGTTAGCAGGCATCGCATCTTCGTCGTCGCAGGCTTCACCAGCTTTCCGGAACTACGGAGAAACAAATCCTTGGCGTGCACTTGTGACGCCTGTAGCCCGCCGTATAAACAACGACGCACGACCAGCTATAGCCGAGGCGGCACCACGTCACTGGCCGTCGTGGTCGGGCGCTTTTTCAACGGTGAGCCACGCCGGCGATAGTTTCCTTGATTGGAGGGAGCGTTACCTTGACTCCGTTACGGCGCAACGCCGCGCGCGAAGCAGTCTCCGGGACGAAGCGGCGGCGGTAGCTCCTCGAGCCGCCGGGCCCTTTCTTGTCTTACGATCTCTCTCTTACCGTCGACGACGACAAGGCAAGGACGGGACCTACATGGGTCCGCTCGACGCTTTATATCTCCGTTTTTGCCGGTATTCGAGCGACGGAATAGCATACGTCCGAAGTTGAGACAGGTTTTAAAAAATAGAAAGGTTATCGATGGCAATTGTCATTTCCGTAGAAAACGATAACCCGTCTTTTCTGTCGACGCTTCTTCCTATAGTTGGTGACAACGGTAGCAGCCGTGGGTTGGCGGGAATGGTGTGTCAGTAATAGTAAAAATCCCCCAAGTAACCAGCGGAACATCAGTAGAAGTAGTTTTGTTGTTCTTCTTCGTCTTCTTCTTCAAGAGCAGCAGCAGCTGCATTGTAGCTGTAGTAGTTGGTTGTTTTAAGGCAGGAGATACAGCAATAGCATAGTAACTGTAAATGTTGTGATAGTAGTGGTAGCGGTAGCAAGTAGAGGTAGTAGGGGTAGTATCAACAACAGCCCTGCCAGCGGCAGCCGTACAACAGTAAGTAGTAGTAACAGTAGTAGTGTCCGCAGCAGCTGCAGCAGCGATGGTAGCTGTAGTAGCAGCAGCCGCTGTCGCAGGGGTAATAGAAGTCGTATCATCAACATCAGCAGAAGTATAAGCAGCAGCAGCAGCAGCAGCAGTAGCAGCAGCAGTAGTAGTAGTAGTAGTAGTAGTAGCAGTAGTAGTAGTAGTAGTAGTAGTAGTAGTAGTAGTAGTAGTAGTAGTAGTAGTAGTAGTAGTAGTAGCAGTAGTAGTAACTGAGATAGTAGTAGCTTCAACTGTAGGAGAAGTAGGAGCAGTAGTAGCAGCAAAAACAGCTGCGGCAGGAGGTGCAAGAAGCTGTCGTGGTAGTTAATACCTTGCGATTACGCCGGTTCATGTGCTGGAGAGGAAAACAAATGAGCCGCATGCGTGACCCGCAGCCGTCTTGACATAACGAGGACACCTTGACCGCATCGCAGCGGCGAGTAACTCATTAGGCGAGGAGTGTCAAGAAGGAAGAAAGTGCGTCATCACGTAACCCGGCGCGAGCGATTAAAGCCAAGGCTATAGATGCACGTCTCCTTACGTTCCTTCGCTGATCCTAACCACGTCCCACCAAACTAGCTGTAATGCGTGTGTCCGTACAAAGGAAGACAGCCACGATGGAGGACTCTCGAAGTAAGCGGGAAACCTCGACGGCCATACAGCGTCGCTTACTTCCAAATGCGTTGGCGAAAACCGGGAAAACGAGGTCGTTATGTAACAAACAGCCGAGTCTCGACGAAGCGTGGCTCGGGACTTGTAGTTGCAACGCGCAGCACGTTAACCCGTATTTATAGTAATAACGAATCGCGCGTTATCATCCACGTCACGGCCACGTTTGTCACCGCGTTCTCGCAAGTTCCAAGAATCCACTAAACGCAAAAATATTAAGAAGTTGGACGTTCGAGCAAGTCACTGGTATACTAGCCAGTGACATGCTTGACGAACTATAATTCATTATCAAAGCTGACTTACGCAAGAAAGTGTGTTAGCCGCACACGACGACTAATTGTTCATCCCGGTTGCATTAGTTTATTGTCACTAATGTCTTCCGTTTCTCAGGTTCGTGTAGCTCCAACAAAGACATAGGAAAACCAGCGCAATCGTTTGTGAGACGTACATGCGTAATTACGGTGGGGCAGTGAGGCACCCAGACAACTCCCCACTTATAGACACGTGTTTACTGAGAACAAGGCTTCCTTTTTTTTTTGCCGTTCTGTGCGAGGTCACCCGTCCGTGAAGATGAGGACAAGGCATGACGATGATGAAGTGTGCGCATCACGTGCGTACACCGGTTATAGCGTGGCGAACGTCTTGAGCAGCACGATGATGCTCTTGGGGACCCTGGTGTTGGAGGGCAGCTTGGGGAGCTTGGGCAGCGCCTTGCAGTACTTGGACTCCGTGGTGTAGCCGCCGCAGAAGATCTTGAGCGCGTTGCCCAGGATGTGCTCGCCGGCGTTGCGAGCGAACAGGATGGCCTGCGCGTCGCCGCACTTGTCGCGCAGGTTCTTCTCGCGGCAGTGGAACATCTTGGTGTAGTCGCTGTTTGTGCATAGCGTCGGAGAGAGGAGAGAAGGAGACGCCAGCATGTTTAGGGCGCTTTTGCTCTGTTGTGTTTATTTATCTTTAACTTCCCTATTTATTTACTTACTCCTTACCTCCTTACTTATAGGTTACGTGGTGAAAAGGTAGACCATGTTTCATCCCGACCAGACGGGCTTCCGTCAAACACTGAACTTCACTTATAGCTGCACATTTATTTACCTACTTTACTTACTGACTGCTCACCTGACTGACATTGATGTAGTAGATCATTGATTGATTGATTGATTGATTGATTGATTGATTGATTGATTGATTGATTGATTGATTGATTGATTGATTGATTGATTGATTGATTGATTTTGATGGAAATGGAAACGTTGGCAACTAATGTTCCGCCATCTTAACCACGAATAGCACATCACCTTATGATTAAAATATAACTTAATTTGGTATGAGACCATTGCGGCTATTCAGGCAATATTCTCAAGAGCGCGTAAACAGTCATTAGAGCAAAAAAAGAATAAAAAAAGGAAGAAGGGGAAAAAAGAAAAAGACAAAGTTACTCATGGCACGTTCAGCAGTTTCTGTGGTTAAATTTCGATGTCAATGAAGTAAGAAAAACTTATACAAAAAACCCGAAAACAACAACGTGCTAAGTGTCATTACATATAGACACACTATCATTGTCACTAAAAACTATTGTTAAAGCTCTTAAAGCAGATTACTGTACTTACGCGTTAACTCATACATTCAGAAGTTTTCTACACTTATTGCGCGATCAAGGCGATTGTCGACTAGCACAAGAAAGTTTTATTCCCCACGTTTTAGCGTCATCGTTTTCGCGGAATACATTGCAGACCTAGCAGCGCTTCGCGATGACATCTGGTAACGCCGCATTCAAGCTTGAACATAATGCCGCAACGCGTCCTCCTGTTGCGCGAAACTACTTGGTACGAAAAAAAAAAATGAAAGAAAAGTTATACTAGGACGAAGGCTTTCGCCCCTTCAAAGACGCTTACGTCGGCAAGTGTCGAATGAACAAGTTATGAAGCATTACGGCAGCGGAATTATAACTATACGATGGCACCTTCGACAGGTTGCGCGCAAATTTCCGAAGGTAGCCTTAACAGCAATCGAGAGAACACTCCGGGGAAGCGAACTGCATTTTAGCTACGGGACTCTACAAGAACATTTAGTTTTCCTCAGGCGCTTTCCCCAACAGAGGATCGCGCCTGGCGTAGAAATGTAGCTCGTGAACGGGAGCCTTCGGCAAGAAAATAGCCCTACTGCTGCGCTAACTGCATTTTTTCTTTCTGTGTCATTACAGCCGAACTTATGTTTTAACGAGACGTGTTTCCATGAGTAGTGGAAATAACGAGGTATTGGTGAGTCCAATTTCTATGCGCACTCGTGTACGTAAGATGTCGTTTTAATGAAACGAAAATTACCTTTTGAAGGATATAAGAAACGCGCTGTACAGAACTACAATTAAAGGTATTTCGTGCTGATTAGGCCCTAAACAGGCGAAACGTAAGAGGAAACGTGCACCGTACAGCCATGCAGGGCTGCGTCAATTGCTTCCTTGAGCAGAGCACCTTGCTTCTTGACAGAGTTACCCAATCTGTCATCCGGTGTCACGAATAAGTCGGCCGGAAATGACGACGTAAACTTGTTACAAATGAACTTCCTGACCGCATGACCGCCACCGGTATTAGGGCGCACGGGTTACTGTCGTTCCGGATCAGAGACCACTAATAGTCGTGTCCCAACGGTCGGGCGTTCAGTCTACCGTGAGGACAGATGTCTTTGCGACGTTTTGGCAGCGATCGTATCTACACGGCAAGAATAAGTGGAATGGTAATTTCTATATCACCGAAAGGGGAGCGACGACAAATCACTGATGCCGTCAGGTGTTGTCACTTCGAATCACGTGGACAACGCGTTCCTGCGCATACGCCATCGGCAAGAACGTCAAAGGCGTTTTGGCTTGAGTACCGAAGAGTATACAGCGAAATGAGAGAATTCTTTGACGTACAAGAAATACGAGTTGGTCCCAAAATACGAAAACATGTGTTGGTGTGTGTTTGTGTTGGTGCACGTGTTGGTGTGTGTGTTTGATTTTTGGTGTTGGTTTGTGTGTTCTTGTGTAGACAAGTGTGTGAGATCGTGTCGTGGAGCAGCGACGACTGTTGCTCATGTTTACTTGTGATAAAATAAAAATAATGCACTTTAAACGCATCGCATAAGGTATTTGCTCAGTAAATCAAAAGGAAGAACCCTAAAACCTTAAACACGAGTGGGAACGGTATTGCACTCAGACGTTCTCGCTTTCCAATAGCCACTGTCTATAGGCCCCGGAATAGCGACAAATAAATTAACCTTACCAGCAGCCGTAGCGGATGCGGTTCTTCGTCTCGGCATTCCTGGCGGTGGTGAATAACTCCTTCTTGAAGTTCACGATGCACTTGTGGATGGAGTCACCAGCCTTGTTCAGGCACTTGGAGTGCTGGAGGAAACCTGCGGGAACGCGTCCCGGCGTCTCAAGCTTGACGCACACCACTGACAAAGCTACAGTCGCAATCATTGTTAATAATCGTGTGTAAACACACATCACTTTTCATTTTCCATTTCATATTTGTGCGGACTTATCAGGAAATGCCCGCGAAGAGAGGCAAAAGGAGACTGCCGGCTTCCTGACAAGGCCTAATAACACCACGACAGCGAGAGAAGCGGGCTAACAGTTGTCTCCTAATGTATGTGCAATAAATTATATGTAAATAAATAAATAAATAAATAAATAAATAAATAAGAACGACACCATCCACACTCGCTTCAACATGACAGAGAAAGAAAGAAACAGGAAGAAAGATAGGAAGAAGCTAAACAACGAAATAAAAGGAGAGAAAGGGGGGAGGGGGGGGCATACCACAACATATCACATGAGACTCGGAGTACGAGCATTACAGACGAGAGTCGATAGTCACGTGGGTGACATGAATTCCAGCGTAGCTTTGGGACCCTCAGCTCGAGTTGATCGCAGCCTTTGGGAACAAAGAAATCATTAAGCGCAGTTCCAGCGCGAATTACTTGCTTGAACTTGTTCAGCGGCACACAGCGAAAACTGTGGTAAGTTATGCATTCGAATAGCAAGTACTCAAGCATTTCTCTGTGCTCTCCGCAAGTGGGCCACAAAGGGCTTGGCCACACGTCCTTGTCGGCGAAGAGGATTTGCTACATACACGCATCCACAATCTGCCGTCTTCAAGCAAAAAAAAAGAAGGAAAGAAGAAAGCCTCCTCGCAAGAGCAAGCAGATAGCATTTCAGGTTTCGATGAGTGTGTGTGTGAACACGTGGTCCTCAATTGTGTGCACTGCATAGCGGTGGTGCACGCGTGTTCTAGAGCTTGCTTCACAATTATCGCTTAGTTTTTGTTTGCGCGTATTGAGTCATTAGAGCAGTGGCACGAACCAGAAGAAAGTTTCCTGTACATAGAAGTCGCGTGTGCTATTTGTTTCGAAATATTTCATGAATCTAATGCTCTTCAGGCACTATAGCCTCACTGCGAAGTGCGAACTGCACGTTACAAAGTGAAAATTGTGCAATGTGTGCTTGATTACTGTCTTCGTTTTCTTTTTTCGGTATTGACGGCAACCTTAGAGAACGGGCTAGTGAAGCACTGGCCATCTGAACAGAGATAGAAAAATGAAAGGCGGGGAGGTTAAACAGACGGTCAGGTCCGATTTGCTAACCTTCACTCGGGGAGAAGGGATAAAGGGATGAAAGGAGAGAAAGAAGGCAGAGAAATGGGTGCCGGCGTGTATAAATTGTGCGTCTTCGCCCCCAATCTACGTCGCCAACTCGCGCGTTTCAGAGACATCATTTCAGAGACGCCCGCGTACTTAAGTATGGGTGCACGTCAGAGAACCCCACGTGGTCCAAATTATTCCGAAGTCCCCCCCACTACGGCGTGCCCCATAAAATAAGATCGTGGTTTTGGCACGTGAAACCTTATAACTTAAATTTAACGCGATCGCGTTCCGGGTGTACCTGCGTGCTCCACGTGGGTGGTGTTGCACCTGCGGTCGTTTTCCTCCCGCATGGTGTTGATGGCGGTGAAGGCGGTGCCTCGGTAGAAGCCGAGCAGGCACCGGTCGGTGAAGTTCAGCGCACACTGCAACGCCTTCGCTCGCTTCCTGCATACAGTGGAATAGGCGGCGGCATGCGGTGGATTCCGCCGTCTTAAACGCACGCGTTGCTCGTTGTTCAACGGCTTATACACGTGATATCTACGAACACCTTACCGCGCCCAGGCAGGGGGAGGATCATCCCTTGGAGGATAAAGATCAAGTCACGTTACGGCGCGCTGCCGCGCAAGCTGTGATCGTCGATTAATACTTCGCGTATTTTTGTTTTCTTTTGTAACGATAGGAATACTTTGTGCAAACTTAAAAAGCCCAAGCCCTTTCACCTGTCAAAGTAGCATGCTGTTGCGCGAACAACGTTCTTATCGGTCGATCTTTCATTTATTTGTTCCGAGAGAAACGAAGGTATAGGATACATTTCTGAGTAAAATATTGAAAATCTAGAACGTTAACAATTTCGCTAATCTGCCAGTGTAAGAGTGAGGTAAAGATCGAACATCCATGTATATTGATCCTTTCGCAATGTCTATAAATCTTGCACCAGGTTATCTTGCCGCCCAGGGTTTTTTTTTTTTTTTCTTCTCCTTTCATCCTGGCTAAACAAGCATCTGTGTTTCTCGCTAAGACAGGCCTGTTGATTCAGTACTTTGACAGCACAATTTCACAGTCTGTAGCTTTACTTAACTTTTTTTTCCTTTACTTCCTCCCTGCCCTTCGAACAACACTCGTAACCTTAACAGACAGATCAGCCTCGAGTTGCGATGACGTTACTCACTTGCAGTAGTCAGCCATCTTGGAGGCGGTGTCTGGCAGCTTGGAGCTGAAGCCGAACGTGAGGAACTCGAGGTTGCACTTCTCGGCATCCGAATCGCTGCATCCTTTGCCCAAGCTGACGACCTGCGCCACGGCTAGCGAACGAGAGTAGAGACGATTGAATATGTTCACAGAATGTTATCAATGCTGCTCTACACATGCAGTTTCTCTCAGCTTGCGACAGTTACGCGGGACCTTACACGGAACTTATTTTGGATGTGCTTTAAGTGTGTTTTTTCAAATATTTCTGGCATTCCGGCATTGTTTTTTTCATGCATAGTGTTTCCTATTTCACTCCAGTGCTGAATTTTTTCCGGCGTATGTGAGCTTTTTTTTTTTTTTAGGCGAATTGTCACCCGGCGTCGGTGTGTCAGATTTGAACCGCCCGATAATCACACCGTTATCATGGTTGAGTGAATCGGTGGATTATCCGTTATGACAACTGTTGCTAATGCCTTAACAATGTCGCCAGGTCGTGATCCAAAGTACTCCCATTTAGCAAAAAGTCGTTAAATGATGATGATTATGATAATCTTAATGACGACGACTTGGTGGGGAATTTTGTATTTCTCATGTCCTAACTGTTTCTAGACGTCTTCCTTATTATAATGGCTCGCAGGACGTCAAAGTAGACTACGTCGGATCATTATAGTGTGTTAAAGAATAATAATAAAGTTTAGTTTTTGTGGTACTTAATTGCCCGAGTGATAGTAATACAAAGGCTGAGAAAGGTAACCCAGGCTGAAGCAGACAGGCTCCAGACAGCAAAGGCGATTGTTTGGAAGGCTGTTGCGCATGAAAAAAAAATCTGTAAATTATTTTCGGGCCATTACAGACGCAGCGTAGATTAGTTGCTGCTATTTCGCTGGACTTCTTTCACCTCGACACTTTTTTCTTTTTTTTTGTTCCCTGGCACATCGAAACACCCACTGAAAGCATCCAGCTCCCGAGACATTGCTGCTGCTAGCGTTCTTACTACTTCAATGCCTTAACGGTGCCTTGCTCGTTTTTCCGAAAGCGAAAAACGATTTTCCGTGAATACCACAGTATGTGAATGTCCTCGTTTCAGTTCACGACGAAAATCGCACTGAACCACGCTCGAGAAACTTTACAGCCGTCCCCTTACGACAAAACAAAATGCTTGGAATCTGGTCACAGCCGACGTCAGCCCGAGTTATTCTAAAAGCACTAGTGCGCGTACTTTTTTTTTTTATCATCGAGATTGAATGACAAATTCCATTCGTTGTCAGTAGCCTTCCTCGCGTTTGGTCGGACAGATTTTCTTCGTGCGTTTTCTTTTTTTCTTCGTCCTTTCTACGCTTTCCCCGGTGCAACTTAGACAACAGGGCAGTTACTCTGACGAACCTCTCTGCATTTTTATCTCTTAATTTTCTCTTTCTTGAATGCATACCTTACACTAAAAGGCCACCACGTCACCAAGAATGCCTACCAGTACAGTCGAAAGTAACGATCAATATATACATCTTTTAGATGGACTATCGTTTCACTGAAATGTAGCCCTGAAGAAAAGTGAACGGTTCGGTGGTACATATTCTGTAATGGTCATTGTGACCGCGCAGGAGACTGCCACAAGTGCATCGTACCTGGCCCGGGCGTGGCTTAGTTTGCTAAACCTAGAGGTCCACGTCTTCTCCTTTGTACTCACTTCGCACTTGCTATATGTCCAGTAAAACTTTCATACAACTGCAGTAGCAACTATGAACGAGAAAAATCACGTCTTTTGGCGCATTTAGCCAGAACTTCAGTTTTTCAGAGTGAACGTTCGAAGTTTGATAGCGGCTGAAATGCCATGTTTTCCTCGACCTTTAAGTTTTAACTTTGGTTTTAAGACACACTTGAGATCATCACTTATTACAGGGAAGTTAC
Source organism: Dermacentor andersoni (assembly GCF_023375885.2). Lineage (NCBI taxonomy): Eukaryota > Metazoa > Arthropoda > Arachnida > Ixodida > Ixodidae > Dermacentor > Dermacentor andersoni. The sequence continues at coordinate 137,237,466 of NC_092820.1, forward strand.
TATGAGAACAGCTTATGATGACGCCAGAAATTGCGCTGGAAAACCGGCATGACAACCGTCTCCCTACTAAAGAAAGGTTTTGCATTTTTTCGACGCGCGCTCGGCGAACATCTTCCACTTACCAGTTCCCACCAGCGCAATCCCAAGTAAACAGAAGAGTGCGGACTTCATGTTTGTGACTCTCTGTAACTCCTGCGTTCCGCTGGTCCGCAGGTGTTTGAGTCACGCGAACAACTGCGGTTCTTGGCAGGTCACCCTAAGAACTCGCCGATCTTTTCAAGGAGACCTCCGCCAGCAAACCCTGGCACAGGATTGGATAATAGTTGCCTTGGATGAAGTAACGGAGGCGGGTTGGCCCTCGACTGCCTGCGGTTTTTTTGTCGCACTCTGAAATCTCATCTCTCGGTGAGCAAGGACAGAAACCGCGAATCTCGACGACCAAGGCGAGCGACTGCCGGAATTGGCTCTTTCGTGACCCATATCTGTTTATCGGAGCGATCCCCGCGCAAGGATCTTCGTTTATGCGCTATTTATCGATATTAGTTTCTGCTACCTGCCTTGGCTAACCTTTACTGCTTGCACCTGAGCTTCGCTGCAGGCCTTGCTGCGCAGAAAGAAAAAGTCAGTCTAACGCCGCCAATAGAAAAAGGACAAGGTTGAAAGAAGGGTAACGTGTCTTTATTCAAGGTGCAAAGAATAATTCGCTTAGTCACTTTCTGTCTCCTAATGTCATGAACTGAACTTCGCAATTCCTGGACTCTAAACCGCAATTCCTGGGTTCAGCTAGAGAGATCGCGTTTTCGCAGAGAGTCGTGCCAAAGAAGTAAGCATCTGTCATCTATAGAGTGTAGGCGCGGAACGATAATACCTTAGCAAAAACCGGACAAACGCCTGTTCTCGCGTGTTTTCTAACATTAATAGCATTCTGATAACGCGGAAAATCAGATAAAGAACCGGCTCTAGATGAACTAAGAATTAGCCGCAAAGCCTTGAATTCACCGCCTTCATTACACTTTGTTAATTCGTAAACATGAATCAACAATAAGCTCATTGCCAATGCGAGCGCGAGCGATTGAATTAAATACCTGAATGGAAGCAGTCAATGTGAAATTAGCCTCCTCGCGAGTAGTGAGAGGAAGAGAGATCGTGCAAACATGGCTGCGTATTGGTATCACAAACGCATGGCAAAGATAAAAGTATATACAAAGTATGGCTTCGGACTAGATGAGGAAAACATATTTGAAGAACAAAAGATACAAGGACACAGTTGAATTTCAGTTGTTCTTTATTTTTTTTCTTCGGGCTCGTTACTTTTTTTTAACGTAAAGCATTGTTTAACCATATACCTGGCACTTTGCGGTAGGTGGGTTCCTCCGTCGCCTCGTTTCGGCCCTCTTTCAGAAAATAAAAAACGAAAAGAAATTACTCGCTGAATGGTGGGATAGAATCAAGGTAGCCCAGCACACAAGCCGCAATGGTCTAACCATTGCGCTGCAGGTGCTTGCGTATACCTCTCTTGTACTAATGCGACTATAACGCTTTCTTTTATAGGGTTCTACGTGCCAGAACCACTTTCTGATTATGAGGCACGCCGTAGTGGAGGACTGCGGAAATTTCAACCACCTGGGATTGTGTAACGGGCACCTAAATCTAAGTACACGGGTGTTTTCGCCCCCATAGAAATGCGGCCGCCGTGGCTGGGATTCGATCCCGCGACCTCGTGCTCAGCAGCCCAACACCACAGCCACTAAGCAACCACGGCGGGTAACTATAGCGCTTTCAGACGATCGGCAGGCGCGTCAAGTCGCAGGGCAACTGCTTCCTTCGAGACGTCAAATGTTGGGCGAGTTGGTTCTTGACGATTCAAAAATGCAACAGCACGACTTGACAAAACCGAAAGAGCCTTCGAGGACAAGCGCTCCCTAAAAAAAAGCGAGAGCGCCTGGGCGCACCCGCGCCATGTGCGCTTTTTACGCGAACGATGTGAACTAACTGTAAGCCCGGCGTCGACGGTGAGCTGCGGCTTGTCGTCCTGCTCTCTGCGCAACAGCCTGCTCAGCACGATGCTGCCTGGTTGCAGCCGTGCGTGGACTTCTACGATTCGCTTCTTAGGCAGCGGTTCGTAATTTGCGAGGAGGCGCCAGAACGTGCACCAAGGGTAAACACCGGTATCCAGACTACGTGGTTGCACATGTCCCATCCCTTGACCCGTTACACGATACGGTGATGCTCGTGATGATCATGATGTATTAACATCCCCTTTGACACAGGGCGGTGACAAATAGTCACCTAGCCTGCTTGAGTTAACCAGGTCCAGTTACATGCAACTGCTAAATGTCGGGGCGCCTGGTGCAATACAACACACCAAAGATTGCATATATCGACGCTACAGATACGCGGCGCGCCTGTCACACCGCGTGACAAGTGAGTGAGTGAGTGAGTGAGTGAGTGAGTGAGTGAGTGAGTGAGTGAGTGAGTGAGTGAGTGAGTGAGTGAGTGAGTGAGTGAGTGAGTGAGTGAGTGAGTGAGTGAGTGAGTGAGTGAGTGAGTGAGTGAGTGAGTGAGTGAGTGAGTGAGTGAATAAACTTTATTGTAGGTCCGGCGAGGACGCGAACTCGTCGCGCACCCGGCTAGTCCCACGTCGGGACCGGCAGGTCTAGCCCACCGGCCCGGTCGCGGGCACGCCGGACGGCCAGGATTTGCTTTTCTAGAGCGGGCCTACGCGGAAGCGAGTCCCACTCCTTCTTGATGAACTTGGGGTATGTCGACCCGCACTCCCAAGTGGCCCAGTTCGATTATGATGATGTTGATGATGATGATGCTTAATTATTGACATCCGCTTTGAAACGCGGTGGTGACAAACAGTCACTTAGCATGTTTGATCTAACCAGGCATGCCATGCACGGTTTTCCGTTTAGCATTTCTGTATACATATTCTTAATCTTCCTTTTCTTCCTCAAACAGTCCATCTATTTTTTTGTCCAATCCCCCATAGTGGGTAGGAGCACGTACTTGATAAAACTACGTTGCACTGCTATCTAGGCAACATTTACATGACATGCCGCCTGATGTAATATTATGCAACTGCAATGCAAATTGCTCACGTATCGACGCTAGACGGCGCGCATCTGACGTCGCGTGACAAGTGACGCGGTACGGTGGTAATGATGATGATGACTATGATGATTTATGGGCATCCCTTTTGAAACGGGGGGGCGACAAAAGGTCACCTAGCCTGCTTGATTTAATCAGATATGCCATACTTGTGTTTAATTCTAGCATTTTTATACATCTCGTTAACCTTATTTTTCTTCCTCAAGACAATCCAACCATTTCTTGACAGCGATAGCTGTGATAGCCTGCCGATAGCTGCGACTGACACCGGCGACGGCGGCGGCGGACAACATCGACAACCGGAACGGCTTTTGGAATGAGCCCATAACAGCTTACGCCGTAAGAATAAGAAGGACACGGTTCATCTTCAAATAATTGAATTCGTTAGATAAACAAATCAAGCTTATACCCTCTTGCATTTATTTTTTCATTTGCTTTACGGTGTGGCATATTTTTTCTCAAGTTGTCGTACTTGTTACTGGCCCGCACATGTGCAATCGTTCCGAAAGCAATTGATCAATTGAAACTCACCGTGTGTTTTGTCTATTTCCGTGGCCAAATGTCTTTTCACGTTGTTAAACGTCATTAAAATTGGTACTTTCGACCGAAAGGCGAAGCATTGACAGCGATAGCGCTACGCCTACCGTAACGCTTGAGCTCTTCGGACGGTGTTCTAACTACACGCGGCTGTGACTATACACAGATGGGACGTACGCGAGTGTGCCAGAATGTCTGGTTCTCTTTGGCTGTAAGCTTTAACACTCCATGCAAGGCCTGTAATGACTGTATTGTACGCTGTACTGTATTGCACTGTACACCCTCGAAGATCACTCACCAACTATCCCAAGCAATTAAGCCACTTTGCTCCGTAATAACATGACACTGCACGGGCCGAATCTTTTCGCCCGTGCACGACCCGGGCCCGTGGCTCCAAACCCGAGTCCGCGACCACATGAACGGGCCCACTAGGGTAACGTAGTCTACACATGCCTTAATATTGGCATTGCTTTGGGGGTGTATTCTAAAACACTAGAATAAATCCGCATGCAGTGACAACAACACATTGCGGAAATATTTTGCCTGACCGAATGCGCGTAGAGCTAACATTAAAAGGCCTACAGAAACAAAATCTATGTTGAAAATTTCCGGTAAGGCATTCTTATTTAAAGTTCCTGCGCAGCCCTTAACCTTGTAAATTCCAAGAATTATACACACTCGTAAGATAACTGACAGTTTCACCCGAATGCGAACCATTGGCAGTGACAACGAGGTTCAGCGCTGTGCTCTTATATAGCTCCTCGTATACGGTGCACTGGTGTTGTCCAAACCGACGCCTCATAGGGTGGCGCCCTGCGCCCTGTGTATCCTAAGTGGGGATCTTAAAGGCTGTGCCCTTGCTCGTTGTATGCGGCGGAAGCCAATTCGGGAGCCGGAAACACGTCGTGTATTGACGTCGGGTTTGGGACGCCACCTACACGCGGAAGCGACACGGCGGCGACGCAGCACGCGAGACTGTGCTGCTCTTTTTGGACAGGAACAGCGCCCATGGCAAACGCCTGCCGTGTGAGTGCAGGCTGTCACGTGGGTAATGTTGGCAACGGCGTTACTGGTGCCGCACCTCGGTGGTGCGCGTGACGACACAGACAGAAAAAGACGTAAAGCTGGCGGCGTCTGGCCGCGCGTAGTTCAACTTGACGCTTACCGTCTTTTCCGTGCCCCGGCCAGTACACGTGCCACAGTGTGGTAAGTACACAGCTGCTCAGTAGAAACGTCGGTGTGCGTACAAGCAACGTTCATGGCAGCAGCGGAAGCCGGAACGCTGCCATGGCTCTTGCAGAGCCGATTTAGCGGAGTGCGAGAGTGATCCACCTGGTTACACTGCGTGAAACAAGACGAAACTCCGGCTGGGGCGGTCTCGCACACTGCGTGAGGGTGACCCGGCTTCGACACTTTTGCAGCTCTACATATATATATATATATATATATATATATATATATATATATATATATATATATATATATAACCATCAACGCGCGAGCCACGCATGCGCGTCAATGCCGCGATAGCAAGGCGGCGCGAGCGCCCCTTCAGTGAAAAGAGTGTAGATTGCTTGCACTGCGAAATAAATTTTTTATCACCTTTTGTTTATGCGCTGCAATTCTAAAATCTCTGACCAATAAAGTAGCACAAGAACTGAAAGCGTGGTTTGAGCAACCTTGGCGGTTGAATAGGTTTGCGCTTATCTTATATTGCCTAGACAAACATATCGCATGCATATACATGAACATAAGCGGGAGATCCCCGCGGCGGAAGTCCACCTGAAGTGTCAAAGTGCTATCGCAAAAAAAAAAAGAAAAACGAATGTTTGTTGAAATTGCTTATCGTGGTGAAGGGTGTTTGTTATGAGAGAGAGAAGGAAGGAGTGGATGTTTGTTGTGAGAGTGCGGAAGCGGCAAGTTACGACATGCACTTCTGCATATTACTTTGTTTTCCTGCAAGATTGGAGAGTGTGTGTTCTGCGCTAGAAATTGTAATTGTGAGTGTAGCGTTAACTCCTGAACACTGTCAACGGCATCTCACCTTAGGTGTAACTAAAGAAATTATGAGGTCCGTAGAGTTAGTAAAGCAATGGAGTAAAAAAAATTGTACTGATAAGTTGAAAGTGACGCTCTATTTGACCCGAACACCGCGACGAAGTGAGAAGGCCATTGTGGGTAAAGGAATAGATTCAAAAATCAAGCAAGCAAGCAAGCAAGCAAGCATACATACATACATACATACATACATACATACATACATACATACATACATACATACATACATACATACATACATACATACATACATACATACATACATACATACATACATACATACATACATACATACATACATACATACATACATACATACATACATACATACATACATACATACATACATACATACATACATACATACATACATACATACATACATACATACATACATACATACATACATACATACCTTGCTGATTTCATGCGCACTCAGACGGCCTCTACGGCAGTACAACCCGCGGTACGTGCACGCATCGAATCAACACCACAACACAGCGATGACTCGGTGGAAGGCTCCGGTTTGACCTCCTAGGCTTCTTGAGGGAGGCTTAAAATTGGGTACAAGAGGGTCTTTCTTCTTCTTTTTTTTTATGTAGTTTCGACCCTGTCGAAATGTGGCCGCCGGGGCCAGTAATCCAAGCCTGAGCACGCAGAAGAACGCCAATAGCCACAAGCTCCTTCACTCCAGTGTGATGGGTGACCTACCTATAGCGACTGAACTGTGCTTTTAGTGCTGGTGGCCGTAAAGACATATTTTAGTGCTTGTGTTCGTGTGTGTATGGCGCTGGTTCGATATATTCTTCTTGTTTTTTCTTTATATTTTTGCTTGAACACCGAATTTGGAATTTAAAATTTTCGTATAGTGGACTCTAACGAAGCTTACCTGCCCTCGTTCCTACGCTTAAATAATAATAATAATAATAATAATAATAATAATAATAATAATAATAATAATATCGCATTAAAATCATTGTTCATGTCCTAATTCGACTCTTTGTCACCAAATGTCTGCTCCACGCTTATCAAGCACCATCGTAAAGATTGAAGAGTAGTGAAAGCAGGGAAGTGGCCATGAGAAATAACAACAATTTTTTTATATATATAAGAGTACATAGCGTGGCCAAGTGAAACCCGGTCTCGGTAATTCTGCAAACCCCTTCTTGAATATGGCATCAACTCAAAATACGAGTGAAAGGAACCTCGAAATGGAAGTATCGGCGGAAAATAAGAGAAGAAATTAAAGAAATTAAAAAACGCGGATAACCGCCAGCATTGAGATCCGATATAAGTAGCTGTCCTTGTTGTGTCACCACGAGTCGCGAGGCCAAATTCGCACGCGTCAGAGAGGCAGAAAATTGTCACTGATTATCGAGAGTCGCGTTTTATAGTTTTTGTTCAGTCCAAAGTTATGCACAAGAACACTTCCTGATCTTACTGTCGCCACCGATTACATCGTCGTCTCCCTTTTACGGACACTTACATACGTATTCCGGTTATCAGCGATAAACAAATTCCGAGGAGCTCCTGCCTTTTCACGTCCGCCGGGACTTTTTCTTGTTTTTTGAAACACGTTATGCGCAGTTACTGGCAGCAACTGGCTGCTCATGTGTACCACAGATGCACACTGCAAGCCTTCAGCTCGTGTTTATTTATTTATTTATTTGTTTATTTATTTGTGATACCCTCAAGGTACATAATTGTACATTGCAGAGGGGAAGGGCGAGAATACATTCGAAGAGTAAAAAATGCAGGATTAGTTCAAGGAATTTCCAAGGAACAAAAGCAATATGAAAAAAGTAGTAATGCATTCATAACAAATAACAGAGACTTACATAACATGAAAATACAGAAAGAATACACTTTAGCAAGCAGACAATGTTCACGAATAAGTACATAATTATGCCATTTGCCACAATACATTATTTTATGTTGATTGGTGCATTCTTAAAACGAGTGGGGTCACTGATGCTTACTAATGATGTAGGTACTAATGGTGCTGTGGTCGTCGTCGTCGTCGTCGTCGTCGTTGTCGTCGTCGTCGTCGTCGTCGTCGTCGTCGTCGTCGTCGTCGTCGTCGTCGTCGTTGTTGTTGTTGTTGTTGTTGTTGTTGTTGTTGTTGTTGTTGTTGTTGTTGTTGTTGTTGTTGTTGTTGTTGTTGTTGTTGTTAACAACTTCAGCTGTTAAAATCTCGCTCATGCTTTGCCCACGTCCTCTTCTAACCTCGTTCATTCCGGTCAGCGCAACCTTCGGTGACGTCTACGCCGGCTATCATCGGAAGTTGTGTTCGTTTAACGCACAAGAAATCTTCGCAGGCAGGATAGTATAGAGATGTAAGTGTGAAACGTCGCAGAAAATGAGTATACCGGCTTTTGGATACCAGTAAGATCCTTACACGTTGTCTGGTGGAATCCTAAAGCTTCCAATTACCTTCGATCGCATTTGAAAATTCATGCATTTTTCTAGAATATTATTATCTCTTATGTTACGTGTGTTCAACTTATGGAGGTTTATTTTTTCACTCTCTTTCATACGATGATGCCCAAACGCAGGCAAGGAACATACACCATTCCTGTGAATTTAATAATGAAAGTATTATATATATGAAAAAAAATGGGGGAGGGGGCGGCGGGCATGACACGACCTGGTGAGAACAATAATTGTTGGTCAAGAAATTATATTAGAAAACACTAGACAGGAACCAATCACTGCTCATGTCAGAGCGGGCAATCATGGATGCATCTTGCATGTTTACAAAAGCTATGAGATGTCAAATCGTAGAATACTGGGCAGCTTGTGCTGCACAGTAGTGACATTAAAGCGGGAACGAAGAACGAAGAAAAGACAGGATAATTACAACGCTTCACGCTGCGATTTCTTTATTTAAGCTTGCCTATCTTTTTCCCATCACTCTGCGCTACTGTTTTTGACTTCTTTCAAATTAGCCCTAAAAGCCCTCTTTAAAGGGTATTACATGAGTATGTGCGTAGGGGGCGGGGGGGGGGGGAGAAAAAAACGCTCGAAACGCTCGAATACTTTGATTTAGGTGCAGAGTCAAAGAACTCCCGTGGTCAGAATTAACCTGGAGTTCACAGTACGTAGTGCCTCATAATCGGATTGTGGTTTTCACATGTAAAATCCCAGAATTTAATATTTTTTTAGCAAAGCTTTTCGTCTGCAAGTGCTTTTTGCCGTTTGCCGGCCGCCTTTAATAACAATGAGTGATGTGAGCATTTAGGGAATAACATTTTTTGGGAGGGTGATCGATCGATACAAGTCGGGACGACTACCAATGAGAATACTGCTGGAGAACTGCGGTTGTTGAACAGAGGCATCAGTTCCTGAGCAAGCGCACGGGGCAGATAACTCCTGCTCAATAATGTTCAGTCATTCATTACGAATGCTTCGCTTTCAAGAAACTTACATATACACGTTTGTTGACTCCGTTGCGGCAAGGTAATTGATTACTTAAACAGTATCATTTTATATTCACCCTTTAAATTAATATCATACTCCTCTCTTTCGAAGAACACATAACTCTATGCGTGCTTCTGTTGACGATCTGTTCCCTCGTTTGATTATCGTCATTGCCATAGTGCTGCAGTTAACTAAAAGCAGTGGTTTCTCGATTAAAAGCACCTAAGTTGACTGGCAGTCCAGCTGTGAACGGCATTGCCTGCATGTATCAACTGCTATAAAAAAAGCCTCAGTTAATTACACAACGTACCTTCCACTAGTTTCTATAGTTCTCTTCATTTAGTCATGAAATCACTAATTGAAGTAGTGAAGTATAGGAGAGTACAGTGATGTGATCATGAAATTATTCGATTCGATATGTGATCGTCATTTTGCTCGAATATTTGTCTTCGATTCCGTCTCGAAATTGCCTTTTTTAGAACATTCCAACTATAGCAATATCCCTGTTATTGCTACGGGACGGTACATTCCCCTACGAACAGCTCAAGCGAATGTACTGTTTGGTGACAGCCCGATGGGGCCTGCATTATGATCTAACGCTAAAACTGTTCGTAAGAGAAGCCGCCAGCCAATTGTGATGTCGGACATATTATAGCCAATGCGATAGGCTAATAGTAGACAACTCTTACGAACGAAAAGCTTAGTTAATTAGTCCCATATTACCACATTCACTAAAAATTCAAACTCTAAAATGTTTCGTAAGAGAAGACGCCGAACAATCGAGATGTCGGACATTTTACTATCGCGAAGGCAACCGGCGAATGAATGGCAGACAGCTCTTACGATGAAAACCTCTGGGAATGCGACCCCTGGGATCATTTTATGTTTCTTCTTTCCTCTTTTGCTTATTAGTTTTTTGTTTCTTTTTTCTGCTATGCCCGTTAAACTCTGCTCATGTTTTTCGCGACCAGGCGCTGATTGGTTGTAGCCACAGGAATAATCCTGGCCAATAAACGTGATTTCATAACTAAACTAGGCCAATGGCTGACCTTCGAATGCCTCCCTTCGCGTAATGTGGCTGGAAGAACGGTACCGGCAGTTCTATAAATCGAGCATAATTACACGAGCCCCGATCTTCGAGCGTGATATCGTAAGTTTTATGCTTGCGCCAGAGGGGTGGGGGAGGGGGGAGGGGCACAATATTAAACTTGGTTGTTCAGGGGAGAGCGGACCTGGCGACTGCGATCGTCGATTTGCGGCGTTCGTAAGAACGGTCGCAGGGTGCTGCTGCTCTTAAAGAGTCGGGGAAAAAAAGAAAGGTTTGATTATCTAACCTTTGTGCAGAGCTAACACTTAAAGGACAGTTTAGAAACGGTATCTTTCTTCTCTCTCTCTCACTTCTACGGCTACGCGATATTTGTAACTGCGCCAGGCCTCTCGATGCCTGCATCTCCGTTCCCCATCGGCGCTCTGGCAAAAGTGATCTGCGCGCTAAGCGCGACGCGCGCTTGCTGAGAGCAAGGTCGTGATCTGAATAGTCGCGCTCGTGATACAGGCGGTTAAAGAAAAGAAAAACCATAAAGAAAGCACTCGCCAGAAGGGCTGTACGGTAAAGAAAAAAACAGGCGGGCGCGTGTGCGCGTTTAGCGCCTCAGGCGGAGCACCCAACGAAGGAGACATTTCTCCGGCACGATCGCGCGTTCTCGACGCTCCCAGAGCAGCTCGCTTACGTTTTGTTTCGCGTCGCACGCGAATCGCGGAAGTGCGACGTGCGGAATCGAGGGACCGTTTAAATGACGCTGCTCGAGCATAAAGCGGCATTAACGAGTACGGAACACCGGCGATATACCGCATGTGCGTACTCGTGTATTTGCAGGCGCCGATCTTGACGGCCTTCTTCTTTCTTGTCCTCTTTTCGTTTCCTCTTGTTCGTTGAGGCTTCTTTGCCGTAGCATCGCAGTTGCGCGTAGAAGAGAAAAGAAACTAATGACAGAAACCATCTACGATGATTATCTGTGTTGAGGCGAAGCGTTTATGTTTACAATGAAGACGCGCCAATATAATGTTTAAACTTCTTATTCATTCCGTGCTATTTTCCTTGTTTCTTTTGTTATTCTGCTGTAGATGACGCACAATAAGGAAAACAACACTCTCGAGGGTGGATTGTATGCGGAAAGCTAAACATTTTAATGTGACTGTACTCCTTATGTAAAGGGGTTTATATAAACCACCTTATCTAAAGGGGTTTATGTAATCGGTGTTAAAGGCGAAGAAACACCTTTAGTGCCTACTTTCATTGTTTGTATTTCAGGGTGCTAGAAGCGTGTTTTGTGCGAAAAAAAAATGCACCTTACACAATCTGAGGGTGCTCGGGCACTTCAACATTTCAAGCAAGTAAAATGGCTTAAGAGTTTATTTCCCAGTCATTTGCGCCAAGTCATTGTTCGAGCACGTCATATGGCGACAGCAGGCTACGGATGCCAACCTGCGGCTTCATATAATAGGCATCCCTTGTGGTGAAGCACAGATACCGAACTGTTTCGTTTATTTCGTGAAGCAGAGAAACCGGGTTTCACTAAGCCTTTCGCTTTTTACGACAGGCTTAGTTTGAACTACTTAAGGTCGGTGTTGTTTTATAGATCAGCTTCGAAACGTCAGCCAGTCTGTAGTTCTTCAAGCGCACGTTCTTCCTGGTACAGTGTCGGCACCGGAAAACTCCCATCATGTGAAACAGGCTTCGCTCGATGACGGCGGAAACTCGCTGTCAGGACGCTGGAGTGAGGAAGCGCGGCAGCACCGGCGAGCGAATCGACCTTCGTGCTGCCTCTCGCTTCAACGCGAACTAAGCGATGAAAACAGCGCACACGAAGCTATCAGCACTCGGTACGCTCTGACCCCATCGCAGATCGCTTTCATAATAGGGCACGCGCGGCTACGCCATACGCAGCAGCGGCCGGATAAGAAACCCCCTCCCTCCACCCGGTGCCTTGCGCGCGACGGAAGAGGGCGTGTTTACGCACTGCTTTCCCACCTGACGCGTGCGAGGTTGAGCCGCCGTAGAAGCGTAAGTTCGAAATAGAGTGTCAGCGCTTTGTAACCAACAACGTCAGGCAACAACGCCCGCGCAAGTGCCTTGAAAATTTCGCGTTCCCATGGTTCCTACACATCGTCACACCTGCGCAAATTTTATTGCGATAGCACTTATACGGGTGCTACAGGCGCATTTTTTTGCCGTCTGCGTTGCCGTCGCCGTGATGTTCCGCATAAAGACCAAGAGCGATAACATCGTCACCGTGTGCCGTGCGCTGTATGTGCGAGGGAACGCGTGCGAGGTTTAGCCGCCGTCGTCGGCTCACCCTCACATGCGTTCCCTCGCACATACAGCGTACGGCACACGGCGACGACGTTATCGCCCTTCGTATTTATGCGGAACATCACGGCGACGGCAACGCAGACGGCAAGAAATGCGCATGTAGCGCCTGTATAAGTGCTATCGCAATAAAATTTGTGCAGGCCTGACGATGTGTTGGAACCATGGGAGCGCGAAATTTTCAAGGCACTTGCGCGGGCGTTGTTGCCTGACGTTGTTTGTTACAAAGCGCTGACACTCTATTTCGAACTTACGCTCTCCCTTTCCCTTTCGTCCATGTGGCTTCGGTCAAGGGGCGATCGCATACTTGAAGAAAATAAGCATTTTACCAGCATCACCACCACCTCTTCGGTGGTCTGTCTGGGTATCTCTGTCTAGGTTCTTGTCAGAACATCATTTCCTATTTATGCAATAAGATTGCCTGTAAAAACTTTCATGTGAGCGAGTTGCGTGGCGTGGTTAACGGGTTCATGCTTTAGGATGTTGCTGACTTTTTTTTTTGCGTACGTTGTGTGCGGTGTGCTCGAGATGTGCAAGACAACCACCGCTGAGCAAGCCCGGTAGAGTATCTAAAGAGAGCTTCGCTTTCGTAATCAAAGCAGTTCAAGGTGTGCTGCGGCTAACATGAACAACCTTAAGAAGTGCGTGCATAAGTCATACCGTGCAAGCCTGCGCCAGGGCTTCTTGACGACAGTGGCGGTGAGCGCAAGGGACGCCTTGGAAATTATAAGGTCGTGCGCCAGGAGGCCGAAAACTTCCTCCGCATATATGCTTCAAGACAGCGCACTTGAAACGCAATGCGACACGCACGGCTGCTGAAAGAAAAAGAAAGACCGCCTCCATTGGCAACCAGCGCTGTAGCTTCACGTGCCATCAGCAGCGCCGTAACACCCAGCCTAGCGAGCGGCAGACACAGTTTCCAGTATAGCACACGCAGTGATTTCTTCGTGTCAGCAAATTCGCCGATCGTCTTGAGACACACTTCTCGCGATTCCTAACATGACACGGAATCGACGAGCTAGGACGTAGCGGCGCACGGGCTCAATGCAACGCACATGGCCATGGACAGAACTTGGCTGGGCGCATAGGGCTATAGCAAACTTTGATACATGCGGGCGTCTTTTATCGTTAAATATGTCGTGCCATCTTCGTAGCCTCCCTACCGGACGGCGTCAGCATATTTTGGTTACGCACGAAAACTGTCGTAGCGCCTCCGGGCCAACGCTGGTTCCCTATTCCACCTGGTGAAAGCGAACGTGCAGCAGAGCTGTTGCCCACGCGAGACAACCCCAACCGGCGTTAGACGACGTCACACAAGCACCACCGCCACAAGCGACCTACGTCGCGCGCGCATGCACGTGTGCGGAAAAAAATTACTGTCTGATTATGAGGCACGCCGTAGTGGAGGACTCCTCCTCCACTACGGCGTGCCATTTCGACCACATGGGTTTCTTTAACGTGCACCTAGATCTAAGCACACGGGTGTTTTCGCCCCCATCAAAATGCGGCCGCCGTGGCCGGGATTCGATCCCGCGACCTCGTGCTCAGTTGCCCAACACCATAGCCACTGAGCAACCACGGCGGGTGCATGTGTGCGGAAGTGCAGCGTGCATCCTCATTCCTTCTAGACCCTCCGCCAGGCGCGAGCGCCTTAATTAATGAACTAAATTAACGTTTAAAATCAAATTGCATCAGAAAAATGCGTAAAGTACGACTTACACACTATAGATGCAGACGTGATAGCCTGGGGAGTTCTTATTCGAACATACGAGAAAACATAAATCTTTTACGCGGAAACTGAAAGACAGCTTAGGGACGGTCGTTAATTTTTTTTATTCGATTAGCAATTAATCATTCATCATTTTAGCCTTTAATCGATTTATCGCTTTCGATGGAGGGGTTTTCATCGATTAATTTATGAATCGAAATTTTTGCCGGGCACATTTTAAAAGGTTGAAACATCGTTATCGACATTTGTAGGACCTATTTTCGGGTTTGAGAGGGGGAACCAAGTTTCGAACATGTGTGTGTAAACACTTATAACGTATAATCTTTAATAAGGACTAAATGTAATTGGGACTAGCGGCTATTGAAGATATAAACAATGCATATTATAAAATGGCACTTAGTGCAGAATTAAATATGACAGATGGCACTAGGGGATCCCTACGCAGTACAGGTAAACAAGAAATAAGAAACAGGGCAAAAGTGAAACGTGTGGTCCAACTGAACGATGCAAGGAACTGCAATATGCGCAGGAGAAAAGAAAAATTACAGGTTTAGAAATTTAAATCGCATGCTCTTTTCTGCAGAGCGCAGGAATGTCAGTTGGCTGGAATGTTTGGGTGAAACCGACACCTTCTTTAAGTGGACACACAACCAGCAGGGGAGAATAGATGCTCGGACGCTACAGATTTACCGGAATCGACATGAACTCCATCGCTATGTGAAATACACACTCCAAACCTGCGCGCACTGTGCCACTCCCTGTGGACTGAGAGTAGCACGACGATCAATAGGGAGCTTTAGATTAGGTGACGCAAGCGGCTTGCGTACGCAAGAACTAGGGGCCACGGTATTGCGCATGCGCAGACCCCTACGTCTGAGTATGCGCATGCGCAATACCATCACCCCAAGCTTTTGCGTACGCAAGCCGCTTGCGTCCCCTAATCTAAACCTCTCTAATGACTGGGCTGCTATGGCACGCCTCGAACTGCGAGGACACTTCAAGCCTCCGGCTTCGGGCGGGGTAGTGGCGTGTGCCGTGTGGGGGGAGAGAGGGGAAGCGCTCGGCTTGGCATCACTACGGCCCCCTACCTCACCAACCCCTCCCCCCCTCGCCTTTTCCCTAGTGGTGCCCCTACGTGTCGGTGTTGAATGTGTGATGGAAGCCACCGAGAAGCTTCGTGTCCACCGATTCCCTCAGAGCGCGGAATGTGCCAAAATTTTGTGTCTATACGGTTAATTTTTACCAATTAGTTTTAGGTAACCGAATTTAGCGACGCAACCGGCTAACATGATCGAGATGATCGTGTCAACTTTTCACGCGTAAACAACACTAGTAACTTCAGGGCCTCGTAAACACCAGCAGGGACACCACTTGTGTCGTACTTTATACTGTCAACAACTGTGGCATTATAACGTCTTGAAATTTCTCACCAGGCGCCATCTGAAAGTTTGACTACACAGCGCAATTCGTAAAGCAGCTTCCAAGGAGCGCTCTACCGCAACAATATTTAGGAAGAGTTTACTAGTAGACGAGATGGACGTTGTGATGCCACTGTGCTAGGCGAGCTACCCCTCCACACGCCCAAACTCTCTCCCGTTGCTTCGACGCAAACCTACAAGCGACATACCTCTTCCGTATCCTCCCATTGTTGCTGTTCTTATGCTCAAAATGTTTGCGCATACCCACAATGAGGGAGTGGCCACGAAAAGGGTGGTTAGGCGAAACGAGCAAACGAGCAAGAAGAGGGGAATTTGCAAATTGGAAATTTCCAGTTATATATATCAGAGCCTACAGAGACTACATATTTCTTCTTTATCACCTCCCCTTCCTCACGGCACGCCGCATTTGCAGATTCGTTTCTGCGGGCCCCATCTCTCTTCATGCCTGCGACGAGAACTCACTGGGGTGCTCATAAGATCTTTCTTTGAACTTACAACCCTTTCTTTGGTGTATATCGATTACTCGGCATGCGCGAGTGCCAACGCGTGATTTACACCGTGCTTGATTGCGATGACTGCCCACCTCTGGTAAAAAAAGTCGCAGTTTCACCCGAAAGCCGAAGCATCGAGTGCGATGGCAAATTATTGGACAGCTATACAAAGTAAGGATAGTAGTTTTACCGGGGGTATAAACTTGTAAACATAGGCATACTAGTTAAATTAACAAGCATGGTGTCATGCGCGCACAAGCAATCATGAACACATCTCACTCAACGACCGCGGAAACTCGCTGCCAAAACGCTGGAGTGAGGAAGTGCGGCAACAGCATCGAGCGAATTGACCTTCGTGCTGCGTTCCGCATCAACGTAAGCCGTGACAACACAGAGCACGGGCGGACTCTGTCCCCGTCGCAGATGGCCTTAAAAATAAAGTGGCCAGGCCGGGCACGCGTGGCAGCCCGGGCCGCCCGGAGTAAACGCCCCCCCCCCCCCCCCCCCCATCCTACCCTCACCCGGGAGCCTCTATCTTGTGAGCGTGAGATTAAGCCGCGATCTTGAACTCGCCCTCGCAATCTTTCACTCGCACATACAGCACACGGCGTGCGGCGACGCGCTTAGAATTTATGCGGAACCTCACGGCGACACCGATGCCGACGGCAGAAATGCGCTTGGAGTGTCCATAAATTGCTATCGCAATAAAATAATCCCGACAGAACCTATATCGCGATGACGATAGATAGATAGATAGATAGATAAATAGATAGATAGATAGATAGATAGATAGATAGATAGATAGATAGATAGATAGATAGATAGATAGATAGATAGATAGATAGATAGATAGATAGATAGATAGATAGATAGATAGATAGATAGATAGATAGATAGATAGATAGATAGATAGATAGATAGATAGATAGATAGATAGATAGATAGATAGATAGATACGGTCAAGATGAATCAAGTAGACAAAGAATGATAATCGCATAAAAGTTATCGTATTTCGGTGGTGGCGAAATGCCAAAAACCCCGCGCCTTCCGGCCCGTGGAGATGGTCGACGAGCGAAGCTGTGTTAGTTACGCCGAGTATTACACCATGCCTTCAAAGCAGTCCATATTGTAAATCTTTTGTTTCAACATTCTTTCACCACATTTTCCCTTTTGCGTGCTTCGCGTGGTGAGCAAGCTTTAGGAGATTTTTTTTTTTTTTTTGCGGTTCTTCCACTTTTTCTTTTCTCGTTCAAGTTGCTTCACCCCGTGGTCTTCCCATAGCTGCAGCTGGGATGGAATGTCTAATCCGAAGCTCCGTATATTAGGCGCAAGGCCCACCACTGGATATGAGGCGCTGCAATCGTTTTGACAGTTGGTTGGATTGGTTGGTTTTTGTGTTACTTAATTAGGTTACACACACGTTGGGCTGCGACGGAAAGAACGACGTCAGTGACGGTATGCCCGCAGTCCCCCGTTGTCACCTGCGTTCGAACTCTCGGGTTTGCTCGGTGGCGTAGTTTGCAGCATCCACCCGGCATTGCCGCTTGCGGTTCTTCAAAATTAAATATGTCCGTCACGTAAGACAATGTATGGCTCATCACCACCACCATCAGCCTAGTTACGCCCACTGCAGGGCGAAGGCCTCCCCCGTACTTCTCCAACTACCCCGGTCATGTACTAATTGTGTCCCTGTCGTCCCTGCAAACTTCTTAATCTCATCCGCCCACCTAACTTTCTGCCGTCCCCCTGCTACGCTTCCCCTCCCTTGGAATCAAGTCCGTAACCCTTAATGGCCATCGGTTATCTTCCCTCCTCATTACATGTCCTGCCCATCCCCATGTGTGGCTCATACCCCCGTAAATGCGGCCTCTCCATTCCGACGACACAAGTGGTCGAATTCTACGCTGGAATGACGAGCGGCATTGGAGCCAGCTGTGGAAGACGACGACGACGCTCGAGACATTGCTGATGATGATAGTTTTAGCGAACTCCGACGACGATGGCACAGGGTCCACACGAACATCTTTGCCGTGAGACGCCCGTGTACCATCGTTAGGTGCACGTTACCAAACCCTAGATGGTCAAAATTAACCGGGAGTCCCTCACTATGGCGTTCCTTATATATCGCGGTTTTAGCACGCAGTACCGGAGGATTAAACCCACCGAGGGCCTGAAAAGGTTAACTCAACGGTCCTTTATGACTTAGCGGGTGTTATTGCGAATTAGTGCGGCATCAACCCAACAACTAACCGTATACATTCGGTGATCTGAGTAGATGCATGTAATAACAGCATAAACAGCAAGCAGATACTAAGTTTTCGACGTGTGCCGAAGTAACTATAATAAACATATTCCGACGCCGTAAATACTTGGGGCAAACAAACCGAACCGACTGCACCAACGTTATCTTTCCGCATGCCCGTTTACGGAAAATTGCGTCTCGCCACCACTTCGAAATGACCATTGTTTAGTACTCGTAATTGTCTGAACTATTTATAACACTTCAGATGAACTATAAATAGACGCAAGAAAACACTTGGCGGGGCAGTTCATCGGTGGCCATGCAGTCATGCGCTATTCCTGAAGCCTTTGCTGCTACAAGCGCTTTGAACAAGGTACCTTCCCAACATAGAATACAAAAAGCCAGGGTAATATAGCGCTCTCGGACTAAATATCCTATAGTCTGAAAGCCGTAAACTATATAATTAAAAGAAAAGAAAACCAGCGGGCTTCACCAAAAGCCAACGCAGGACCCTGAACGGTATTGCTGCTGCTAAGGCCGAGGTAGATCTCGCTGAACTTCAGACAAGCGCGAACCGTGTGCTGCACAGTAAATCAGAGCGCGCTTTTACGAAAGGCTAATCTCGGCGGTTGGAGAATAATGCTTAAATACAAAACGAGGTTACGCACATGAATTCAGTTGCATCCAAACAAGGGCCTCAGCTTGGCTACTAAGAGCGCTGGCGCAAACAAAGTGGAAGTTCGAAACAAAGGCAAAACAAGAGAAATCAAGAAAAGCAGTACTAAACACTGACAAGACCCAACGTGACCAAAGCAAACATTAGAAGAGCGTAAGTCTGTCAGTAACCATTTCGTGCGCAGTGTCACTTTACAGTTCCCGCCTCCTGCAAACGGTTCTCCACGAGGAGGTCCGCGCACGTCAATCGAGTCTCCGTCTACGCTCGTGCGCGCAAGTTCTGTCCGCCGAGACAGATCAGGCGGGACAGGAAAACGCCTGCGCGAACGGATCGAAATTTTTCACCGCATCGTAGCACACCATGGAGTACTTTTTCTTGAAGGCGTTCGTCCAGCAAGAGCAGTGGCAGAAGGTGGCGAAAAAGACTTGTGCGGGGCTATATTTGGACAGCCCTTTCAGGCGGAGGTCCGAGGCCTGGTCTCTGAACCGCGTGTACGCCGTGTAGGCGACATCCAGCGCGGACAGATGCGGACAAGTTATCCAGGCTTCGGTGCTGTCGGCACAACACGAGGCGTTCTGGAAGGCGTCCGTGTTCTGGAAGGCGTCCGAGGCGTCCATCGGATTCATCGAGCTGCTCCCGTTTAAGAGGTGCGCCATAGCGTTGACAGCGCTGAAGATTCCTTCCGCGTAGAGAAACCCGAGGCCAGCATAGAACATGGCGCTCGTGGCATCGCGGTAGTAAAACGGCGGATGAAGGGCGGCGACGGCGATGGAAATCACGTTCCGCACGGGATTGTACGTGGTCAGCTTCCACGCCGCAACCGAGAAGACTTCCGAAGCGGCCACGTAGTACTCTCCGCCGGCCGCTTTGGCACTCCGGTTGTACATCTGCCAGCGGCTCCATTCCCACTCGCCGTAAAAGCCGCCCTCTCCAAATCGGTACGGTTCGCCGTAGTACTGCTCAAAGCCGCCCGGTCTTCCAAAGTCGTCCTTGGGCCAGATGACAGTCGACATACTTTCAACGACTGCGGCGAGCGCTTGCCTCGTCTCGGCGTGGAGCTTGGAATACCCGCGCAGTTTCTCGACGGCGACTGACCGGATCTTGTCCAGCCGGCTGGTGATGGCGAGCCGCTCGCTCGTCGACAGCATTGCTTTGTTGATTGACGCAAGAAGGGCGTTGTAGGTCGCGTCCACCTCGCCGAAGCAAAGAAGTCGCCTAACGTACGCACCTTCCGGAATACTGTTTAGAGAGACAAGCAGCTTATCGCTTACCGTGGCGCCAACGGATTGCACGAACCACCAGATCGTGTGAAAGAAGATGTCTTGCGCGGTGTTCGAGGAGAAAATGGCGCGCGTGGCTTTGATGAGACCGTCGTTCGTAGCCAAGACAAGGTCGCTGGCGGTGATGTTCGCCCCGACGCCGTACACGGATCCAAGCGCTCTTACCCAGTCGTTCGCGTTCAATTCCCTCACCAGCTTCGGCAGGGTTCTAATTTCCACGAGCCTGGGATGGGAGTTGGGAGCGTTGATCGCGGCCGTTAGCTCACGAAAGACTTGTGTCTGTACGGCGGCGCTTCTATTCTTCAAGAAGATCGCGAAGGACTCCGACAAAGGTCTGAGCTCGAATAGCGTGTTCATGAAGAAGTCCGTATAGATGGAATAACCGTCTTCGTATTTGGATATCGTCTGATGGATAAAGTGCCAGAGTAGCGACGGCGTCGACGGACTCAGGATGATTGCCCGACCTCGCTGAAGATGCGCCGAAGCCGCCGCAGGGAGCAAGCGCACACGAAACCACAGAGGCAGTGCCCAGACGACGGACAGTTCCAGGATCACCTTCAAGGCTCGGCCGTAGTCTACGATTCTCTCCGTGTCGTTTTGCGTGGGCCAGGCGAAGCTGCGTTCGCTTACGAAGGCTATCATCATCCTCACGGCGTTGTCTCCGTCGGTGACCATGCTCATACACTTTCGCATCATGATGAGGGGTCTGTTGATCACGGCCTGCCGGTCGAAGTCGCTGAGGCTCAACTTTTCGATGGTCGCGATCCAATGGAGAACGACTTGCTCTTTTACGGAGCCATTGACGTGACGATAGGTGTCCGTCCAGCCGGGGCAGATGAAGCCAGCGAAATCTTTGCAAGGCGGTGGACTGCGTCCGGTGTCGATGTTGAGCGCTCGGACGTGCTCGATACAGTCCAGCGTGCTGCACAAGTGATGTTCCTTGCCGTTTACTTTGCGCACTCGGTAGAGAGCGAACAGCACCAAGGTCAGAATGACCACGAAGAGCGCCGCGACCGATAGAAGGATTCTGTTTGTCCACGGCTGGACGGCACCCTGTTTCCCAGTCTCAGGCGGCACCTCCAGCAGGTCTTCAAGCCGTGGCTTCTGGCGCCGCAGTGGGTGAAAAGACGATCGAAGAATTAGCAGATTCGAGTCAATATTTTCCCGATAATGCAGCAATCTATAAGCGGCAAAGAATTCTTAACCTGGGGACACCGAAAACCAATAATATCACTTTGCAGAGCTTAGCTGTTATCGTCTAACGCGGCGTGGAATGGGACGTTTTATGACGGTCACAGGTAATTCAATGTAACAATTTCATTTCGTAATGCAAACAACATTCTTATGTTTCCTCTTTTTTAAATAGATATTTCTGAAGAGATCATCTATTTCTTAGCCTTTCACGAGATATACTAATTTGTCGTTCCTCGTTCTTAGATAGCTTTGTTAGGTCAACTCTTCTTCCTTACGCTAAACAAGCTTATCAAACATATCGTTACTATGACCTGGCCACTGCTTCAACCAGCGACATTTAGGTATTTCGTAAAAGCAGAATTTTTTGCAGCAATTATGTAAACACTTCACGCGCATTTCTGCTATTGGCGTTGGCGTCGCTGTGATTTTCCGTGTAAGGTCCGCGGGGGATAAAATCGTCGCCGCGCGCCGTACGCTGTATGTGCGAGTGAAAGCGTGCGAGGGTGAACCGGCGATCACCGCTCGATCTCGTGCACGCAACGGCGGAATGCGGTAAGGAAGCGCGTCGCCTTTCGTAGCGCGTAAGGATTTGGGGAGAGGCTAGCGAGCGGAGATGGGGGGGGGGGGGGCGCGTTCTACTCCAGGCGGTTACCTTATCTTGAAAGCCGTCTGTGACGGGTGCAGAGTCCGCCCTGCGCTGTGTTTTCAAGGCGCAGTTCGCGCTGATGCGAGCGGCTGCACGAAGGTCAATTCGCTCGCTGCTTCTGCCGCGTTTCCTCACTGCAGCGTTTTGACAGCGAGTTTCCGCGATCATCGAGTGATATGTGTTCATGTTGGTTTGTGCACGCGCGACACCATGCCTGTTAATTCAGTTATACTCGCGGACAACTTCCTGTAGCTATGAAGGGGAAGCGACGGAGGCAAAGCGCGCACAAGTGAAAGCGCTCCCGAAAAGAGTCAGGCGTCTTAATGCACGTTAGTTTAGACCGGGGAAGACAAAACAAACACCTTTTTAGCAACAGATAAATACAGAACACACCACTGAGCATGGAGGTTTACTTATTTTGCGGCTTTTTCCTTCCGCGTCTGGGGAAACGCGAAACAGTTGCACGTGAAAGCTGCGTCGATTCAGCGCCTGTTCGGAGCAACCAATAACATTGCCAAACGCTGCCGGACTACTTGGCGTGGTAACACTTGTGCTGCAGTCACGCGCCCGTAGCTTTCCCTTCATAGTCACAGAAATTTATAGAGTATAGAGTATAGTATGTCTATGTTTATAAGTTTACACAGACGAGAAAACCGCCATCATCATACCTTGTGTAGTTGTCCACTACTTTGCTACCGCCTTTCGGGCGATACTGCGGCGTTTTATTTGCGTTTTATTTGTATTCACGCCACGCAATCTGCTACCTGGTAGAACTATCAGAAAATGGAGCACCATTTTTTGAGTAAGTTACTGTAGCACTAACAAAGCGTGGATATGTGTCTTTACTGTTCATATTAGTGTGCGCATTATAAGTTGCCGGCGACATGGTTTAATCATACACGCAAGGCCTCATGGGCGGGAGCGACAGAACGCGTTTCCGTTATCAACTTCGCAGTAGCTCTTCACGAGGGGATTATCACGACGGTTATTCGGTGATGACACGTGAATTCATCGGTACCAAGGTCACTACAGTGTGTCGCGGCATCGCGCCGTTCGTAGTCGTTTGAAATATAGGTCTGCACCAACGACGCGTGTGGATTATTGAGAAAACGATCGAGACATGGCCTCCGTCAACAAAATGAAACGGTTACGTGACACGGGCTCCGCTATAGGGACACGCCTGACAGGCGCGTGCAGACTGGGTTGTCCCAAATTCCAGTAACATCACGTGCGTGTCCACTCTCATAGATGCCCGTGCCTTTCCTGCGGCTGGCACCGCAATAGAAGCAGCCCGGCACCCGAATATAGAAGAAATCGCAGCTTCAAACGTCAGCCATCTTTGCTGCAAAGGGTTGTCGTCTGCTACTGCTCCCGAGCCTGCTTTCGAAAGCCGCCGCTAGGTGGGCACTAGACGTATAGCGCAGTGACAGTCAGAGCATGGACGAATACTTTAGATCTGTTAAATCATTTTTGTTTATCTTCATTTTTGTTTACCTTCGATGGTCGCGAGCACTCGCGACCATCGAGCAAACTCTGTTCATGCGTGTCCTTGCGCGCCTGACACCGCGCATGGTTATTTAGTTAATGAAATGGTTATCGCAGCGCACGCTGTCCACAAGACTACGACCCCTTACTTTGTGTAATAGACAAAGACTCTGATATCGCTTTCAACGCCTCGCCTCTCGAGCTAAACTGCGACATTTGTTGCATGTACAATTGTTTTGACACTCCTATCGCTCGACTCGCACAGGTCCCCGCTAAAAAGTCGCCGCTATCAAAGACACTTGAAGGATAAAGCTGCAGTCCCCTAATTATTTTGGGGAGCGGACGCAAGATTGAAATCACTTCTACAGGTGCGCATGATTTTTTTTTTTTTTTTTTTTTACATGTCGAACAACCGATACATCAAGGTACTTCGCTATGCGCTTCACAGAGTGTGCTGTCAAGTTCCCTTGCAGGTAAAGAAATACTTCTGTCATATGTATATGTCCAATTAAAATGGTTCTGGGGCACCGTAACGCAGTACGTGAACGGAGACTGGACATAAACAGAGCAATTAGGAACACTTCAACTGGGAGTGCTCTGGCTCTCGAAACGTAAGGCAGGTGTAAAGACGGGATCATTTACTACCGCACAAATCTGTTGCCAGCACGCGCTTAACAGGGGCAGCATCGTTCTCACATCGGAATAGAACTATTGTCAAGGAAAACACGACGGCAGTGGCGTGGTATCCAGTACCACAGACCGGTGGCGCCGCACACGTTGGCGTGCATGTAATCGGGTCCACATAAACGCACCTGCTCTGAAAGCCTTCTTGGGCCAGCATCGATCTCGCGACTGCCACGTGCTGAAGTGAACCCCAGGGTGGCACGGTTCAACGTGGAACGCGGAGGCTGTGCGGAGACCGTCCTCGCTGACGCCTCCGCGGTATCTGCTGGTTCCTTCGAGGTGGACGGCACAGGTGCACTTGAGCTCCGTACCGGTATGGCGAGAGTACCACCGCTGTCAGGACCTGCACGGAGCGGGTCACACTTAGGATAATATAACCAGCTTCTCTTATATATATCATCGTCATCAGCAGCAGCAGCAACCCATTTTCACGTCCACTGCGGGATTAAGGTCTCTCCCGTAGCGAACTCCAATTGCCCCTTTCTTGCGCTAGCTGATTCCAACTTGCAACCGCAAATTTCCTAATTTCATCAATAGACCTAATTTTTTGTGGTCCTGGAATGCTTCCCATCCCTTGGCACCCATTCTGGAACTCTAATGGACCATAGGTTGTCTGCCCTGCGCATTACGTGGCCGACCCAATTCAGTTTTTTTTTTTCTGTTATTTCAACTAGAATATTGGTTATCCCCGTGGCTCTCGTTCACGTCACTCTCTTCCTGTCCTCTAACGTTGGGCCTAACATTTTCCGCCCCATATTTCTTTGCGCGGTCCTTAACTTGTTTTCGAGCTTCTTGGCCAGTCTCCAAGTTTCTGCCCCATATGCCCCACCGGTAGAATGCATTGACTGTACACCTTTCTTCTCAATGATAACGGTAAGCTTCCAGTCCGGATCTGACGATGTCTGCCGTATGCGCTACAACCCATTTTTATTCTTCTGTAAATTTCCTTTTCATGAACAGGGTCCCCTGTGAGTAATTGTGCTAGGTAAACGTACTCGTTCATAGACTCTATAGAGACTAACTGACAATCCGAAACTATTGTACCCTTGCCCGGCTATTGATCCTTATCTTTATCTTCTGCATATTAATATTCAACCCCACTCAAACTCTCTCGGGTAAAGCCCTCAATCATTTGTTGTAATTGATCCCCAGTGTTGTTGGACAGGACAATGTCATCCGCGAACCCAAGGTTGTTCAGATATTCGCCGTTGACCCTCACTCCCAAATCTTCCCAGTCTAATAGGTTGAATGCTTCTTCTAAGCATCCAGTGAATAGCATTGGAGATACTGTGTCTCCTTGCCTGACGCTTTTCTTGACAGGTAATTTTCGACTTTTATTAGGGAGAACCAAAGTAGCTGCGGAATCTTTGTAGATATTTTTTAATATATTCACGTATGCCTCCTCTAATCCTTGATCACACACCTCCTAACTGCTAGTATTTCCACTCTTCATAATCTATGACAGCCATATAAAGAGGTTGATTATACACTGCAGATTTCTCAATTACCTGATTGATCACATGTATGTAATCGATTGTATAATATCCTTTCCTGAAGCAAGACTGCTCTTGGCTGATTGAAGTCAAGTGTTTGCCCGATTCTGTTTATATGTATAGTCAAATTATAAGCCGATAAACAATGACACGAATGATACCATGATGGAAATTATTTATAGTTCCAAATTAAATTTAAGATGTTATAAATGGAAATGAAAGATAAAAAAAACGACTACAGGTGGCATACGTACCCACGTCTTTGCGTTACGCGTGCGATGCTTTTATCAACTGATTTACCCCGGCGCCGTTTTCCCATCCTGTCTAGCAGAACAATCCCTGGGAGTGTTAGCCAGCGTCACCACTCACGGCCATGACAGTGGATGTAGATCACCCTATCTACCACAGGCGTCACGTAGTACGTGAACCCTTTGGCTGAGGGCAACCGGTCAATAAACCCATGTATGCTACCTGAAGGCCTCAAAGCTGCCAGATTCGTTATTAGTTATGTATATAGGGTTTCGTGGCACAAAAGCAACTGAGGCTGTGATGCGCCAACCACAAGCTGCCAAATTCGAGGCCCTCGAACCCAGTTCACGCACGCAAAACACACAACGGCTTGGAACGCCCGTGTGCGCTTGCTAGTAAACACGAAGCCTTGTGGTCTCCATGCATAGTGATCAGACCGTATATATACAGTGTAATGAAACCGCATCAGCTTACGAGCGGAAAAAAAATCTAAGTGGTGTCGACACCAGCTGACATTTACGTAATTTACGGGAATGCCACCCTTTAGGAGTTGTTTCTTGTTGCTATGTTACCCAGTGTACCCAAGTTAGCGTCAAGAAGATTCATTCAGCGCATGCCCAGTGGCACACCGGTCCCCATATTTAAGACTGCCCTGTCTTCGAGATCGGCCCGTTCCGTGAAAACTTGCCGAATTTTGTCATCCCCTCCAAGCTTGTAAATTGTCGCTAAGCAAGAACAGCCTTCCTCAAAAACATCAAAGAACGCCTCGCTTAGACCTATTCCCGCAGCTTAAGGAACCCGCATAGTACTCGTACTTTGCGTCTAAAATCACCGCATTCTATTTTCCGGATGGGAAAGGGACTTTCGCGATTATAAAAACTGCACTTGGGAACATTATGCGGATCCCACTTACTCGGGAATTTGTTCAAGTGAAGCTTTCCTTGGTGTCCTTTCCGCACCCTCATTCTCTCGCGGGATCCACGTGTGCTCTTAGCCGTCGTTATAGTGACACATCAAAAATGGTCCGTTTTCGCCACGCTGATGTAAAGCCCTTGCACTCCGCGGTCCGCCTACCAATCGGTGCAGATAGCCCGCGTGCAATCATTGCGCATCTGAAAGCTCCCCTTCTACGTGAATCCAACTTTTTTCTCTAGGCCTAAAGCTCACCACCTGGCACCGGGCCTTCGTCGAGCGGTGTTCCGTCGGTGCCTCCGTTGTGCGGTCTCCACCCGGACGAGACAGGAGCATCGACAGTCGCGGCCTTACCCGTAGTCGACTCGGCGGGTTCTCCCTTCGACGTCGTCGACGAAGACGTCCCTTGACTCGGCGTCGTTTCGCTGAGGTTCACGGGGCCTTCGCCCAGCCTCTGCTCGCCAGGCTGCTCGGGGACGCAATCAGTCGCAGCCGCATCATTAGCGGAAACAGCTACGAACGGTGCCGTTTCGGGTTCCTGGTCGTCAGGCAAGTGCGGAGAGACGACTTCCGACGTACCGCGGTGCTTCCGACCAGCCTGGCGACGCCGCGAGATCGAGGACGGGTCTTGGGACGGCGACTCGTTAGGCTTAGGCGGAGCGACGCGCGAGCTAGACCGCCTCCGGCGCAGTCGCGGCGGCTTGGCGACCTGCTGCGCTGTTCGGGTAAGGTTGCTCGTTCGCGAAGCTTGGACCGAGTCGCGGTCGCTGGAGTGACCACCGCCGTCTAGCTCGAAGTCGCTGGCAGCATCCGGTGGATGCTCGCGCCGAGAGTCCTTCTTCGGACCTCTTACACGACCTTGGCGAGAGGCCTTCTTGGACATGGTCGCTGCTCGGAGTACGTCGAGTTTATCGGTGCGACGGATTCCGCTTCGCTTCCTCTTCTTAATGCACGCGGAGGACGCGCGACCGAACGCGCTTCGCCAGAAACGCCGTGACTTCGTCTCCTTCATCAGTGATGCAGAAACGAGAACGCTAGTTAGCATTGCGAATAGCATTCTCTGCCTACTTTTAACAAGCTTTCCTCTAATTTATTTTAATAATACAATTTAGTACTTAGTACTATTAATTTAATAATTTATCTGTATTATTTAACTTATTTTATTTATAATTTATTTTATTCAAGCTTCTTTTAACAGCATGCTTGGCCTATATTTTAAGAAGCTTCAATTACCGCTAGCCAACTTTACAACCTTAATCTCTCCTTAAATATTTGCAAGGAAATTGTAAATGACGTGGCCAGTTATATGGCTCATTGCTACCCTACTAATTCTCCCTATGTAGCAAACTGGACTAACCTCCCTGCCTTCTTCCCTTCTCTCTCTCACTCTCCCTATGATATCCGACACGAGCGATTGAGAGCACCGTTATTCAGAACCATTTACGGAAATCAAACACTGTTGTACCGAATACCTAACCTTCTCCACAACCATAGTTACATCCACGAACCTATCGAACAATGTAGTTCTGAACTCAGTTGAAAGAAAATTATTAAAATGTACTTACTCTCTGGTACTGGGCCCTAAATAAGTTTCTGAGTTTTAAAAAAAGTTTTTTATTGTCCTATTATCTTTGTACTTTGCGTAAGGTTATACATTATATAGGTTATAGGTCTGTATAGGTTATACATTGTTACAAATGGTTATGTTACATTTTGTACAGGGCTTGCGTCATATTGTGCTGCTTATATGTTGCTGGATGTATTTTTTTTCTTTTTTGTGTGTTTTTGTTCTTGTGATAGGCTATTGCTGTGGCACTATTGTGTGATTCTGTTACATAACTTAAGATGCCTGTTCGCGATGTTACTTCTTCATCTGAGCTATTTTTCATCACATTCTAATGTAAAATGCAATTGTACTTCTTATTTTTTTTTTCACTGCTTCTGAGTAAATGTATGGATGGACGGACCTAGTCAGGCAGAGTTCATCCGCCATTAGTCCTTTCAACGCAGGCAATGTATGTCTGAATAAACTGAAACTTCGACCGTTTTGTGATTGTCTGTCTGTCTATCTATCCATCTATCCATCTATCCATCTATCCGTCTATCCGTCTATCCATCTATCCGTCCGTCCGTCCGTCCATCCGTCCGTCCTCCCATGCCGACGCAGTGACCCAACTTTGCTACCTGCTAGGACCACTAGGTATGGGCTCGTGGTCACTATGGCACCATAATCGTTGCGTCGTCGTAACTTCAGCTTTGTCACCTGACACTCGTCATGCCGTCTTCACCACGCCATCGTCGCCATACAGTCATCAGCATTTGTTGTCGCACGCCACAGTGATGCCCTGGCGGTCGTTCAACATTTTTCATTCCGGCTTCGGGATCTGACTCTCGTACTGCTGTCGTTATGTGAAGCCTTCTACTTCGACCCAGTGGTCAACGTCGCCTAATAGCTTGGGCCACTAGGTATGTGTTCGGGGCCGTGATACCGTCGTGGTCACTGCATCGTCGACATTGTAGTTTTGTGATCCGGCTGTAGTCAAGCCGCCGTCACCACGCCATCATCGTCACACAGTTGTCAAGCCGTCGCTGTCGTTTTATTACTGTCATCACTTCAGCAACGTCGTACCATTGTCATCGTCCCGTCGTCGTCCTACAGCCTTCGTCGTTCCATGGACGCCAATTTTTCTGTCATTGTATTGTAATCATACCGTAGTCATTCAATCGTGATTATGCTTCCAGCTTTGCTACATTCGAGTGGATAATCATTTTTCCTTTCACGAACTTTCCTCCACCTCGTGGCATTCTGCATAACTGATTCGTCATATTCAGTGTACCAGCTAGTGCTTCGAGTTGTCGATTGATTCGCCCTCGCGCTGCAATGTGCTAGCCTCCTGGTTAGCTCAGATGGTACAGCTAGTGGCCCGGAAGGGCGTTGGTCCCGGGTTAAAATTCCAGACAAGGAAAACGACGAAGCTTTCTTTGAGAGAAAGGCGTATGGGTTTCCTTTGTAACCTCGTTCTACATTCAGGTGGATGACACTTATCCCTTTCAAGAACCTTCCTCCACCTTCTGGGATAACCGCCTAGAAGTCATTTTCCAAAAATAAAAACCCTGGTCAACATTGTTCCCCCGTTATTAAGACCACGAATTCGTACAGGTGATCGTGCTCAGGCGAGAGACGGACGATATGAAGGTTGACTGAAGGTAGCGCTGTGACTTTGACATCGGTCCCACCTGTAAACAAGTTCAAACGCATTAGGCTGGTTGGGAGTGGCAAGACATCACAGAGTCTGATCGAAATGACCAAGAGTTCGAAAGATATTTACATTCCAATGGCGTTGAAGAGATTGGGAGCTATTTGAACGGTGGGAGACCTGTTCCAAAAAGATATTACTAGGCTGTTTTCAGTTGTACACAGCATAATTCGTATTACAGCCACAAGAGGGATTATTGACAGTAGTTTCAGTACAGCTAGTTACATTGTTCCAGACCAGAATACTTGCCTAAAGGCAGAGTGGTTTACAATATCTTGTTACCGCACAAGAATATGTAGATTTTCGGCAGCAGTCATTGATATGACGCTTGGCACAGGCCTTATGAGTGATTTTAATAGAAAAAACAAGACTGAAATAAATTTTAGACAAGTTCTTAGAGAATCGAAATAAAGTGGTCTCGAGTAAATTCTAGAATATTAATCAAGTAATTCATTTGTATCTTAAGGGGTAGTGCAAGTCAGTACTGGTTTCCATTATTTTTCTTCCCTATTTGTTCAAGCGAATTGAATATTCTGCCGTAGTTCATCGCACAATTAGTCGTACTAATGAAATTTAGACTTTCGAGTAGCCGTGTGGGAGTATTCGAAACTTTCGAATAATGTATTCGAATTCAGTATTCATAGATGCTAATGTAAATGCTTTAAGAATACTAAGATGTAAACATCGTTTTATGTTGTGACACTGGATGTTCATCATTCCAAAACTTTTCCATACTCGATTCGATTCGCATCTGGCACTATCTGATTGGTATTCGATTCGGTCTCGAAAATCACTATTGGCACGCCCCTGGTTTCACGTGTTCATTGCTCTTAGACAAACACCTTAGGCCTACGCGAATGCCGCAGAATTTGGCAACATCGGGGAGACAGATGGGAAAAAAGAAAACAATGCAGAAAATTTTACTCTCATGGCGATTTCTTTTTTCGCACGTTAAGCAACTAAACCCTCGTGGTCACGGCCTTGTATATGTTTTTCTAGCACTAGGTGGGTTCCCTGCGAAATCACTTGGAAAGACAGTCACATCATATCCCAATCTGACCAGAGAAAAAAAACTATGTTACCCACTGTGTATACGCATTATCCTTAACCCCCTACGGGGTGAGACACCAATAGAAAGAGTCCAACTCAACTCATATTGCGAAACAGGGATGCAGAAATTCTCAACTCGAAAATTGACGGCACTATAATGAAGCCCAATAAAGCAATAAAAATGGCACGTTATGTCCCAATATGAATCCACATGAGTGTTAGCCATGCGGATCACAAATTTCTGCTTAAATAAAAAAAAAGCCTGTAGTTGCCGTGTATTACGGTATTTCTGAAAGAAAACAGACCAGCGTACTCAAATTTACATTCGAGCCACGTTTATTGGTTTGAGCTTCATAACTGTGCATCGCAATGTTTATCTGATATACTAAAGTAGGAAAAAATGGCTAGCGCTAGGTACGGGAGCGTTCACCTATGCGTTTGCTATACCGGATGTTTCAGCGAACACTAAGAAAAATTTTAAAGGTTGCCTTTGGCGGTTAGCAGAATTCTAGTTCATGAGCTGGTCTACTCGAAGAGGCACACATTACTTGCAAAAAAATTTGAAATGTGGAATCGGCAAATAATAAAAATTCGCGTAGTTTTTAACTAATTACCTTATGGTCCATATCGCAATTTACAAGTTCCAGCCGAGGAGTTCGCAAGGCAAATCCACTTGGAACGAATTCTCCTGATGACACGAATTTCGAGATACTAATTCCCGAACTTTGCGGGCAAATGCATTGGCGTTCCAGTTACTTTCGTGCTTCAATGCATAAAACGACGTTTTGATAAGCAACTGGAACGCCCAATGCATTTCTCCGCAAAATTCGAGGATTAATATCTCGAAACTGGTGACATCCTGAGAATTCGTTCCAAGTGTTCCGGCCTTCCGAACTCCACGGCTAGAATTTGTAAATTGCAATATGGGCCATCAGGTAATTAGTTAGAAACAGTGAGTTTTTGATAATAAGTAGATTCTGCATTTCAATCTTTTGGTGCAAGTAATGTCCGCCTGTTCGAGCATACCAGCTCGTGAACTAGAATTGTGCCATGTGCCACGGGCGACCTCTAAAATGTTTGACATCATTCGCTGTAACACCCTGTACATTGCCGTACAACTAGCTGGGGAGTCTAGTACGGTTACTCACAACGCACTTTGAAGCGCGAGCGTGGTGATAAAGACATTACTTTGTTTAGTAGCAACATTAGCGGTGATACAGGGAAATCTGCCTCTTGCAAACAATATTCGATTTCTTTTAATATATCGTCATTCTTAAAGAGTAAGCAGGAGTTGTGCCACTTTAGGAGACAGCTTCCAGCCCCGATTCCTCCACATTTTCTTCGCCGGCCATTGCATACGCGTTTGCACATCGCATAATTAGTGTGCGTTTGGCTAGCAATCAAATATTTATTTCTCTCAAAATTAGAATAGCCAGGAACAGGGGACGCATGGAAAAAAATATACATTGATGCCGCTAAATACCGCCCGAGCACACGTTTTTCACGCAACAGTATCGTCACAATAACCGAAAACTCGAGCTAGCTTCGTATAGGTTCAAGGGCCAATGGGTCGCGCTCGAGCCGGACTGGGCCTAAACATTTAGGACCCGGTCCGGGTACGGGCGAGGTTCCGAATAACCGGGCCGGACTCGAGTGGGCCAAGGCATGACACTTTCGGGCTCGGGACGGGCCCGAAAAGACGGCTCGTGCAATGTTCTAGACCCTACACGGGGTCCGATAGCTTTCAAGGGCCTCAAATGTTTGCGCACCCGCGTAGGTCGCGTGCACGTTTCTCGGACCCGCGTATATTTACAGTTCGAACACCGTCGGAGAAGTTCAAGCGCAACGCGAAGCCCTTTTTATCGCAGTCAGGGCTTCGCCCACTGGGCAGACCCGACATTTCTTGACGCGTTCACTGAACTTAGTTCGCGGGCCACATAGTTCGCGCATTGCACATTTATTTAGCCAAGGTGGCAGCTGATCCGAGAAAAATAACTAAGCCGTGGGTTTACACCGTTAAAACCCCCACTCCACCAGCGGTGTCGAATTCGATCTGTTCTCGATGTACATATCCAATAAGCGATTGCATAGTTAAGCTACGCGATTTTCATGGATTGTTGCGCAGGCAGTCCCCCCCCCCCCCCCCCCGAAGGGAAGAGTGATCATTCTCTTCGTTGAGCTTACGTCAGCATATCTAGCAGGTGCCTCCCACGATAAGCGGAGGGAAAACCGGTGAGTAATTATCGCGCGCTCATTAAACTATTTCGGTTATCGAGAACTTTCCTCGAATGGGACCTTGCGCACTGCGACATGCGCATAATATTTAGCGGATAGACGAGACGGCTAAATTTACGATCTTACAGTGAGCACGTCGACGCCGTTAGGACAAAATTCGGCAGGCTGACTTAATGAATTCTCAATTCGCGTGTGCTGATCGCGGTATAGCTAGTCATGGAATGAAAGCGGAGTAATAGGAGACCGATGTATAAAATACTTTATTCACCAGTCAATGACTCACTAAAACATGCACGATGACACGTAAGAGGTGGACAATGTCTATGTACAAAGGCCTGGTCAATGGTTCATGGAGCGAGAATGGTATATGCACGCGACAGATTGTGACAGGCACAGAGCCGTGCTCGACACTAGATTTCGCTTGAGACGGTCGAAGGCGTTGCGCACGAAAGTCGTGCTCGCATGTTGCTCTTCTGAACTGCCTTTTGTCAGCTCTAAAAGAGCTGCCCTCGACTGGAATATCCGAGGCCAGATTTGCCGTATGAAACGGAAATCTGAATCACGCGTGAAGTTGACAGATGGTGACAATAATGTGTGATGGCAATGCTTGATAAATGGGGTCTCTAAAATGAATTCCGAGCGCAGTGGGTGACAACTTAAGTCTGAGAAACGCGCGTATGCGCACTGCAATCGGGGCACGTCTTTCAGACCAAAAGTGGCGTGGTAGCCGAACAAGCGAAGGAACGGTAACGCCAAGCTACTATCTGCGGTATCTGATGGCACACGTCCACTGGGGCAGTGGTACCGAGCCGTAGCAGACGATATTGCAGAGAATGGCGAAGTCTTCGCGGCCATCGAAGATGCGCCATGAAGAAGGGCCGACAATGAACTCCTGCGGCGACAAGGCCAGGAACCGGAGCTGGGGCATGAAGGGCTTCAAAACCGTCTTGACGTCCAGGGGCGGGGTTATGTCGCCGTCTGTTCCTTCGACCGTCAGGCTTCTAAGGACCTTGGCCCGGGCCCATTCGTGCAGCCTATGCACGACGCAGGTCTCGGGAACGTTGCGCACGTTGTTGAGCACGTACTCGACCGTGCCGTCCGAGGCGTCGATGAAGTCGTCGGAGCAGACGACGCCGACTCCGTCGTGTCGCAGCATGGACAGGACCACGTCGTCGATGGTGCCACCGTCGCTCAGCGATGCGTAGTCGATGAGACGGCACACGTTGCGAGCGCTGATGTGCGACACGATGTACTCGGAGCAGATTCGCTCCAAGTCCGTCGCCATGTACTTCACCGCCGCCGTTCTCGTGTACATGGCGTCCTCGACGCTCCTTAGCCGCGGCTTGCCTGCGTAGAAGTACCTGCAGCGAAGGAGTAATTCGTCAGCTGGGAATTGGAACCACCTTAGCTTTCCCAATGCACTGTCTAAAAGAAGGATCCCGGGCTCTTACTAATATGACGCTAGGAGCCAACTCAAGACAGAATTTCATAGAGCAATAGATGGATGTACGAAATGAATAAACTGCTGAAGAATGAATGTCCCTGAAGGCAGCGTTTCGACAAGGGGACTTGTCAGGGCAGCAACGCCTTGAGTGTTGGCTCCAACGACAATCCACGTTTGACCACTGCTATTTACTGCTGTACAGGGTGATCATTTCGAAGTGCTACGGAACGTTCAAAAATATGTCGTAAATGTCATAATTCTAGTCCTTGAGCTGGATTATTCAGAGGTTGACATTACTTGCACGATAAATCAAAACGTATTAAACTTATTAACAAAATTTCACTGGTTAACTCATATTACGTGACACCGCAATTTACGAATGGTAGATGGTGAGTGCCAGGCGTATCAGTTTGGAGATATAAGCCATCAAAGTCACCGTAAAAATACAGTGTTCCGCTTTTTTTTTAACAAAACGCTATTTTCTGCACTGAAATACAAAAGTAACTGGTACGCCCATGTATTTCGTACCACACGTTGAGAAACATGTTGAAACTGGTGTCATCATGGAAATTCGATCCAAGTGGATACGCCTTCCAAGCTCACCGACTACAATTCGTAAACTGTAATATCTGCCGTAAAGTAACTAAGAAGTCAATAATTTTTAATTGAATATATGTCGGTTTCTTGTGCTAGAAATGTCCGCCTCTTCGAATAATTCAGCCTAAGATTAATATGCTATCTGCCACAGGTGATTTTTGAAAATTCGGTAAACGTTCAGAATGATCACCCCATAGCAGCCGACTGGGAGACATCTCAATAGGACCTTAGTCAACTCGAGCTTTAGGAGCAGTAACAACGCATGTCAGATGAAAAACAAATTACAGCTTAAATCATCTCACGGTGACTTAATGGTAATACGATTAGCATTCGAGCAGTGTAAAGACACCATTTCTAAATTCGCGTTCATCTGTAGGGGTCATCGTGAGCCTTCCGCTGCTTCGGAGTCCTTTTGCCGACACTCCCTTGCCAAGGTCACCCATGAGCATGGTGTTCTGACACCGACAACATATGACGCCTGCGACAATGAGATGACAATTCTTAAATTATGACGACGGTATCAGGACGACAGCGGGATGACGATGAGATGACAACAACGGGATGACCAGGATTGCGTCATGATGACGAAAGATGGCACGACCACGACGGCACGACGACGGTACGACAACGGGTTTGTGGTAGAGACTGTTACGACGAGGCAATGGCCACTATGACACGACAATGGCCCATAATGACGATTTAATGATAGCAGAATTACGACATAATGACGAGAAAGGATCGACTTCGGTGGATCAACTTCGACGCATCAACAAAGGCGGTTTGTCCACGACAGCACGACGAGAATTGGGTAAATTTACAGAAGCGACGGTAAAACGACAGCGCAACGACGACTGGCACGAATGCAATGGTGTGACGCCGACGGCACAACAAAAGTCGAATGACGAAGCCGGAATGTCAACGATGGAGCGACCGCGATGGCGTCAGGACGACTGTGACATCACACGTGCGGGACGACGACAATGTCGGTGGTAGCATGACAACTAAAAACAATTATATTATGGGGTTTTACGTGCCAAAACCACTTTGATTATGAGGAACGCCGTAGTGGGGGACTCCGGAAATTTCAACCACCTGGGGTTCTTTAACGTGCACCTAAGTCTAAGTACATGGCGGTTTTCGCATTTTGTCTCCATCGAAACGAGGCCGCCGTGACCGGGATTCGATACCGCGAGCTCGTGCTCAGCAGCCCAACAGCATAGCCACTGAGCAACCACGGCGGGTAGCATGACAACTGACAACGGTATGGAAACAATGGGTTCACGACGAGTGCACGACGACGTTGGCGTTAGGACGATTGCAGGAAACGTCGGATGACGATGGCAGAGTGACGGCATTGACATGACCACGAGGGCACGGATGCGACTGTATGACCGCGGATACAGGATAGCGACTGTTTGCCGATGATGACATGACAAGATCGGCATAATTGCGACTGAGTGACGACAATACGATTACAGTAGAATGACAAAGAATGATCGACGTCGATGAAACGAAGGCGGTACCATGACGGCACGACAATGTGACGACGTTGCGGAAGCGATGTCAATGATAACACGACAGCGTGCCGAGCCCTGCGAATTATAATGACGATCGAACAACTGCGACAGCATCGCGACGACGGTATGACAACGTATGCATGACGACCACTGTGTGATGACACAAAGACGACCATGTCATGACACTGGCGTGGGAATGATGGGATGAAGAGGAGTATATGAGGACAATGACGTCACGACGACTGCGTCGGGAAGCAAGTAGACTTCCGTGGCGGGACGATGACGGCATGAGGAGAGTCGGATGAGGAAGCTGGAGTTACGAAGATGGAACCACGAAAACGGCAGCACGACCCCACCTACTGGCGCAAGCTATTGAACACCTTGGGGCACAGGGTCGGCGTAGAAAGCTTGACGATGACGACACAACCGTATGTTCACTGCGAAGTTGAAATTGGAATCACCGCGAAGTTGGAATGACCACGATGGAATGACCACGAGCACATACGCAGTGGCCCACGCTGGTAGACAATTTGGGCAGCTGGGTTGGCGTAAGAGGCTAGATAGAGACACAGCAGGCTCAAAACGCCTGAAGTAGGCAAATAATGCAAATTTGCAAATAAGTAGGCAAATAAGGCAAATAATGCAAAAAACACTGGTAGAACCGAACAAAAAAAATTCACTCCTAAAGCGTGGTCACCACGCGAAGCACGCAAAACCGAAAATGGGGTGAAAGAATGGTGAAACAGAAGACTCACAATATAGACTGCTTGCGAAGTTTGACTTTCACGGTGTAACACTCGGTTTAACTAACAGCTTCGCTGTTCGACCGTCTTCACGGACTGGAAGGGGCGGCGATTTCTTTTTTCTTTCTGATACAGCTTTAAAGGCGAGCCCTATAAAGTATGCATCCATATGTAAACTAAAATTGTTACAATGGCGATGCTCGTTTCAGCGCTGCTCGGAAAAATGTCTACGAAGTAACTTGAACTTGGTGAATTATGTTATTGCTTTGTGATCAAACTCGCGCCAATGGCGCATGCCTTTCTTTTTTTATAGAAACTTACGGCAACGGCTGCGAATCTGACGTCACGCTCGTCAGACTAATGTAAATGTGGACGAGGCGATCAAGCTGCTCCTTAGAATTTCACACTACAATTGTTTTCAAACTAGCATCAAAGATATATCTTGGAACGCTGTACCTCGGTGTATGAAGAAATGGAATACGCGTATATGTAATGCGAGAGTGGCAGCTTCTTTAACAGTCGGAGTATCTTTTTTGTCGCCTGGGCCAGTTGTAGCTTGCCACGTTATTTAAGAACGTCGCATCATCCTGCTGCGTGTTCATGTTATTCATACGTCTACATGCTTCGTCGCTCTCGTGCTAAATAACGGGCGTCTTGAACGGTCCCGGCGTTGGCTGCGAGATATTTTTCATGGAGTGTAGATATGCGCTTTCCGTAGCGAATCTCTTTCCTTGAAACTATGTCAACAGCACCGGAATTGTTTCAATAAAATGGTAGCCTGTTTCTCTTGGAATGCCGTCCATGTGCGTCGCTGCGAACTCCTCTACTACAGAGAACATCAACAGGCAATAAATGCGTCTGCACCAAGATACTACGTAGAGTACCGAGCCTGACAAGTTCAAACAAATGCCACTAAGTATTCGTCGACGAAGGACGGTGCTGGGACGACCACCGAACGCAACGTACCTGAGCATGCAGGCGAATCCGTCCGGATGGATGTCGGTGATGATCACCTGGTCCTTCTCCGGAAGGCTTCCGAAGAACATCGTGCCGAAGACCTCGTTCATCATGGCCAGGAACTGCTTGTGGGCCTTGAACGTGCGCGTAACAGGAAACTTCTCCGGAAGCACAATGAATTCGACGTCGGCGAATTCACCGCTGTCGAGGAACTTGAGAAACTTAAACTGGAAATGATGAAGACGAAACATTGTCATTGATGTTTTCAAAAGATGTGAGCACGCACGAGAACAAGAACAACAACATCATTGCAAGAAAGACAGCGGAGCAGCAATATCAATGATAAACGAAAAAAAAAAATGAACAGACGCAGGCACTGGCTATCAACTGCTGGTTATTCACAGGGACGACTTATAAACATGCATGGCAGAAATATATTAGAAATAGCCATATAAAAGTCCTTTCTGTGAATAAACTTGAAGTTGATAGCCAGTACCAGTGTTTTGTCCCATTGATACGGTTGCTGCGACGTTTTTCTTGCAATGTCGCTCAACCAGCCAGCTCCTGTAACTTCTCATTCTTGTACTGATAACTTGCGCACGAATGAAAGCTCTCAGCGGCAATCCACTACGTCTAATAAAGGTAGTTTCGCATACCTTAATGGTGCACAAAGTGTGCAGAAGC
Source organism: Dermacentor andersoni (assembly GCF_023375885.2). Classification (NCBI taxonomy): domain Eukaryota; kingdom Metazoa; phylum Arthropoda; class Arachnida; order Ixodida; family Ixodidae; genus Dermacentor; species Dermacentor andersoni. The sequence goes on from NC_092820.1 coordinate 137,276,969, forward strand.
TGGGGTATTGTGAGAAAACGTGATGTCACTGTCATAACTACTTGGAACAAACACGCCAAGGATAAGAAGACCGCCTTTGACAAATACAGGTTCATCTATCGAAGCGTCAGCGAGTCTGTCTGAGGCAGTTTACAATTGCTCATTTAATGTTGCTACGTGCTATTCGAAGATGTCGACCTTTGGATTTATTGAGACGTACTCATAAGTGGCATCTGGCTGACCCGAGGACGACGACGTGCCTTGCTTGATGTTGGCTGTCTTCTATGTTGGCCAGTGCTTGCTACTCCTTGCAAATACACCTTGTGAATACTGTCCCTATACTGTGCCTGCAATACTTTGGTGCAGCAGGCAGGGCTTAGTTTCCTATTTTAATTATTTTACTTTTATTAATTTTTATTGCCCAACACAACCTTTATGTCCCTATACTGTGCTTCCACGTAACAATACATTTTACAACATATATATCAAATGTATCAATATGATTCAGTACCACCTTTTTGATGTCCAAACCACGTGTGGACTGGAATGACCCGAGCAGGGTGCCCTGGCACTGCTTCGTAGCGTTCGAATGCCTCCCACGCCGCCTATGCATAACCCCGTTTCGTATTTCTTTATTCCAATGCACACTTTTCACGCTTCTGTGCCTTCCTTTTCTGTGCTTTTCTCGCCCCTCCCCTATGGGGCAGCGTGCGTTGTGCCCTTTGCCCAGGTAGCTTCCAGCATGTATTCAAACATCCAGTCCCTTTCGACGGTAACATTTCACAGATGTTGCACTTTAGAGAGCGGGCCACTAAACAAACGAACGGCAACATTACATGGAAGTTTAACGCAATAAAACTGCCCTACAATATGACCCGGTCAAGCTATTCCGACGAGTGAATATCTTAAACCGGCTCTCTTAAACCAAACAGACCCGTAAGTTGGAGAAGAGTTTTTGTCAGGCGAAGTGCAAGTTACAATAAATGCTCGTTGATAGCGGTAGACCGTTATTTATTGTTGCCAAAGGAGGGTCAGTCGGCTTTGAACGACCTGGGGCAGTTTTAACAATTTCTTGAAGCAGCTGGACCTCGAATCATTAAAGAATACTGATGATGATGATGATGTTTGAGGTTTAATGGCGCAAGGGCCAGGTATGGCCAAAGAGCGCCATGCTAGTGGTAATGAATATGTCGTGGTCTGATGGGCTCTGTGAATTTCATGTGACTTGGCTGTAGAGGGGCCTAAAAGAGTGTGTAAATTGCATAAAAATTACCCGTAATAAAATTATGGCAATGATTAATGACATGTACTATGATCACTAAAATGCATTAAAAAAGAATGATGCATTATATAAAATATGCGAGAGACTAAAATTGTCTAAGAGCACTACTGCCTCGCCAGAGCCCTTGAAACGCAAGGGCCGAGAGGCATGTGCTATACAAAATAGCTATCACAGCGGCATCCTCTGGAGAGAGGAGACGCTATGAACGTATAGGGCTAATTACATGTAACACGACATCTTTCAGGAAGTCTAGGACAGCGTTAGTGTCAAAGAGTGGTTCAGGGCCGAGTAACATTACAGGATGAAGGGGAATGTGCTGCCGGTATGCTAATGGAAAATGTTTATTTCTGTCAGATTCTGCTTTCCGACACTCCAGGAGGACATGGAGGACGGTCAGCCTCTCCCCGCATCTCCCACAGGTTGGGGGCTCATTTCCAGTAAGTAAAAAGTTATGCGTGCCAAAAGTGTGTCCTATTCTTAGACAACAGGATAAGACGTCTGTCCGGCGTGATTTTGTTACAGGAGGCCAGAAACCTAATTGTGGCTTTATTACATGCAGCTTATTATTTGTTTCCTGGTCCCACAAGCGTTGCCAGTAGTTTCGCAGTTTTCTTCTTAAGAAAGGCTTCAGGTCTGCGACAGGGACTGCAGCGGTAGAATTAACAGTGTGTGATGCAATTGATGTGGCCATTTGGTCCGCTAGAACGTTACCCTGGATGCCCCTATGTCCAGGCACCCAGCATATTATCACATGCTGGTTAGATACATATGCTTTACATAGGAAGGAATAGAGTTCAATTATTATAGGATTTTTGTGCTTACAGAACGATATCAAAGACTTCAAAACACTTAGGGAGTCCGTATATATAATTGATTTTTTGAGTTTTGATTTCCTTATATGCTTCACGGTCGACAGTATTGCGTAGGCCTCAGCCGTGAAGATACTAGTTTCCGGATGCAGTAAATCGAATTCCGAGAAGGATGGACCGACGGCTGCATAGGACACCCCGTCGCGTGACTTCGATGCATCTGTGTAGAACTCCGTGCAGGAGTATTTGTACTGGAGTTCCCGGAAATGCATTTGGATTTCAATCTCTGGAGCATGCTTTGTGACTTCCACGAAAGATATATCGCATTGTATGAGCTGCCACTCCCAAGGAGGTAGCAGCTTGGCTGGATGCATTAGGCGAAACTCGAGGAGTGGAACATGCATTTCTTCACTAAGCTCCCTCACACGCAGCGAGAAAGGCTGTTTTACAGAGGGACGATTGCGAAATAGCGTAGCATATGCCATGTCATTAATGGTATTAAAACAGGGATGTTGTAGATTTGAGTGGACTTTCAGAAAATATGTTTGGCTGATGTATGTTCTCTGCAGATGAAGTGACCACTCATTGGATTCTACATATAAACTTTGTATGGGACTCGTTCTGAAAGCGCCAGTGGCCAGTCGAATTCCTAGATGGTGGACTGGGTCTAGCATCTTTAGTGCGCTCGGGGCGGCTGAGTGATAAATCACGGCGCCATAGTCTAGTCGTGATCGAATTAGGCTTTTATAGAGTCATTAAGCACTTCCTGTCACTACCCCATGTGGTCTGGGATAGAAATTTAATTATGTTCATTGTTTTTAGACATTTTTCTTTAAGATGTTTAATGTGGGGGACGAAGGTGAGTCTGTAGTCAAGTATGACACCTAGAATACTGTTCTCATGTGGAAACCAGATACGCTTTTTTTTTTGTTACGCGCCGAAAATGCGTGGCAGATTTCGTATCGGTCACCTTGACAACGCAGATAATTAAGAAAATTAAATTAAACATGGCCTATACGATTGGGATCTCTCCTACCTTGTCTTGAGGCCATTAAACCTAAGCCCATCCCCGCGCTTCGCGTCTGGTCGCGTCACTACCCTTGGCAGGCACCCTACGTGTCAGGCCTGGTGGTGAATCATAGGAAAGGAATTAGAAAAGCATATAGGAAAATTCAAGGAGGAAAAACATGTAACAATGCAATTTTTTTTAATTAATGGCTCTCCCGTAATTGAGAATAGACGCAACCATGAAATGGCAAGCGGCGGAGTGGCTTGGTTGGAGATGATACTAGCCGCAATCTTAAAATGGGGCATAATGCCTGTTCGCAACCACACACCATACTGTGCTCTGGTTCATATGGACGCTGCCTAGCTAGAAGAAAGCCGGCTGAAAGCCGCACGACAGCCAACGAATGACACCAGGGAGACAAAGCATACCGCCTACCTACAAGGAGAACGCCACAAGGAGGCACCACGGAGCGTGGCGCCATCTCTCGAGGCGACTCAAAACCCGCGCCGCGGAACTCGCGGAATGCTGGCGTTCAAAAGAGCACAGGCAGCCCTGTCTCGGTGCCAAAGATGACAATGATGAGTGTGGTGCCCTGTATCTGCCTTTTGAATGTCGCTATTGCGAATGGCACAAAGTTTCAGCGTACTAGAAGTGACAGCTTCAGTGACAGTATGAACAAGCGTTAGGAACTCGGAAGCTCTATATTTTTTTTTACTTATCTGGGCACTAACGAGCGTGTGTAAGGCGGTCCTGTAAGAAGGGTTGGGTGCCATAGACCGCAGTTTCATAAGTTTTGACTGGTTGCCCTGATCTCATTTTGTTCTCGCGACTTGACGGGATATTCTCGTTTCAGTGCCCGGATAACGGCTCTGGCTTGTGGCTCAAGGTCACTTGAAGGTCGCCGAAAACAGGAGCTAAAAGAAGGTCATGCTTGAAAAGTCCATGATTCAACACGTGATTCGAACCGAGGAACTCCCAGAGATGAGCTCAACACTGACGCGGCGCCGCGAAACCGGAGCGGACAGCGCGCTTAATCCCAAGTATTTATGCTCTGTTGCGTACTGCAGCTCCGCTAAGTACAGAGCTAAACGCGTTCTCCCCCGTGGTACTGTAGTATTTATGGAGAGGCAGATACCGCGAGACGTAGTCCTTAGATGGCTCACACAACTCACGCATGCGGACGGTGCTCGGGCAAATACGAGAAAGAAGGTCTTCGATGGAACCACACACACGTTTGGTCAGCTGCTTATTGAGCGTTAAATGTGCAGAAGACGAATAGCTGTCGTTAGTATAACATAAGATGATACGGTGAATCAACTTTTGCTTTTACAGATATACTTACGGGGGCCATCGAGCAGATTCTCGTGTGCAGCGGACAAAAGCAGCGGCAAGTGAGCAGACACTTATGTGCAGGTCTTCTTGTCTAGACCAAAGAGTGGGCAAAAGAAAGCTATCAGAACAGCGAACTGCACAGCGTCAAAACAGAAGCAAGATTTTTTACTACCACAATATCTACAAGCGACGTGACGTACAGTAATATACGTTCAAGCTCGTGGATGTACAGCTTTCCAAGTACTCAATCCCACGGCCACGTCGGATGACGTGACGGTCAGTGCCGTGTCAGGTAGCGCAGCTGAGTAGACGCATGCCCGCACAGTATTGTCCCGTCTGAGCATCGTCTGCTAAGTGATTCTCGCACTTTTGAATTTAAGCATCTAGTATTACCTGGCAGAAAAACACTTGGAATTTTTACTTACAAAAAGAGCCCTTTACCAAAGAACATACCGAGTAAATAGTTTTCGTCAAATGAATGTCCAGACTAACATAAAAATAAACGCGCACAAAACAATGAATGCAAGCTTTTACCATGGAAACGGAACCTATAGCGACATGCGTACGCATGTCGGTGCAAAGTGTATGCAAAGCTAGGTGCGGCAGACATTCCATATGTGATGGCACACGTATATATAATAATTACCCGGTTTCTTTCTGGTTTTTTTTTGTTCTTTTTTTTAAGCGAAGTTGAAAGCAACGCGGAAGGAGGAAACTCGAAACGAGAGAAAAATTAAGATTAGTCAGAAATATTAAGCGATTAGGCGACCGTGAATATAGTCTCAGTACAAGGTGTGGTATCTTAAAGGAGCTTTCTTCGAAAAATTAAAGCACCAATTTGTGCTAATCTCGCACTATCCCCTAGCGCAGTCGGCTCTTGCGGGGAACTATTTCTACGTCAGTTACAAAACATGTTGCGCACCTGCCAGGGGCGCTGTCTAATGCGCAATTCATTTCAGGCACGTTGTAAAAGCACCGTCAGTCATTTGGCTTTCCTAAGGTTAACACACTACAAATTTCCATTATTTCTTCGTTTTCTACAGTCAGCGCATGGTGACCCTGTTGCACTCAGCAAAAGGCACACGGCGCCTTCTCGCTTTTCTGGCGAATAAATCCTTTGTATTTCACTCCCGCCTTCCTTCCGACCTTTTACTTCCCAGCTGGCAACCGGCCCCAACCATAGTCAACTTCCCTGTATTTCCTTATCTTTATCTCTAGTCGCAATTGTGCGCAAGCTTTGTTCGTTGGAATGTGCAGGAAGCTTATGCGCGATCCGCAAGGTGAAGTAAAACTACACACGTTTACCGCGTGGCGCCATGATATAGCGCGTCACAGTTGTCAGGCAGTTGTGTTGGGCACAATGTGAAATGCGCATAAGCTATCACACTTCAAATAACGCTGACAAAAATGACGTAATCACCGGAGGCTGCCCGACGGCGCTACACTTGGGACGAAAGGATTGCGAGCTCTGGAAAGGCGAAAGGAAGAGTTTAGAAAATGTATAAATTGAAAAAGGTGCGCGTTGAGGTTAAATGTAGCTGCGCCTTGGTTGAACTGCCGAAAGTCCAGTTCAGTGTTGTGCCGAGCGTGCAGGCGATTTGTTCTTCCGTCATAATAGATGACGCCGATATACCTTTGCGCTTAACGCTAGCGCGAATGGTCGAGATTCGGCTTGTGCTGGTACGAAATATTGCAAGGCGTAGCGCAAATAAGACACGCGGGCTGGAGAAATGCCAGGGCTTTGGGCACGTGTGATCTGTCCACACTCCTGTGTTTTATCAGTGTTATTTCCTGCAATATAAAAAAACATAGAACGGTATTCCGGGGTTATACGTGCCAAAACCACACGATTATGAGGCATGCCGTATTGTCGGATTAATTTTGGCTACCTGGTGTTCTTTAACGTGCACCCAATGCAGGTACACAGAAGTCTTTGCATGTCACCTCCATCGAAATGCGACCGGTATTTCATTCCGCGCCTTTGCCGATTAGCGGCGCACCGCCATTTAACGAGTACTTCACTACGGTGGGTTTCTTGCGATATAAGCAAATGGCGAAATGATTCGCCAGGATTAAGCGCTAGGATAGGTCCAGTAACCGTCCCATTAATACACTTACGTTGTTGAGCAGAACGGGGCGATTAGCAACGATGTCTGAAACCCGAGCAGTTAGGTGTGTAGCGCTCAGCGATTCAAACGAGGTACCCTTACCCCATCGCGACCGGAGCTGTTTGCGCTTAGTGAACGCCGAGGGGCGGAGTGCAGTCGCAATGCATCACAAAGGCTCTCGCGTTCACGTGATACAGAAATGCCTGAGCTCGGTGTCCGCAGCGACCACCTGCGGTGCAAAAATGAGTGCTGGCAGCCACAGGCTCCGAGCATGGCGTTTCGATCGGTGAGCACTTAACAGATTCACAGTTATGCGAAGCACACTTCGCGCGTATTCGCCTAAGCGTTCGCGCAAAGACGGATACTCAAAATCGGATTCAATGGAACTTCTCAGTAAGCCGCGTACTACATCGTGTCCGACCGGAAGGGTCAGCGCGCAGTAAAGAAAAGGGACGAGAAATAAAACCGAACAAAACGGCGCAGTACACTTACAGAAGCACGGTATAACAACGTCGAGTCCGCAATGTCAAGCGGTGGCCATGCATGCGTGATGGTCGAGACGCTAAGGCGAGGAACTCACGCAGGTCCTCGCGAGGCTGAATTGGGCGGCACGGCAAGACGAGGAATGGCGCGCTGTGCGCTGGAGGCACAGCAAGCGACACCGACGGGCGTTCACCTGATCCTACCACGTGACGTGGATGTAACACTCACGCTAAACAAAGTTTACGTCTATCGGGCCGCGTCTCGTCCGCGAACAATAATCGTCATGTCTTGCTTATCTATTATTTAATGAAACGTTCTGCGGCCGCTGCTTTCCTTTCAAAAACGCTGCGTAACGCTGCAGATACACACGTGTCGTTGGTGACGTCGAAGTAGTGGGCGCGCGGCCCCGGTACATCCCCGGCTAAAAAAATCACAATGCTCTCAAGAAAGATGACGTTCATTCCTTTTCTTACGTTTACAGGCCAACCAAAGGAATAGATAAAGTTTGGTGCAAGTTTCTGAAGAGTACATTCAGTTAAGATTCAAAACTGAAAAAAAAAAAAGTTGCGCTTCGGGTGCTGCTCGGAGAGGATAAATCCTACGGCGCTTAACCATGGTATGCCCAAACACAGTTACACATAATTTGCAATACGTTCTACTTCTGTATTTCTGGCCATATAGAGGGTACATTTGTAAAAAAAAAAAAAGGAAAAATGAAATGTTATTGGAGTTATAAACTAAGTAGTGAAATAATTCAGATATTAGTTATTTATTTGTTAAGCTATCCACGGCTGAAAATTCAGTCCAGCATATCAAAAACGCAACTGTAGGCTTGACATCAAACTCGGCATATCATGCATGATACGTGATTAAATATAAACGGTTAAAACGGCGCCGCTACCATAGTATAGCCCCAAGGAGGCCAATCGGATGCGTTAGATGCCGACTTTCAAGCATTTCGTGCAGGCTTCATTTCTCGGTTCTCCTGTAGGGCAACATGATCGAAGTGACCCCACGCGCTGTTTTGACGCCGTCGCTATCGATTGATTGATTGATTGATTGATGGTGTTTAATGTTCCGAAGGAAGAAAGTGGCCCCCACAGACTCCGTAAAGAAAAGCTCCTGATTAAGTTATGCCACCCAGGGTTCCTCGACTTATAAGAATGGCACGGAACGATTTTAATTAAAAGGAGCAAACATAGCCCAGTCCTGCCGATAATCGTGGTCGTTCGGTAAACTTGCACTGGTTAGCGCACTTGGCACTAATGACTGACCATCTGTACTGCAAAGCGGCCCAAAGCGAGAGGACTGTTTCAGCATTATGCAGCACCGAACGACTGAAATGGCCAACTTCTTATCGGTGGCTCTATGTTGTAACATTCCATTTCATTCCGCTCCATTCCATTCCATACCATTGCACTTTCTATTATTTTTCGTGATTGGCTCTGATGCCGCCGTTATCGCCAGTATCGGTCACTCAGCGTGAGGCATTATACGAAAAGAAGAAAGGAAAACGACCCACCGCGGAGGCTATGGGTTTCTGCAGCTGAGCACGAGGTCGAAGGTTCGAATCCCGGGCCTGGCATGGCTGCATTTCCATGGGAGGCGAATCGCGAAAACATTTGTGCAGTTAAGATTTAGGTGTACGTTAAAGAACCACAGATCTTTCAATATAATCCCAAAATTGTTTCGCATATAAAACCCAAAGATTTATTTAACATTTCCCGAGCGCCTAGGCTCCCATTGTAGGATTCTGCTGCAGCAGTTGGGTTCTCGGCAAAAGAGAGATAAAGAAAGAGAAGGAGAAGGTTTAATGAGAGGAAACGCAGGGAGGTTGGTTGGAGGAGCGTGCTTCTGTCCTGCTAGCTATAACTGCACACTTGGGTAAAGGTGACTGGTAAAGCAAAGAAAACTAGAGGGCGGTGAGAACTGATGATGGAATAGTCCAGTGAGATAAGCACCTGCTGTCCGTTCAGTCTGATTTGATCAGTGCCTCTGACAAGTGGTGACGCACACTATTACACGCAAAGAATCTACACACACAAATCCCATATGAATTTAAGCATAACTGTGTGAACTATCACATGTCACAGCCCAGACCATCCAACTGGCTACACGACTTCATTCAGTAACTGTCTACCATCGTGCCTCCAAGCAAAGTTTACTGACTCTCGCTCACATCACATAAGCACCTTGTTAACAAAGGTTGAAAATCATGTTATTGAAAACCGCTGAAGTTACTGGCTTTCACTTGAATATCTCGTCACTGAAATGCTTATGTACATGCTTTCTCAATCACTAATCTCACCGCTAACGATAAGGCAAATCTTTATACGAAGTGCTTTCAACGGTCTCCAGTAGCGAGGGCACCGACAAGTCGCCTACCAGCTCCGCAAGTTGTGAATTCGTTGCCATAGGCGTATTTACCCGGAAGTGGAGGGAGAACTTGCCCCCCCCCCCCCCCCGCCGAGGAAAGTGTATGGGGAGGCGGGGGGGGCAAAGTATGTCATTTGCCCCCACACTTTTGAAAGCCGGCGCTTTTGGCTGCACGCTGGAAAGTCCAACAAAACTACCGCTAAAGCTAAATTTTCTTTCTTAATACAGTGGTCACGTAAGTAATGCTTTCCCCTACTACGTATCCCCTGCTTCGTATCCCCTGCGAGGATTGTCTTTTGTGCCTCCTCGAGACACGCTGTGGCAGACAACGCGTGGGACTCGCCATACACGCTCGCGTTGCCAGGCGGCCTGGCACTGGGCAGTTCCCGCCCTAACAAATTTCCGGTTGCGCTACTTGCATCAAGCCCAGTTTTTTGGGGAACGCTGTATCCGTATTTGAAAACACAATCAGCTGGCCATGTTTAACCTGCGGGCGAGGGGAGAGGTTCGGATAAAGTATTAAAATCAGCTGCTCCCAACGCTTAGTGTGCTTTACGGCATGAAATCGTTCGGTTGTCAAATGCGGGCACTATTGAATCTCCGTCCAGAGATAGTCTACGTAGCATTGCAGTGGCAGTACCTTATCACCGTCAAAAAATCTAATCGAACCTCTTACTGGTCTACCTGACGTAGATTACCGTAGATTAGTGGTGATATTACATGCTCGAACGTGCAGAGCCATTTGAATACCAATTGAACACTGACTTGAATTTTTTTTAAAGGCACGAGTCCCTTCTGATATTGTCGATTTCATCTTCAGGCTGGTTACAGTTACACAATTACTTGTTTTCCCGGCAGGAGCAGAAATAGCAGATATTTCAATTTTCAATAAATGAAGGCCACTTTTTGGTGACGTGTACCCAAAATTTGAACTGTGCATGTTGTTTATGTGCTATGAAAACAGTTACTGAATAGTCGCTTTATCTCAATATTATTTATTTTATTTATTTATTTCATAATACTGTGAGCCTTTCTCAGGCTCTGACAGGAGTGGACTTCTACTCCTGTCATTCCACTCCTCAGGCTCTGAGGAGTGGAATTTTCATGCGTTATACACGACATTCAGTTGTTTTCCCCCGCTATCCTCGGTTAACTACGCGGGGCACGCTGTTTATATATTTATTCGAAGTACAAACAATGTTCTTAGTGACTTGTAACATATGTTTATTCTGTGTAGGCTCATTACAACCTTTCTAGAAAGTTACTCATTGAAGCGTTCCAAGGTGTCATACACTGTCGCTAGCGAAAGTGTTTCCCAGACTCCTAAAACAACAGCACGAGCTACGGACTTCTATTTCCGTTAAAATAGGGAGAATTCAAAGTGCAATGCGATGCTAAACTTTCATTTTCCTGCTTTGCGTACAAGTGTTTCAGATAAATACTAAACCCTCGTTCTTTCCATGTGTTCCATATGAGATACGTAGTTTCATTATCCTGTGTCCTCGGTTAGCTAAACAAGCCGCCTTCTTTATATCCGAGGAAAATTAGGGCATGGTATGGGCACTATGTAGGCAATGTTCCGAATGAGTGGGTGAAATGAGCTTTTTCGAGTAGAATACGTATGCAAGTGGTCCATAGCGTTATTAGCCTAAGTTACGAGTGTATGGTGCAAAAGATGGAAGGCTGCGCTGACATAATTGCAACTACAACTGAAGTTAAATTTTGCGAACATAGGGAGAGCAATACGCCAAGTTTATGTGCGATGATAAATACGTGTTGATCAAATACAGCTTTAAAAAAAAACTAACAAGCATTCCAAATTATCACGTTACGTGCAGTTATTAGCTATGTTTTCCAATGTCCCAAGAGGACTCTGCGTTTCAGATATTTTTTACTTTCAAGAAACAGGCAGCATTTTAAGTGCAATGTATCGCGTAGTTTGATATTACTGGCTTATTTATAAGCTTTGCGAATAATTATTGAACCTTCAATATTGTTTTCTTTTTGTACTTTTTCATGAGTGATATATTAGGTTTGCCTGGTGTCCTCACTGAACTAAACAAGACAGCTTCTTTATTTTTGGTAACTCTAAGCACCATGTGATGGGCGCTGTGTAGATAAAATTTAAAACAGATGAGTAATTGGAGCTTGCGCAATAAATTACGTATGGAAGCACTCTAGAGTGTTATGAGAGTGTCTAACGAGCGGGGAAGATTTGAGCCCGCTGCCCTTGCAGGACTATAACAGTAGCCAAGACCAAACTTAACCAAATTCGGCACTACGCTATGGAAACTCCCTGCGCGAAGTTAAATGCGGTTTAATCAAACACATACATTGTAAAAAAAATTTCTTATTCAAGTGTTCAAGTGCGTGATGTGGCGGATTTCAGCTATGCTTCCGAGTGCTTCCGACATATATAACAGGTTCTTATTTCGTGGAAAGGGGAGCGGGGTGGTGGTAAGTGCAATACGCAACAAGATTTTTACGTTTCTGGTCTAGTTAGAAGCGTTGCGAATAATTACCGAGCCGTCGCTCTTTTCCTCTTATTTTCATGCGTCATAAATCTCTCCTAGTTGGATTCAGCGATGCCTTCGAGCAACTAACCAACACACTTCGTTTATATTTGGCCAAAATAAATGGGGTGGTGTGGAGATATGAAGGTAATTACTTCAAAGACATGGGACTAGTAGTAGTAGTAGTAGTAGTAGTAGTAGTAGTAGTAGTAGTAGTAGTAGTAGTAGTAGTAGTAGTAGTAGTAGTAGTAGTAGTAGTAGTAGTAGCAGTAGTAGTAGTAGTAGTAGTAGTAAATACTTTAGTAAGAAAGGGAGTGGGTAAAAGGAGTGAAAAAGCGATGCGTGGCTCCCTTGGTCCAGGGCTCCACTGGCCTTGGCCGCTCGCTGGACTTGCTGGAGGACTGTCCTCTGCACCCCCAGGCCCGAGCTGGTGAGCTGCACCTCCCACTGCTCCACTAATGATCGTTGTTTGTTTGTGTTAGCCTGAGTAGCTAACTCTGGCGGCACTATTTCACACGTCCACGAAATGTGGGAAAGGGTTGGTCTACCGCCACGTCTACGCCACGGGCATCTAGCTCGATATTGTGTAGGGTAGAGCACGTGAAGTTTTAGGAGGTGCGGATAAACATCGGTCTGGATTTTTCTGAGGTTTGTGGCCTCTTCCCCGTTTAGGGATTTGTGCGGGGAGGCGTATTTTTGGCATGTCAAACACTGGTGTCCCAACATTTCGCGTGGGTGTTTCGGCATAGGCAAGGCGTGAGCTGGGCTGCTCAGCTCTGTTGCAAAGATCACGAGCTAGAGCATCAGCCCGTTCGTTGCCTACGGGGCCTGAGTGTCCTGGGGACCATATTACAGTGTGGTAGTGTTGCAAGTTACGACCTAGCTACCTAAAGGCAGTAGACAGTAAACGGCCTGTCATAAATAAGCGACATGCCTCTTCATCAACACACACGTTACTTCACCATGCGAATGATAGCTTCTACTTGGTAGCCCGAAGAGTATCAAGTAGAAGCTATCATTCGCATGGTGGAGTAACATGTGTGTTGATGAATTACTGGCTTTTTAAAAATTATAACAATAAATGCACCGAAGCATTACACGCGGAAAAGGTTTCAAACGGTACAGTCGTATACACGGGCAACATTTTTAAAGTCACCGCCCAAGCACTCCCCACGGATGATTAACCAGCGAAGCTGAAACGTGCGGCCCCGGTGTTTATCACTGAGTTAACCACGACGTTCATTCTTTCGTTCACGACGTTCATTCATTCTTGTGCCCGGGCTGCAGCATCGGCACGGTGTAGACGAGCTCGTTCCCGGTTGTGCTCGTGGCCTTGCTCATCGAAAGTTGCCTGCTCCTCAGCAGTACGTTTAACGCGTGGCCTACCCATTTTGGAGCCTGAGAGAAACATCTGCGGGCGTGCACGGCTGCGACGGAGAGCAACGACGTCACTACTGGCGCAGCCAATCGCGTGCCTCTCTTTCTCTTCTTCTTTCGCGCATGCGCATGGGGTCGCGCCGGAGGAGTTTTCGGCGTACGGGTGACAGACGGACGGACGAATCGGGTAGCCATATACAACTTCGCTATAATATACGATATAATTACAGCAAAAAATCTTTTATTGCAACTGTTCCAAAGAAATAGCTTCGTTGGCAATTGCTTTGTAATTCACCAAAGTCGGGCACATCTGCATGTTTTCTTATTTTTCTTGCAAATATTGCAAGTCATTTACGTTGATTATACTTTGTTGTGCGTAACCTCGACAATACTATTTCCTAAACTAGCGGTGCTCTTGGGATGTAGACTTAAACACCAAGTACAATTCTTCGTGTAATTAGTAAAATTGTTTGTAGCAGCACATATTCATTGTTTATGTGCGCTGTACTGCTGCTATTAGGCAGGATCGGTGACCTCTGTTAGGCCCTCAGTGCCTTTTTTTCCCTGTATTGTATAGAGATTTCATATAGCTTCAAGAATGAAATGCAACTTTCATTTAGTTTTCGGGCTCCTAACGTTCACCACGTTGGTTTGATGAAGCGGCATATGTCTGTAAAATATAAAGATAACGGACAGACGCATTTACAGGCTTTTTCCCTTATTGTAATAGTAATTCGCAATTATACGTATATACAGTCCGCTTTCTGGCTATTACATCGAAAAAGCTTGCGCTTCGTTAGGTGCATATATATATATATATATATATATATATATATATATATGTAGAGAGAGAGAGAGAGAGAGTCAGCTCGTTTGCATTACCCCCACCACATCCGCCATCGAAGATTGTCTCGACTGCCCAGTCTTTCTTTATTTTGCGTGGACAAACGAAAGCTTTAAGGGTACTAGCCTGCCAGTCTAGACGACGCCGCGAGCCTGCGACCCTCGACGACTTCAGTGTGAGCTGTGCATCGACCCTAATGCATGGTCGCCGACCTTTGTACAAGCAGCGCTATGCGTACGGCCCCGTTTTCTCAACTTCTGCGCGTCATAATGGCTTTTTCCCTTTTGACGTCTTTCCTTCGCCGTGTTTTCTCGCCTTACTGCACATATCCATCAGCCGTTACATGGTGCACTACAAAGAAAAGGGGACGCAGGTGTTCAGCTTCGAATACAGCTCGAGGAGGCGTGTCGCGAGACGACAATCAGCAATGCGTAGAGCGCGCGACATCGAAAGTTCAATGAATGAATGAAATAATTAATAACTATTTAAAGGGACACTAAAGCGAAACATTAAATCAGTTGAAACTAATGAAGCATTGTTTGAGAACCCTGCAGGCAGTCATTTCAAAGAAATATTTTGATTATTAGATGAGAAAATGAAGGTCCAAGTATCAGTATTTGAATTTCGCGCCGAAACCCCAGCGCCTGTACGTCAGCATGACGTCAGGGATTCCTAAGTATGTTTTCGTATTTGGGCCGCGTTGGCTGAATAAAGGTTCCCGAAACTTGTCATGTTTAATATTTGGTTCCTTTAGAACACAATGTAGTCAGTCTGTACCGCTATATATAATTAGTAGGCCCTAGGAGATGCCATCAAAATCCAAGACGTCACAGCCTCCTCGTGCGAGAACTTAAGTAGGCGTCGCCACCCGTATTTCGTTCTTGCGCTTTTTCTGGCTTACCAAACGTCTTATCGTTGTAAGAGTCGTGTTTTTGGTGTTGTAGAACGGTCATTTACTGATGCAGAAGAAATAATTTTTCCCTTTGTGTCCCTTTAACTAATGAATTAATGGTCAGTCCCGTATTAAAATTCTGCAGTAATAAGCAGAAGCTTCAGAAGTAGAAGCAGTAATAAGCAGAAATGGTTCCACGTAAAGGTGGGCCGGGAATCATGGATTACTGTAAGCTAAGCGTTTTTTTCGAGCTACGATATGTGGGCTAGTTCATATGGTTACGTCTATACACATAGGGTGCGTGTGTGTATAGTTTGTTTGTCTGTAACAATGTGTCTCACTTTGTGAATTTGTGAGAGGCACTGATCAAGTCAGACTGAACTGACAACAGGTGCTTATATCCTGGGATTATTTCGTCATCACCGTCTCAGGCTCCCGTACATTCCTTCGTTTTACCAGTCCCATTCGCCCCAGTTTGAAGCGACAAATCAGAAGTACGGTCCTCCTACAATCCTCTCCGCTTCCACTGCCATTAAACCTTCTCTCTCTCCCTCTCTCTCTCTCTCTCTCTCTCTCTCTCTCTCTCTCTCTCTCTCTTGCCAAGCATCCAATTGCTGCAGCAGAACACTACAAAGACAGCCTACGCACCCGGGAAAGGTTAAATAAATCCTAAGCACGGATACTGCGCCACTAAAATACCAAATCATCATAAATAAATCCCGGGGTTTTGCGTACCGAAACCACGATACGATTATGAAGCCCGCCGTAGGGAAGGGGGAGGAGGGAGTCTGTCTCCGTATTAATATTGACGATCTGGGGTTTTTTAACGTCCGCCTGAAGTCTTTACATTTAGCTCCAATCGAAATGCAGCCATGCCAGGCCCGGGATTCGAACCTTCGACCTCGTGCTCAGCTGCAGAAACCCATAGCCTCCGCGGTGGGTCGTTTTCCTTTCTTCTTTTCGTATAATGCATCACGCTGAGTGACCGATGCTTGCGATAACGGCGGCATCAGAGTCAGTTATGAAAATGATAGAAAGTACAATGGAATGGAATGTTACAACGTCCAGCCCCCACTAAGAAGTTGGCCACCTGAATCGTTCGGTGCTGTAGAATACTGAAACAGCACTCTCACTTTGGGACGCTAGGCCGTACCGATGGACAGTGGTTCCGCCAAGTGAGCAAACCAGTCTAAGTTAACTAGACGACCATGGTTATGGGCAGGACTGGGCTACGTTTGTTCCTTTTAAGGAAAATAGTTCCGTGCCATTCGTATGGGTCGAGGAACCCTGGATGGCATAAATTAATCAGAAGCTTTTCTTTTCGGAGTCTGTGACGGGCACTTTCTTTCTTTGGAAATTTAAACACCATCGCTCAATCAATCGATAGATACTATGTGTATGTAACCACATATCATGTACGCCACGCTGAATTTGATGCCTCAAAATGATGATTAAAGCGAGAACTTGACGCGAAGCCTATAGTTACAACAACAGAAAGCTGAGCTAGTTGGTAAGGATTCAGTATGCAAAAAAGATGAGGCGTGCAGACAGGACACGAGTAGAGAAGTGGACAACGCGAACGCCGTTCATGTTGTCCACTTCTATATATGCTGGACTGAATTTCCAGCCGCGGATAGCTCAGCAAACCAATTGCTAATTCCTGAATTACTATACTATTTCGGTTATAACTCCAATAACATTTCATTGTTGTTGTTGTTGTTGCTGTTGTTGTTGTTGTTGTTGTACAAATTACCATCCATGGCCAGAAATAAAGAAGTAAAACTTGTTGCAATTGATGTGTGATTCTGTTTGGGCATAACAGGATTAGGCGCCGTAGGATTCAGCATCTCCGCGCAGCACCCGAAGCGCCACTTCTTAAAAAAAGATCTGAAACTTATCTGAAAGTACTCTTCAGAAACACGCACCAAGCTTTATCTATTCCTTTGGCTGGCCTGCAAACGTAAGAAAAGTTTGCACTCTTTGCGATGCATCTTGTCCCCAAACAATGAACCTTATGTATCTTGCAAGTCCTTTCATTTCTTTAACGCTGTGCGCCCTCTACTTCCACGTCACGAACGGAACGTTTGTATCTCCAGTGTTACACAGCGCTCATAACAGTAAAGCAGCGACGGCGCAGTTTTCATTAGATAAAATTCCGAGGACACCTTAGCATGCACTTCTTGTGAGTTGTGGATGCGAAAGGATTGATGTCCAATAAACGACTCTGGGTGGTCCTTCGTGCTTTGCACAGTGAGTAATGTGCCATAGTGGTACATGCTGCTCGAGCCTGCAAACAGCAGCAACTTGCGGGTGCAACACCGCATGCCACAGACGCGACGCCGCCCATCCGGCGACGCGTCGCGGCGATACCCTCTCCCCTCACGCAACACCTGGCGCGATATCACGGCAGATGATTGCTCTACTTTTATTCCCCCACCCCCCCTGTGTAGCGCGGTTGAGGTGTCCTCTACTGAGAGAGAGAGAAGTGGTTCTTGTGGGGAAGGAGGAAAGGCTAGCACTATTTTCTGCAACCCGTGCGGGAGCACGGCTCAGCGCCAGCAGGGTGGAGGAGATGGGTTTAGAAGAGAGATAGGGTAGGGGGGAGAAAGGTAGAGGGTGGTAGAAATGGAAGCGAAGTAGTGGCGGATCAGGAAGCCCGAGGTGGTGCCGCCTTTGTATAAATGAGAGTCAGTTACTGCGCTGCACTTTACCCCAACTTTTCACCTTTCCATCATAAGAATCTCCTTTCGGCAGAAGATTAGCCCTCTCGCTCGCCCTGCACCGTCGAAGCGCAGCTCGTGACGTAGCGTCACGTGGCGTGGGAGTGCGAGCTTAGATGCCATTTCGCGGTTGCAGACGACAGACACCGGCTTCTTCGCTTCAATGGGCCGTTTGAAGCTTTTGCATCAATAAGTAAGCAAGGCAGACGACGATTATTGTTCGCGGTCAAGATACGCCCCCGAAAAACGCCATCTTTTTTTTTCTTTTTTTTAGAGTAAAGGTTACGTCGACTTCAAGTGGTAGGATCAGGTTAACGCCCCTCGGTATCGCTGCAGTGATAAGTGTTAATTGTGCCTCCAGCGCGCGTCGCGCCATTCCTCGTCTTGCCGCCGCCCAATTCAGCCTCGCGAGAACCCGCGTGAGTTCCTCGCCTTAGCATCTCGACCATCACGCATGACCGCCGCTTGACATTGCGGACTCAACGTTGTTATACTGCGCTTCTGTAAGTGTACTACACCATTTCGCTTCATTTTATTACTCTTCCCTTTTCTTTCCTGCGCGCTAACCCTTCCGGTCGGACACCATGTAGTACACGGCTCGCTGAGAATTGGCACTGAATCCGATTTTGAGTTGCCGCGTTCGCGCGAACGCTTAGGCGAATACGTGCGAAGTGTGCTTTGCATAACTGTGCATATGTGAACTGCTCACCCATTGAAACGCGATGCTTGGAGCGTGTGGCTGCCGGCACTTTTCTTGCGCCATGGGTTGTCGCTGCGGACACCGAGCTGATGCATTTTTTTGTATCGCGTTAAAGCGAGAGCCATTGTGATGCACTGCGACTGTATGCCGCCCCTCGGCGTTCACCCCGCGAAAACAGTTCTGGCCGCGATGCGGTAAAGGTGTCTCGCTTCAATCGCTGAGCGCTGCACACCTAACTGCTCGGGTTTTACACATCGTTGTTAATCACCCCGTTCTGCTTAACAACGTAGGCGTAGTAACGGGATGGTTACTCGGCCTATCCTAGCGCTTAATCCCGGCGAATCCTTTCACCATTCGCTTATATTGCAAGACACCCACCGTGATGTCGTAGTCGTTAAATGATGGTGCGCTGATAATCGCTAAGGCGGGGAATGAAATACCGGTCGCATTTCGATGGGGGCGAAATGCAAAAGCTTTTTGTGTACCTGCATTGGGTGCACGTTAAAGAAGCCCAGATGGTCAGAATTAATCCGACAATAAGGCGTGCCTCGTAATCGTGTAGTTTTGGCACGTAGAACCCCAGAATACCGTTTTAATTTTTTTTATATTTCAGGAAATAGTACTGATAAAACACGTACTGTGCAAAGAACACACGTGCCCAAAGCTCTGGTCTTTCTCCAGCCCGCGTGTCTTATTTGCGCTACGCCTTGCAATATTTCGTACCAGCACAAGCCGAATCTCGACCACTCGCGTTAGCGTTAAGCGCAAAGGTATATCGCCGGAAATCTATTATGACGGAAGAACAAATCGCCTGTACGCCCGGCACAGAACTGAACTGGACTTTCCGCAGTTCAACCAAAGCACGGATATATTTGACCTGAACGCGCACTTTTTTCATTTGATACGTTTTCTTAACTCTTACTTCAGATGTCCGAGAGTTCGCAATCCGTTCGTCCCAAGTACACGACCATCGGGCAGCCTCCGGTGATTACGTCATTTCCGAGCGCAGCTTTTAGGCGCCCGTTCCTGCGCTGAACGTCGGCGTGCCTCGGCGTCGTACCTCGGCGTAACCGAGCGAATGAGGACAACGAAGGTTGAAAGAGCGAACGCGGAGCGCAGCGGGAGATGAAAGACGGCGAGAGAGAAGAGAGCGCGAGGAGAAAAGCAGAGTAGATTGCAGCGTAAGCACGAGGGGAAAGCACCCTTGAAGCACCACCACATGACACTCACGTCCGCACATCCGCGGCAGTGGCAGCACCGGTCGTGCGGGGTGAAGAAAGAAGGAAACCCGAAAGGTCGCCTTCGTGCACAGCGTTCGCCGCAAGCGTTTCCTAGGAAAGATTACGGTTGCACAAGCTGCAGTTGCCGGGCAGCGGCAGCTGTGTGGCGGCTCTATACGGGGTGATCATTTTTATGTTTAACGGAATAATTAAAAATCACCTGTGAAGGATAGCACACTTCTTGCCCTTAGCTACATTATTCGAAGAGGCGGACTTTACTAGCCCAAGAAATCGATACATATTTGACTAATCAATAAGCAATTACTCATTAGTTAATTACTTTACGGTACATATTGCAATTTACGAATTGTAGACGATGAGCTTTCAAGACGTACTTATAATTCATTTCCAGGGTGACACCAGTTTCGTGATGTTTTCCAACGTGTGGGACGGAATACATGGACATTCTAATTTTGTGGTTCGATGCATACAAGTGCGTTTCGTTAAAAAGTGGGACAAAGGGCGTGCTTACGGCGTGTCTGATGGCGCATATCTCCAAACTAGCGTCATTCTGGAAATTCCTTCGAAGTGGATACGCTTTGCAGAGTCACCGGCTACAATTCGTAAATTACAATGTGTTGAAAAGTAATTCAGAAGATAATTAGCAATTTTTTGTTAATTAGTTGAATATGTGTTTCAATTTTTCGTTCAAGTAATATCCGCCTCTCTCAAAAATCCAGCCCAGGGACTAGAATTACGTTGCCTGCAACAGGTTATTTTTAGTAATTCCGTAAAACCTGTAAATGACCATCCTGTATAGAGCGTCGCGGTTCTGCCACTAAGTGCAGTGATCGATGCGATGCCTCAATATATCGCGAAATGAAAGCACGTATAGAGATGTGCTTAAATTTCACGTTACGAAGTATCCTAATCGTCGGTGATTTTTTTTTGTCCGTTATTTCAAGTGCGATAGCTTACGTGCACGTCACATTGTGCCCAACACAACGGCCTGACAACTACCCGCTAGATTTTGGCGCCACGCGGTGAACGTGTGTAGTTTTATCCCAACTTGCGAATCGCGTGCAAGCTTGCTGCACATCCCAATGAACAAAGTTTGCGCACACTTGTGACAAGAAATAAAGATAAGGAGATACAGGGGAGTTAACTATGATCGGGGCCGGTTGGCAGTTGTCAAATGCAATTGAGGGGGGGGGGGGGGGGGGGGCGTGAAATTGAAAATAATTATGCGTCAAAAAAAGTCGAAAAGGCACCAGGTGCCTTTCGCTTAATGGAACAGGTGCACCATGCGCTGACTGTAGAAAACAAACAAAAATATGGAAATTCGTAGGATGGTGCCCTTCGGAAAGCCTAATCACTTCCGGTGATTTCCAACGTAGTTAAAATGAAATATACATTGGAGATATCGCCCCTGGTAGCTACATACGATGTTTCGCAGAGATACCCCATCGCGGTCGTTGTAACTGGCGTAGAAATACTTTTCCACCGGTGCCGGCTGCGCTAGAGGAAAGATCCCTTAAGAAAGCTTTCTTTCACTCCTCCAGCCCTCTCTCCACGTGTAGGGTAGAAAACTGGACTCGGTCTGGTTAACCTCCCTGCCTTTCCTTCGTCCCTTCTTTATCTATCTCTCTCTCCTTTGAGGTACCCC
Organism: Dermacentor andersoni; assembly: GCF_023375885.2. Classification (NCBI taxonomy): domain Eukaryota; kingdom Metazoa; phylum Arthropoda; class Arachnida; order Ixodida; family Ixodidae; genus Dermacentor; species Dermacentor andersoni. Next base: position 137,298,279 of record NC_092820.1, read on the forward strand.
ACGTTCTACTGAGACCGTATTCTTCGCCGCCTAGTCGCATACTATTTCTGACTAATCATCATTTCGCTCTATTTTCAAGTTTCCTCCTTCCAAGGTGCTTCTGTCAACTTCACTTTAAAAAAAATTAAACCACGATTACGACACTCCCTAATGTGCAACTTGAGCGTAGCCCTAGACGTGTTTTCTTTTCTCATGTCACTATTTTCTATTATATTTATACAGGTACACGGCTTATATTAGAAAGTGAACGCTGTGAGTAGCGTGGCTGGCGCAGAGAATCTGTCTCATGCACCACATTGCGAACTGAGCGAACTGTGGTGCGACTCTCTCTAACTGGGAGATCGCGAGAGGCAGCGTGTGGGTGACGCGTGGACGCGATTCACAGCAGCCGCTGCAGACAGAACTACACTCATGCAGTGCTTTGTTTCCATATATGGAATCGGGTGGAGGCCTTATCAATGGCGCCATCGGTGAACAGACGACGGCACGCTACTCTGGCGCTATGTCGTAGCGGTCGTTGCCGCAGAATCCGTTTTGCTCGGCACTAAACTCGCGGACAACCTTTTGTAACAATGAAGAGAAAGCTACGGGCGCGTGGCTGCTGTACGTGTGTTACGGCGCCAAGCAGTCCTCCAGCATTTGACAGTGCTTTTGGTTGCTCGGAACAGATGTTGAATCGACGCAGCTTCACGTGCGACGGTTTCGCGTTTGCCCAGATGCGCAAGGGAAAAGGCGCAAAATAAGTAAGCCTTTACATGCAGTGGCGTGTTTTAACTTATTTTACTGTTGCTAATAAGGTGTTTGTCTTCCCTTCCCCAGCTTAAACTAACGTGGATGAAAACACGGGACACTTTTCAGAAGCACTCTCAATGTGCGTGCTTTGCCTCCATAGCTTTCCCTTCATCATTGCCACAGAAAGTTGTCCGCGACTATAGGCTTTTCTTCTTCCGCTTTCGCCATGCCCTCCTCCTCCGCTGTCCTCCTCCTCGCGCTCTCTCCAATATCGCCGCCTTTCATCCCCCGCTGCGCTCCACGTTGGCTCTTTCATCCTTCGCTTCACTTGTTCGCTCAGTTACGCCGAGACGCCGACGCTCAATGCAGGAACCGGCACCTGAGAGCTTCGCTCTATAAACGGGGCCATTTATTCTTGTATGTACCTATGCCATTACGTATGGAATGCGCACTGTACCTGGCTATGCATACAGTGTGAATAGACATGCATGAACACACCACTACAGGTCTTTCTAATAAAACTGCACACGTGCTTTTCTGTCAGTTAATATAAAATACACATAACTGTGGGCGTGATGTGATATCCAGCTGAATTGGGAGTTGTGTGGTGCACTCGTTACTTGGGACAATTCAAAAAGAAATAAAAGTAATTCGTTTTTTTTAGCTAGGAAACAAACTTCACTCTGACGGAAGCAACGACGATAAAATTGTGCTTCCTTGCTTGACACGAGAAGGCGGAGGAATGGCCTCGTGGCAGGCTACCGAATAGAACCTTTTTTTTTTGTCTTATACAGTTTGAATAATTAACTTGCACAAATGTTGAGCCAACGAAAGCAGGCACATGTAAGGACAGTGCTACACAATCTTCTCCCTGGTTACGTCACTCTGTCATCTGTACAACTGTACAACTCCAAGTTTTATTAATTTCGCGGAAGCGTCGACCGACACGACGGTCTGTACCGTGTCCTGTAGCGCAGAGCATACTCCTGTCCGAACATCATACACTAGGTTATCCTATTTGTCTCTGTTCGCTCTCGCGCGCCTGCAGTGGTTACAATAAGCGGTTGCATCTGCAAGATATGGTTGATGGGATATGCAGCAAGTGTTATGTCGCACTGAATGGAATCGCCTACCCCACGCACATGCGCCTGCTCTGCTGCACTCACCGACACGGCATTGACCGTCACGCCATTCGACGCTGCCGTGAAATCAGGTGCCTCAAAAGGTGTATATCCACGAGCTTGGCCGCAGTTTAGTCTGTCACGTCGCTCATATTGCGGTAGTAAGCATTCTCGCTTCTGTGATGGTACTGTACATTTCGCTGTTCTGATAACTTTATTTGCCCTCTCTTTGGTCTAGATAAGACCTGCGCATAGTGTCTGCTCAATCGCCGCTGCTTTTGTTCACTGCACACGAGGATCTGCTGGATGGCCCCCGTGAGTATTCTAGTAAAAACGGAACTTGATTCATCGTAGGTGCACTAACGACAGCCTGTGTTCATCTGCATATTTAAAGCAATTTGTACAGCTGACCACTTGTGCGCTCGTGCACTGGATAGGTTTCCCGTATTTGCTCAAGCCTCGTGCGCATGTGAGTTGCGAGAGACACCTGGGGGCTTCATCTGCCTTTTTCTAAGTACTGCAGCGCCATGGGGGAGAACGCGCTTAGGTTTGGTTGTTCCAAGCTGAAGTGCACTACGCAACAGCGGATAAATACCCTGGATAAGCTCGCTAACCCTTCTCGTTTCGTGGCGCCGCGTCAAAGCGTTGAGCTCGTCTGGGAGGTCCTTGGATCGAATCGCGTGTTTGATGGGCTTCTTTTTTTTTTATCTCAATTACCATTTTCCCCCTCAACTGCTGCAGCAATTCTTTTCCTATGCTTCACCGCGATGCCTGACGCCGAAGGTTCCTTCCAAGGGCAGCGAAGCGACCCGGTGCGAAGGGCCCTTAGGTAGATGCCGCTTTAACGCCTCTGGTTAACCTCTCTGCCTTTCCCCTCTCTCTTCTCTCTCTAACGGCCGAAGACCAATGAATAATGGCACCCTGTTACCGCGAAATCGTTTCAAAGCGAAGCTTTATATGGCTAGGCGAAACGAAAATGAGTCTGTCAGCGCTTGCGTGGAGAAAACTATCGTCATCAGCAATGGCGCAAGCGTTCGTCATTTTCTTCCACAGCTATACTCCGTTTCATACATCGGGTGCAACGCTGTGGAAGCTAGAGAGAGAGAGAAAACTATTTGGTCCATTAAGGGTTTAGCGTTCGGTCTTCGCCTTCATCGCTGCAGACGCTTGACCTTCTTAGTCCCTAGTCCAGGGCTCCACTGAGCCGCGCTGCTTCGCTTGCGTGCTGCACCATTGCCCTTTGGGCGGCGAGCTCGCAGCTGGTGAGCCGGCTCTCCCACTGCTCCGCACTTGGGGTTTTGTGTTGGTGGAATGTGTAGTTACGTTTACACTCCCAGGTTATATGGTAAAGCGTGGGGGTTGCCCCGCGGAAGCTAGAGATACTTTTTGCAGTGGCTGCGTTCGCACTTGGAAATAGCTCGGTGCTTCTTGACCCAATTTTCGTGAAAACTTTCTTTTATATAATCTGTTTTGAATGAACACAAGAATTTACTCTTGGAAACAAATAAACCATGCGCTCATACGGCTGATAACACGTTGTTTTAAATCAATATTCGTATCGTTGTTTCTTTTCGTTAGCCATCGCGGCAGCCTCACGTGCATGCTCGCGCGAGCAAACACCTCCTGGCGTACAGGTGGTGGTAACAACTTTATTGAGATTCTGCTCAGTTATGATCGGGCAGGCCCGAGTCCTAGGATGGCCGCTCACGAGGAGCTACCCTTTCGGCCCAGGCAATGAGGACTTTTGTAGTTTTTGATCCGGCGTTCTGAGCAGTTCCTCCCACGTCTGTTGTGAGGGAGCTGGCAGGAGCGGCCTGGGAGGGGGCAAGCCCTCGCACCCCCCAAAGAATGTGATTTTTGGTAGCCAATATTTGATTTGTGCAGTTTTGACATATTGGGTTCCATTGTCCGTTGGTAATTATGGCCAGCCAATGTGGGCTGGGGAACGACTTAGTTTGGATTCGACGCAGGATCGAGGCTTGCGCTCGCGTGAAGCTTGCGTTTGGAGGCGGGTAGATTCGCCTTTTTTGCTTGTAGTAGTTTACCTCGTGGTATGTCGTCGGTGCCTCATCCATAGGATCCGAGTCTGAGGGGCACACCTTCCGATTGATTAGACCTCGCGCTACCCAGTGCGCCTCCTCATTCCACTGATTCCCCGAATGGGAAGGGACCCATACGAGTTCAACAGTATCTTCATTTGTAAAGTCCCGTAGGACTCGCGCTGCACAGACGCCTATGCTGCCTCTCGAAAAGTGGACGATTGCCCTTTTGGAGTCACTTATGATAGTTTGCACGGAGGAATTTATGAGGGCCAAATCAATGGCAGTCTCTTCTGCTTCCACGGTGGACGCTGTTTTTATGGTCGCGGCGTTGAGGATACGTCCCTCACCGGCCATGACGCTCACTACGTAAGTTTGGTGATTTTGCTTTGCCGCATCGACATAAGCGGTGTGCTGGTTGCTTTGTTACCTTTCTTGAAGGGCCTTGGCTCTGGCAGACCGCCTCTTGTCGTATGTCCCAGGGAGCATATTCTTGGGTAACGGTTTTAAACATATCGGGGCATCTGCCCCTGGTGCGGCGACACACGCCCTACACTCTTTCACATCTCGTGGCGATGCGGGGGCAAACCTCAACACCTAAAGACGCCTAGCACGTCATTTGAGCGGTGGGAGGTACAGCTGACCGGCGATACCCTGGCGGGACAAGAAGCTCTCGTCCAGCAAGTACGTCGAGCAGCCATGGCCAGTGGAGTCCTGGAATGAGGACACCACCCACTCGACATCAAGAGCAACCACCTCGATGGTCCGAATAAATGTTCTCTCTCTCTCTCTATCCCTCTCTCTCTCTCTCTCTCTAACCAAACTGCGTTTGATCGCATCGAGTAATGTTGTTCTTCCTGCTGAATTCATAACGGGATTCAGTCCGAGTTTACTTAGAATGACCCTGCCAGTTAACGCGCGGAGTGATAAATTTTGGTGACCGGACTTCTTGCGCAGCTTCCACAGCATTGCACCTGATGTATGAAAGCTCTTTGGCGCCCCTGGGCGCGAACGCGCTCGTGCCACTGCTCCCGCGTTCATCGTCGTGGTGGTGGTGGTGGTGGTGAAAAACTTTTTGACGAGAAGGTCAAAAGTAAAGAAAATTCAAAAGCAGCATTGCAGGCTGCCTTCAGGCTGCCGGTTGTAGCGTCCAGGCCATGCCCAGTCGCGACGTCCCCCAACCAGTTCACCAGCCGAAGCTGGAGATCCGGCTCGGTGCTGGACGAAGCAGCCTCCGACTGCAGTGGTCGTCGTCTTCTTCCACAGCTGCTTACGCTGCCGCTCATCATTCCAGTGTAGTTTTATGTCGTCGTAATAGGGAGGCCACGTTTACGGCCGCGTTTATGAGCCATTGGTTAAGGGGCTATGTGCCATTCGTTGTCTTACGTGAAGGAGAGATGTAATTTTGAAGCAATTTAGTTTTGAAGAATGGCGGGCGGATGCTGCTAACCACGCCGCCGAGCAAACTCGAGGCATCAAACGTGTGTGTAACCTCATTAAGAAGCACAAAGACGTAACCAATAATTGAGAAAGAACTTCACGCACCGTCGAAATTAACTCAGTGAGAAACACCGGGGCCGCAGGTTTCAGCTTCGCTGGTTAACCACCTGTACGGAGTGCTTGGGCGGTGATCTTGCTATTGTAAAACATTTGTTGGCAAGTTGTGCTTAAGTTCTTCTGTTTTTTTAATTCATTACATACGCGCAATGCACAATACTGTTTGGACCCATAGCCGCCAAGGCTATGGGTCCAATTCTGCAAGCCTCGATGTTTGGCGGCGCATACGGAATGCGTGTGCATGTAGCACGTATACTACTCCCGTCGCCGACAGGAATAGTATACTGCGCGTGAGCGTGGGTGTGAACGCTACAGAGCTCAGTTACAGGGCACTCTGCGCGGGTCATTCTATTCACACGTGGCTGGGACATCAAAAAGACGGCCAACATGAAACAAGGCACGCCGTCGTCCCTCAGGTCAGCCAGAGGCCGCTTATGGGCACGTCCCTCTAAATCCAAAGGCCGACATCATCTTCGTGTAGCGCGTAACAGTATTAAATGAACTTCAGTAAACTGCCTCAGACAGGCTCGCTGACGCTTCGATTGACGAACCTGTATTTGTCAAAGGCGGTCTTCTTCTCCTTGGCGTGTTACATTCAAGTACTTACGACCGTGACATCACGTTGTGTGCAATACCACAGCTTCGACGCGCTTTGCGCACCATTAAAGTATGCGAAACCATCTTTATTGAGCGGCATTGCAAGAAAAAGATCGCAGTAACCGTATCAATGAGACAAAACAGAGGTATTGAATATCTACTGCTAGATTATTCACAGGAAGGACGTATACGACTATCTCTAAAAAAAGTGCAGCGGTGGCGTAGAGGTAGAGTATCCACCTCGCGTGCAACAGTACCGTAGTTCGAATCCCGGTGCCGTGCAATTTTCCACCGGATTAAAAACAATCTGCGTGTTGACAAAATTGCATAAACAGGCCTGGAGAGCGGCCTGATCCTGGCGACGAGAACCGGTAACGCACTCCCTCACCAGAGCAGGGTTGGCCGCCCTGGTGCAGTACTTGGCCACAACCTCCTATATAAACAGAAAAATCAAACCCCGGCCCTCAGTCCACAGCGGCTGCGAAGCAACTGACCACAGCGGAGGTCAGACCTGTGACGCAGCAGAGGGTGCTAAGAATACCTGGGTCCGAACAGGCTGCCATTGGAATCTGAACCTGGCAACGTTTAACGCTAGAACGTTATCTAGTGAGGCGAGTCTAACAGTGCTATTGGAGGAATTACAGGGCAGTAAATGGGATATAATAGGGCTCAGTGAAGTTAGGACAAAAGAAGCATATACAGTGCTAAAAAGTGGGCATGTCCTGTCCTGTACTACCGGGGCTTAGCGGAGAGACGAGAACTAGGGGTCGGATTCCTGATTAATAAGGATATAGCTGCTAACATACAGGAATTCTATAGCATTAACGAGAGGGTGGCAGGTCTTGTTGTGAAACTTAATAAGAGGTACAAATTGAAGGTCGTACAGGTCTACGCCCCTACATCCAGTCATGATGGCCAGGAAGTCGAAAGCTTCTATGAAGACGTGGAATCGGCGATGGGTAAAGTCAAAACAAAATACACTATACTGATGGGCGACTTCAATGCCAGGGTAGGCAAGAAGCAGGCTGTAGACAAGCCGGGGGGAATACGGCATAGGGTCTAGGAATAGCAGGGGAGAGTTATTAGTAGTTTGCAGAACTTTCTTCCGCAAGCGCGATAGCCGGAAATCGACATGGAGAAGCCCGAATGGCGAGACTAGAAATGAAATAGACCTCATACTCTGCGCTAACCCTGGCATCATACAAGATGTGGACGTGCTCAGCAAGGTGCGCTGCAGTGACCATAGGATGGTAAGAACTCGAATTAGCCTAGACCTGAGGAGGGAACGGAAGCAACTAGTACATAAGAAGTCGATCAATGAGTTAGCGGTAAGAGGGAAAATAGAGGAAGTCCAGATCAAGCTACAGAACAGGTATTCGGCTTTAACTCAGGAAGAGGACCTTAGTGTTGAAGCAATGAACGGCAATCTTGTGGGCATCATTAAGGAGTGTGCAATAGAAGTCGGTGGTAACTCCGTTAGACAGGATACCAGTAAGCTATCGCAGGAGACGAAAGATCTGATCAAGAAACGCAAATGTATGAAAGCCCCTAACCCTACAGCTAGAATAGAATTGGCAGAACTTTCGAAGTTAATCAACAAGCGTAAGACAGCTGACATAAGGAAGTATAATATGGATAGAATTGAACATGCTCTCAGGAACGGAGGAAGCCTAAAAGCAGTGAAGAAGAAACTAGGAATTGGCAAGAATCAGATGTATGCGTTAAGAGACAAAGCCGGCAATATCATTACTAATGTGGATGAGATAGTTCCAGTGGCTGAGGAGTTCTATAGAGATTTATACAGTACCAGTGGCACCCACGACGATAATGGAAGAAAGAATAGCCTAGAGGAATTCGAAATCCCATAGGTAACACCGGAAGAAGTAAAGAAAGCCTTGGGAGCTATGCAAAGGGGGAAGGCAGCTGGGGAGGATCAGGTAACAGCAGATTTGTTGAAGGATGGTGGGCAGATTGTTCTAGAGAAACTGGCCACCCTGTATACGCAATGCCTCATGACTTCAAGCGTACCGGAGTCTTGGAAAAACGCTAACATAATCCTAATCCATAAGAAAGGGGACGCCAAAGACTTGAAAAATTATAGACCGATCACTTTACTGTCCGTTGCCTACAAAGTATTTACTAAGGTAATTGCAAATAGAATCAGGAACACCTTAGACTTCCGTCAACCAAAGGACCAGGCAGGATTCCGTAAAGGCTACTCAACAATAGACCATATTCACACTATCAATCAGGTGATAGAAAAATGTGCGGAATATAACCAACCTTTATATATAGCTTTCATTGATTACGAGAAAGCGTTTGATTCAGTCGAAACCTCAGCAGTCATGCAGGCATTACGGAATCAGGGTGTAGACGAGCCGTATGTAAAAATACTGAAAGATATCTATAGCGGCTAGACAGCCGCCGTAGTCCTCCATAAAGAAAGCAACAACATCCCAATAAAGAAAGGCGTCAGGCAGGGAGATACGATCTCTGCAATGCTATTCACAGCGTGTTTACAGGAGGTATTCAGAGGCCTGGATTGGAAAGAATTGGGGATAAGACACGAGGGTTGCAATGTGGGCTTGTTGGTAATGCATCTTCAAGGGGAGTATGGTAGCGCGATTCAAAGACGGGACAAGAGAAGACACAAAGGGACACACACAGCGCTTTGTGTCTTCTTTTGTCCCGTCTTTCAATCTTGCTACCATACTCGCCTTGAAGGTGGGGATAAGAGTTAAGGGAGAATACCTTAGTAACTTGCGATTAGCTGATGATATTGCATTGCTTAGTAACTCAGGGGACCAATTGCAATGCATGCTCACTGACGTGGAGAGGCAAAGCAGAAGAGTGGATCCAAAAATTAATCTGCAGTAAACTAAAGTATTGTGTAACAGTCTCGGAAGAGAACAGCAGTTTACGATAGGTAGCGAAGCACTGGAAGTGGGGAGGGAATACATCTACTTAGGACAGGTAGTGACTGCGGATCCGGATCATGAGACTGAAATAATCAGAAGAATAAGAATGGGCTGGGGTGCGTTTGGCAGGCATTCTCAGATCATAAGCAGCAGGTTGCCATTATCTCTCAAGAGAAAAGTGTATAACAGCTGTCTTACCAGTACTCACATAGGGGGCAGAAACCTGGGGGCTTACGAAACGGGTTCTACTTAAATTGATGACGACGCGACGAGATGTGAAAAGAATGATGGGTGTAACGTTAAGGGATAAGAAAAAAAGATTGGGTGAGGGAACAAACGCGAGTTAATGACATCTTAGTTGAAATCCAGAAAAAGAAATGGGCATGGGCAGGACATGTAATGAGGAGGGAAGATAACCGATGGTCATTAAGGGTTACGGACTGGATCCCAAGGGAAGGGAAGCGTAGCAGGGGGCGGCAGAAAGTTAGGTGGGCGGATGAGATTAAGAAGTTTGCAGGGACGGCATGGCCGCAATTAGTACATGACCGGGGTAGTTGGAGAAGTATGGGAGAGGCCTTTGCCCTGCAGTGGGCGTAATCAGGCTGATGATGAATATATTTCTGCCATGAATATTTATAAGTCCTGCCTGTGAATAACCAGTGCCTGTGTGGTTTCTTTTTATTGCGTTTTACCCACCGTGGTTGCTCTGTGGCAATGGTGTTAGGCTGCTGAGCACAAGGTCGCGGGATCGAATCCCGGGCACGGCGGCCGCATTTCGATGGGGGCGAAATGCGAAAACACCCGTGTACTTAGAGTTAGGTGCACGTTAAAGAACCCCAGGTGGTCGAAATTTCCGGAGTCCTCCACTACGGCGTGCCTCATAATCGGAAAGTCGTTTTGGCACGTACAACCCCATAATCTAATTTTAAACATTTTTGCATTTTTCATTGATATTCCTGCTGCGCTGTCTTTCTTGCAATGCTGTTATTCTTGTTCTCGCACGCGCTCGCATTGTTTTTAAATATCATTGCCACACTGTTTCGTCTTCACGATTTCCAGTTCAAGTTTCTCAAGTTCCTCGACAGTGGTGAATTGTCCGACGTCGAATTCATGGTGCTTCCGGAGAAGTTTCCTGTGACGCGCACGTTCAAGGCGCACAAGCAGTTCCTGGCCATGATGAACGAGGTCTTCGGCACGATGTTCTTCGGAAGCCTTCCGGAGAAGGACCAGGTGATCATCACCGACATCCATCCGGATGGATTCGCCTGCATGCTCAGGTAAGTTGCGTTCGCTGGTCGTCCCAGTACCGTCCTTCGTCGACAATTACTCGGTGGCATTTGTTTGAACTCGTCACGCTCAGTACTCTGCGTAGTGTCATGGTGTAGACGGATTTATTGCCTGTTCATGTTCTCTATAGTAGAGGAATTTGCAGCGACGCACATCGACAGCATTCCAAGAGAAAAAATCCACCATTTTATCAAGTCGATTACAGGCGATTACTGCGGTGTTCCCATAGTTCATGGACGGGCATTTGCTACGCTAAGTTCACATGCACGCGCCATGAAAAATATCAAACAAGCGCCTGGACCGTCAGACTCGCGTTATTTAGAGCGAGAACGCCGAAGCACGTAGACACATGGAGTAACACGAACACGCAACAGGACAACGCGATATTATCAAATAAGTTACTCTGTGCACGCGCCGTGGTATAGACGTTAGCCGAGCAGGGTACCCCTCCTTGGAACGCATGCGGGGGATCCATACATGGGCTAATGTTAAACAGTTTCGCTGTGAAAGATACTGCGCCCGTTAATGAAGCCACCACTGTCGCATTCTGTACACTCGCACTCCATTTCTGGGACTTTGGTAGCGAACATTATATTTTGGCCGTGCACCTCCAGGTCTCGCAGAAGTGACAGCGCATGTTCCAGTACACAGACTGGGACAAGTTTGGCAAGATTTGGGAAGAGCGAACGGAGAGTGAACACAAGCCCAGCCTCAAACAATGGGTGGCACAGGTTGGATGCGACATCAAAACTACCACCAAAGAGGCTTGCACCTACCTCCCGGTGGAAAAGGTGTACAGTCGTCTGGCTCAACTGTTGGAGGCTAAGCAGTCCCTCCTCGCCAGGTGGAAGGGACAGCGCCTCAACCGCAGGCTCAGAAGAAAGATCTCGGAAATCAACAGAACTACAGAGGAACACTACAGAGCCCTCTCTAAACAGCAATGGGATGAGGTGCGCAACTCGAGCGACGGACAGATGCGCAACGAGGGAACCTGGAATCTCCTAAAAAATCTCCTCGACGAGACGAACGCTCAATCCAACCAACACAACACAATGGCGCGCACCTTACACACAGCCAAGCGTGAACCTTCCGGCGAGGAAATTTTATCCAGACTCCTGAAGAAGTATATATCGGTCGCATCGGGACCTACACCACCTTCACTTGACTACGAAGGCTCCGGGAACCCTGAGCTCGACGCAGAAATCGGGATTGAGATCAAGCGGATGCACCACGACCTCAACAGCAGATCGACTCCTGGTCCGGACAAGATCACAAAGCGCTACGGAACCTGGACGATAATTCCATCGAACACCTGACGGACACCATTAACCAAACATGGAGCGGTGGTGAAGTACCAGATATGTGGAAATCGGCAACCACCATCCTAATCCCCAAGCCGGGTAAGCCTTCGAGCCTCGACAACCTCCGCCCAATTTCGCTTACATCGTGCGTGGGGAAGGTTACTGAGCACGCAATCCTAAACAGAATTTGTCGCTACCTGGAGGACCACGACGTTTACCCACACATGATGGCTTCGGGGCTGCACTCTCGACGCAGGACGCGATGAAGCTTATCAAGCATTACATTATTATACGTCTGAAGACACCCCTCTTTCCGCCGGCTACACCCAGGGTGGGGGGGGGGGGGGGGACGAAGACCTTTGGGCCCCGGGTGCTAGACGACCTAGCTACGCCACTGGCAATGACGTAGGGTATTTATAGCACATGCTCTGGTGGTGTCCCGCGTTACGCGGCGATTAAAGCAAGACTTCTTCACGCTGGGATGCAGTTCAATGCAGCCCGAACCTCGAAGAACAGTTCTGGGCTGTCCAACGGGCCCACGACGCGGCGGAGAAGCTCGGCCTCTCTGTCCCGACGTGGGAGCGGCCCACTGAGCGCTAACGCGCGCCCTAAAGGATCACAACAAAGTTCATCCATCCATCCATCCATACATCCATCCATCCATATCTCCGTAAGCAAGTAACATATGCAATGGCTCATAACTTCGGAAGGCAGAGGCCACATGCACTCGGCAAAGTGAGGCGAACAGTGTTTACATTCTTTCTAATCACGCATACAACATAGAGAACACTGTGCAGAGAACTGTCATCATCAATGGCTCATACCCCCGTAAGCAAGCAAGAAAATGGCTCATAGCCCCGTAAGGTTCATGGCACAAAATGTATGTACGGGTCAAGAGGACAATGCCAGCGACCGTGTGGATGGATGTTTGTGCCGTACAAACGAAAGACGAAATTGTGATATTCATTGTGCATATATCTCCATGCACACCCAAGTGTGATATCGAGAAGTTCATGACCACGCACTTTGCATGGGTTAGCCGTGATGTCCCTACCCCTGTGATCATTGTTGGAGACTTCAATGTCGCCATTTCGAAACCAGACCAGAAATGATCAGTTTGTGACTGAAAAGCTTGCTTTGAAGTGCCGCGCCAATCCAAAGCACTCATCTACTGAATGGTCGTGTATAGATTTAATTTTGACCTAGATTCTGTCTAAGGTTGTAATCGAAACAATCGGTGTATATCACAGTAACCAAAGCTATCGTCACTACCATTACCAAATGATGAAAATAAGTGCATGTACCCTTGTCTAACTCGGTGTGATGCGCAACAACTTCGCTGGTCATCCAGCTTCGGAGTGGAATTCCTCTATTTTTTTTTGTTGTTGTTGTCAGCTTGCCGACTTAACTGCTACTATAACTGCGGTTAAGGTCCTAGTGTAGCAGCGAATAACAGTGGTCGAACATGGAATGTCGCTGCAGCCACATTTCGACAAGGGTACTTGTCAGCTGTTGCTGCCCTGACGGTTAAGTACTTTTCTCGAAACGCTGGCTTTAGCGACATTCATTCTTGAACCTCATGCAGTTATTCATTTCGTGCCTCCGTCCATTATTCTGTGAAATATTGTATTCAGTGGGCTTCTAGCGTTATGTCAGTAAGAGCCCGGGATTCTTTTTTTCGAGAGTGTATTGGGGAAAGCTGCGGCGGTTCCAGTTCGCAACTGATGAGTCTTGCTTCGCTGCAGGTACTTCTACGGAGGCAAGCCGCGGTTCAGGGGCATTGAGGACGCCGTGTACACGAGAACGGCGGCCGTGAAGTACATGGCGACTGATTTGGAGCGAATCTGCTCCGAGTACATCGTGTCGCACATCAGCGCTAGCAACGTGTGCCGCCTCATAGACTACGTATCGCCGAGCGACGGCGGCTGCATCGGCGACGCGGTCCTGTCCGTGCTGCGACACGACGGAGTCGGCGTCGTCTGCTCCGACGACTTCATCGACGCCTTGGACGGCACGGTCGAGTACGTGCTCAACAACGTGCGCAACGTTCCCGAGACCTGCGTCGTGCACAGGCTACACGATTGGGCCTGGGCCAAGGTCCTCAGGAGCCTGACGGTCGAAGGGAAAGAGGGCGACATAACCCCGCCTCTGGACGTCAAGACTGTTATGAAGCCCTTCATGCCCTTGCTCAGGTTCCTGACCCTGACGCCGCAGGAGTTTATCTTCGGCCCTTCTTCCTGGCACATCTTCGATGGCCGCGATGACTTCGCCATTCTCTGCAATATCGTGTGTTACGGTTCGGTCCCCCTGCCGCAGTGGACATGTTCCATCAGGTACCGGAGATAGTAGCTTAGTGTCGTTGTTCATTCGCTTGCTCGACTATCAAGACCACGTGACGGGAGCGTTATCAACGCTTCCGTAACTTGTACAGTTATATGGACTACGTAAACGAAGCAATGTCAGTGTTATCGAGAAACCGATGGACGCCAAAAACCAAGAGGACACTGTGCCACATCGATGGGCCCATCTTGTTAGGCCCATCGTAACGTCCTCGATGTCGCAGCGAGTAGGTGCTCACCACGCTCGTCGCCGTCAGCCCGACGGCTTCGCATGTCAGCTCATCGTAGGCCTTCGTGACGTGAGCCATTGTAAATAGTACTCTGTCATTGTCGGAAGCAATTGGCCGTACTGCGTAGTATGTTTAGTGCCACTGGTCCACGTTTTTAGAACGGGCGTGTTTTATTACCATGCCACTGCCTTCTAATATCCTAATCGTCCCTGTGTAAGGCCATGTGTTTTTATTATAACTATTAGTCGTAACTCTCTATATTACTGTCTTCCGCCTACGACTACTGAAAGCCCTCGACGACGCCATTTAGCGTAACTGTTCTTGACACAGGTACATCTTTACCAGCTGTCAGTTTTATCATGACGCGGTGACATGGAGGACATAAGTGTTTTCCTGAGCTCGTTGGTTTCACTTAGCACAAATGGTTTCCAGGAAAACGCACTGAAGCTTACAGAAAGGATGACACACGCTGGTCTAGCAACTGAATGTTTATTATTCGTTTTCCACGCCTTTTCACAACACAAAACAGTCAATGCTTATTTTTTTCTTTTGTCACGCAGCTTATCTGTTTCTTATAATGATCGCTTTTGCGCAAGTAGCCCCTTTTTCTGCTAGTCGTGTCGATGATGTACTGATGCATGATTGCTCGCTTCCTTCAATGGCCATAGCTTCTAGAACCCCACGCGTCATCTTGTCTCTACATTTTTCTAAAACCTTGATGTCGTGAAAATGTACGGTACAATGGCGACGATGAAAAGCGAGATGCCCAGTGGAGATTCCTTCCAAAGATGCTGCATGTTCTCTGGCCCTATCATCCAGACACTTGACCCTTTGTTGCATGTATCGTCGGCCACATGATAAAGGTATACCATATATCACCCCTGTCTTGCAGGCAGTCTACTTTTCTTTTTTTCTTTGTGCATTACTAACTTTCCCGGCCATTGTTGACTCGTGCACACATTGAATACACCTTTTGTTTGGTGCTGAACCTACAACCGTGAGGCCTTCTTTCCTGGCTGTTTTCAGTTTGTGGGCTAGGCCGTGTTCATAAGGCACAAGAACAACCTTCTTCCTTTTCTGTTGAATCTTTCCTTCTTCCTGAACCTTGCTGTTCGGTAGTCTCGTCTTCTTTTTCAGCCCTTTGGCGATCACTGTAAGCAGGCCTTTGGGATAGCCAGCATTGTTGAGCCTGGTTAGCTGGTGCATAAAGCTTTCTTCCATTACGTGATGACGCGACTTCTTCAGGGCGGCTTGCAACACCGTGGTCGCAATGGCTCATTTGATGTTCGAGGACTGGTCGGAGTCTTACTGCAGGAACACGTTGCATGAGCGGGTATCGTAGTTCCGGCATGTACGAATGTCATGCTGGAAGTAAGAATGTCAAACAAGCCATCGTGACCACGGCGCTACAAGCCACCCTAAGGAAGTCGTGTCGCCAGGTCATGAAAGAAAGCATCATGCATCAGGTAACCAGGATCAACAACGCTGGCTATCCCAAAGGCCTGCTTACAGAGGTCTCCGAAGTGCTGCTAAAGAAGACTTGACTCCCGGGCAGCAAGGTTTAGGAAGAATAAAACGTTCAAGAGAAAGGAAAGTTACTGTTGTGCCTTATTTACACGGCCTAACCCACAGACTAAAGAAGACAGCTGCAAGACAGGGGTGATATATGATGTACACTTATCATGTGGCCGACCATGCACAGGAGAAACAGGCAGGCGTCTTGATGACGTGACAAGAGAACATGCAGCATCTTTGGAATCTCCGCTGGGCATCTCTTTTCATAGTCGCCATTGCACCGTACAATTTCGCATCAAAGCTTTAGCAAAACAGTAAAGAGAAGCTGACGCGCCAATTTTAGAAGCCATGGCCATTGACGGAAGCGGGCAATCATGCAGTGGTACACCATCGATACTGCTAACCGAAAAATGAGAAGGGCTGCTTGCGCAAGAGCGATCTATCACCCTAAGAGACCGATAATTTGCGTGACAAAAGAAAGAATCATTGGCTGTCTCGCTCCATTACAAAAGTGGAAAACGAATAATAAACATTCAGTTGCCAGTCCAGCGTGTGTGGTTGTCCGTTTCTCTCTGTGTCAGTGCGTCCTATTGGAAACCATTTGTGCTTTGTGACATGAACGAACACTCCATTTTTGCCCCGATTTCACTGTGCATGCCCACCTTGTCCAGATTTCATTTGTCGCCCACTATGCTCCTAATTCACTTCCCATTTATCAAGTACTGCATCACACATTCTTTGTCACTATCTGTCAGCTTCGCACGTGATGAAGACTGTCATTTCATACGACACATCTGGCCTCAGATATGCAAGTAGTAGGTGGCTCTTTTAGAGCTTACAAATGGCAGTTCGGAAGAGCAACATGCGAGTACGACTTTCGTGCGCTACGCCTTCGACCGTCTCAAACGAAATTCAATGGCAAGCACGGCTGCTGTGCCTGTCACCATCTGTCGTGTGCATCTGCCATTCTCGCTCCATGAACCATTGACCACGCCTTTGTACATAGACATTGTCCACCTCTTACGTGTCATCGTGCATGTGTTTTACTGCGTTATTGACTGGTGAATAAAGTACTTCATTCACAGATCTATTACTCCGCTTTCATTCCACGAACACGACCCTAGCTACACCGCGATAGCAAACGCGAATTGAGAATTCATCACATCGGTCTACCGAACTTTGTCCTAACGGCATCGACGTAGTGCGCATTGCAAGAGTGCAAATTTAGCCGTCTGGCCTATCTACTAAACATTACGCGCATATCGAAGTGCGCAGGGCGCCCTTGGAGGAACGCACCAGGGGTCGCGGCAGGCCCCCCGCCATTGAATGCCTTCTGAATCACGAGCAAGCAGCTTAGGCATCCGCCGCAGCTGCGGAAACGTCCCATCGAGAGGACGGAAATCTCTTCGCACTATTCATCTAAGATGAGGAAGTACAGAGGGAATTAAGACATGCTCTCACGGGATACTCGCGTTATTGAGGTTCCTGTGGTCTACAGAGCTTCACGATGGACTTTAAAAAAGCCGCCCCTTAACGTTCTATAGTGTACGCTGTTTGTTCGTGCTCGTCTCTTTCTATCTCCCCCTTCCACTCTCTTTTTTAATTTTTATCCCCTTAACCCTTCCCCCCGTGCAGGGTATGCAGCCAACCGGAACTAGCTCTGATTAACCTCCCTGCCTTTCTATGCATCCTTTTCCCTCCCTCTCTCTCTCTCTCACACGGGAACTGCAAGATCTGCGACGGAGATTTGAATGCATGGGATGAAACTGCGAGCTTCGTCCGCATCAGCTGCACAAGGATCCCCGTGTTTACGACCGTTCGTCATTTCAACGCGCTCTACCGCCAGCGCAGGATAGCCAATTGCCGGCATGACCGCCAACAGATTGCCTGCGGTAACTATCAGGCTTCGCGCCATCTGCAGCAACAACGCAGTGTTACCGCCACCGCTGGCTCAACATTTCGCGTTGAACCAGCGCTACGAGCTCCCCACGCAAGCGCCGATTGACACATCTACTCTTACAACTTCCCTTTCCATAACAGCGAAGTCGAACGGGGAATAATTTGCGGGCACCGCGAATTTTCTTTCTCCGCCGGGGATGAAACGGAAAGCGAGTGGTCGCTCCGCCACTTTCGCCAATTTTGTCCATGCTCACGCGATTGAATTTCGATCTGCGCTGTGACTAATCATAAAATCATTCCCTAATGATATGACCAGCGCTGGAGGCAAGAATGGCGCGCTCGGAACTAATCGTCGTGGTTGGAGCATATCGGAAAGAAAGATTTATTGCGTGCGTGCAAACGCGTATTCTCGAACAATGTTGCACATACAGTTAACAAGCGCACGACCGTAAGAACTCTACAAATATACCACCGTAATATCTTCAGGCTGCAGCTGGCTGCTACATTCGTCGCCTTCAGATGGTAAGCTTGTACGCGTAGTGTTAAGACTGCAGCGCAGGCATAATAGACAAATGAAAGGCGTACTTGCACTGCCTCTGCAGCTTCGGCCAAAGTCTTGTGCCATCTACGCATTAGAAAAAATTACAGGGTCTCTTCACATCTCTCTCAAGAGGTGAATGGCGAAAGCCTTCTCTTCCTTCTCTTACCATTCGCCTCTTTCTCTTTGCCTCTTCTCTTTCTCTTCTTTCTTTTAGTCATTACTGCTCACTACTAAGCATTTTTAGTCATTTGTGATCAATTGTAGTCATTACAAGCTGTCGCTAGACGTGTTGGTCCTTTCATAGTCATTACTAGTCCTTACAAGTCATCATTAGTTATTATTGGTCATTACTGAGCCCTTTTCGTCATTTCTAATCAATTGTAGTCGTTACAATTCGTCGTTAGACATATTCGTCTTTTCGTAGTCATTAGTAGCCATTACAAGTCATTTCAGTCATTATTAGTCATTACTGCTCACTACTAAGCATATTTAGTCATATCTAATCAATTGTAGCCGTTTCAAGTTGTCGTTAGACATATTGGTCATTTCATAGTCATTACTAGTCATTATTAACCTCTACCAATCTCTATTATAACTTTATCGTTCACTAACTGTCACTATCAATCATTTTTTCATTCTTTAATCTGTCTTCATATGGCGTGATGACGCTTCGGCGCACACTCCGGGGGTCAGGTCTGCTGACTCAAACTTCACCACGAGCCTAGAAAGGCTTTCGCCTTAAAAAGGATACAACGCGAAAAACACAAGGACACGAGAGAGCGACACGCACACAGCGCTGCTCACACACTCACTGCTCACAGTTGTGGTTGAAATAGCGGCTAGCGGTTGTCTAAGCCGTGCTTGCGGTCGCCGAGGCCATTGTAAGCAAGCAAGCAAACGCCGGTCAGAAGGCGATCAATGGCGGGCGCTGTCACGTGATCAAGTAAGGAGGCGCCCATGGATATATGGCGCTGTAAAAGGTCTATAGCCTGTAAATACGCAGGACCTAGCCGCCAGCTGGCACCGGTTTCACTATGTAGTTAGAATGTTGTTTCATAATTTAACTGCCGTACGCAATGGAACTACACACATGAGCCGGACGCATGAGGCATGCTTATATTTGAACACATCAACACCGTATACATATACAGTCGACTAAGGGGACGAGATATTTGGTTTTTTCTCGGCAAACTTCGGTGGCAAAAACGCACCACCAGAAGTTTTTGCGGCTCACGAATACACTGCCGCCACAGCGCGAATACAATTGCAAGGGCATGTACCAGTTTTGTGGTTCCGGTGTTCGCCGACACAAGCTGCACGGAACCGTTGGTGGTGAGTGTATTATCAGTCCACTATACGGCTCCACCAATGAGGGTAGATCTATTAGCGTTCCAAGATGGCACGGGAAATTCGCTAATTACGCCTGCGTCACCCTTGTTACAATTCGCGCTGCTCCCACAACCATTAAGAAAGCGATAAAAGACTTCCAATGCTTCCCCTTTCACATACGAAATTCACCCCATATGACTTCTATGGCTCCTGGCCAGCTCCGGATATAGATTAATCAACTCGAGACAACACGCCTGCTCACGTACAAGCTGACTCTGGAAAGCGCGGTGTACATCCACTTTATCACTTTCCTAGTGAGCCTCCAGTACGATGTGCTCACGCGCAAAGAAACTCTCTGCCGCGCCACACAAAATCTCATACGCCATAAGAAGGTTGTATTGCGGAGGGTCTCCGCGGGGGACCCTCCGCAATATCCGTCGTGGTCACGTCATCGCCGTCACGCCATTATCATACACCAGTCGTCACACCATGTCCTCATACCATTGTCATGTCATGGTCGCCATTACGTCGTCGTTCGTACTTGTCATACTGTCATCGTGATGTCGTCGCGGTGGTTTCATCGTCGTCATTCCAACTTCACCACGTTACCTTCGTCGTAATGGCGTCCCGGTAGTTTCATCACCGTCATTCTAAATTCGCCATCCAACCCTCATCATATTGTCTTCGTCAGGCCATCAACGTCATACAGTTGTCGCCACACTGTCGTTTCACCACCGTCATCACTTCCGTAACGTCACCCCGTTCTCGTTGTGCATTCGTCGCCACACCGCCTTCGTCAGTCGATCGATGTCATTCCTTCTCTGTCATTCTATCGGACTCTTTCTGTCGTCTTTCAGTCGTCATTATGCGCCGTTGTCATACCGTCGTCGTCATTCCAGCTTCGTCATCCGGTTGTCGTCATACCGTCGTCGTCTGCCCACTGTCGTCATACACTCGATGACATTTCATTATCGTTTGATTCTCAGCCCATGTGGCGGTCGCATTACAATACCGACCTTTCTTTCTTTTCTTTTCTTTTCTTTCTTTGGTTTATTCAAGGCAAATTCGGTATAAAATTACCTTGAGAGACACGGCTAAAGGCTTCGTAAATGCTTGACTTGGCACGGTGCGACCCTTATGTGACAACGCCCGTACGCTGCATATAGTATGTCACAGCATATCTGCCAACCTGCGAACTTTATGTAGCGTAATTAAATATTCCGCGTACAGATTTCGCGTTAGGGAAGGAAGGGCGCAGAAGATAGCATGCATTTATCTACATTGTTGCATCAGGAAGACATTAGTAACGATTATTCGCCCATAGACGCTACACACAAGCAACAATAAACTTGGAACAGCAGGAAGTGACAGCATTGTTTTTAGATCGCAGTAATCTTTTTCGGCGCTTTTGGTGCTGCCGATCTTGCCTGCGTCAGGAACTTGTTGGAAGCAAGTACCACACTGGTGCATGGCATTTTGGGCATTACAATTTTTTTAGGGTATGTCTTTCTTTTTTTTACAATCTTGCACCAAAAATGGGGCGAATTTTTCAGCATCTTTCACGAACGAAATTTACTTTCGTGAAACTTGACAACGGCATTCGCCAAATCGTAGAATCAAATTTGTAAATTCTACGGAAAATTTGAGGAAGTTGCTAGGTACGTCCCAGGAAATAATCTGATGGTTATTCTACACTTAGCCCAGGTCACCGTCTCCCCCTATGTATAACTAATGTCGACTAAGATCACGGAGAACTATGCCACCCGCAGTTTGGACTGCTGCGAGAAGTGCGAGATGCCCTCGTATGTCTGCAGGCGTGTAATCATTCACCTGAGCATAAGCATGAAAACATCGGAACCTGTAACTGTCTAAACAATTGACATCTTAACCGATAACGTCGTCATTATCATCATCATCATTGTAGTTACTAGTATATTGTAATCATCATCACTGGAGCCCCGAAGCAAGTTTAGCCCCGGGCCCTGAAATTTCTTAATCGAGCACTGAGTGCATCTATATGAAGGACATTTCACCTTTTCTGAAATACGTCCTCGGCAGAATGTCGTCCAGATCAGTGGCTCAATATTAAGCGTCCCATCGTCAGCATAGATAAAAAATCTTGCCTGCTGCCAAGCGAGTTGGATCACAGTTGGATGGTATAGAGCACGGATGCGAGCTCTGAGCCTTGTGGAACTCCGCAGTTAGACGTCAAGGGCGATTAATTCTTGCCAACAACTAGTACGGTTAAAGTACCTGCCGTTAGAGAGTTATCCATGACTGGTCATGATTCCATACAAGAATTGCAATTTTACCATTGCGTCTAAGATGGCGGCATGCTTGATATCATAATGCGTCTTCGTGGCGGTTGTCATAATAGTGCGAATACACTGATGTACCGCAAATGTACCGACTCGCCCAGCTAGCTATACCGCACTACAATCTACTGATTGCGTCCCAAGACCTTAGTAGTGTCTTGAGTCCATCGATGTAAGCCATCTTGCACGCGTGCCTATTGTCTAAAAACAATGTGTTACACTGTTACTCGTGTCAGTGTGACTTCGACTCGAGCCGCCAGCTTATACCTATATATTGCGATGAAGCGCTCATATAGTTTTCTCAAGGTTCGCATAAGCAATACGGGAGGTAGAGCTATGGGATATCTCACTACTTCCCCTGCCTTTGGAAGTGAAACAATAATAGCGTTCTTTTTTTTTCAATCCTTTGGAATGTCTCCGCTCGCACATACTTCATTTCAATCTCCCAAAAGGTGATCGAAAGCCAGTTCTTTGGGGTCCTTAAATGCCCCATATGTTACGCCATCATGTCCCTGCGTGGATTTCATTTTAGCTGCTAATTACCATGGCAATAAGTTCAGACTTTGTGATGGCAGAATGTCAGTGTCATATACTGCATACGAACTTGGGCACACTGTGCGCGATATACTGTCATGTGGCGAAAAGAAGGCCGTGGCTGTATGTCTAGCAAAATCTTCGTCGGACAGTCCCATGGCTTGTTGTAGGTTGTATGGCGATAGAATATTGCCCCGTTGTCAGTTTTCATGGCGTGGCTGTGTGCCACAATTTTCTACGGGAAGAAGGGAAGCCGTAGGATTCACACCAATTATCATATCGTTGTCTGCTCAGTTGTTTTACGCACCTCCTTGCTTTCTTCTCTAGGCGGTTGACTACCTGCGGAAGAACTTCGTCATGCGGCGAGAACCGGAGTTGGGGCTAGGCCTCCTTCTGATGTTTCCGTAATCGAATGAGACCAAAGTCCGTGTTTGGTTGATCCCCGTTCACTCTTTGCTCCGTCGCATGCTCGAGCAAAATCCGCTTGAAGTTCGTTAAGATGCAAGCCGCCGTGACTCCCTCAAAGGTGGGAGATACTCGACAATCCATCCAGTCGGCCACTTTAGCCACATGTCGCTGTTTTCCGTCTAACTATAGGCAGGAATAAGACCGATCGTGGCCTCAGCAGTCCTTCTCGGCGGTCCACCTTGGTTTGCCAAGTCCTCGCCATGTCGTAAAACCCGGCATGTGTGGTGCATTAATCGGAGGTTGGTCACGTTGAGAAGAACATAAGGAGTCCGCGAAGCGGTTGTAGACTTGTAGGCGTCGAACAGAGTCATTTCTATAACCCCAGCTTGCGCGACGGGCATTGAAGTATATCCACCAGCTGCCTGCTCAACTCCATTACTCCCTCTGAACTGTTTACGCACGCCAGGAGTGTGCTCATTTTTGGTGCAGTTGGGTTTACCGTTTTATTTCAAGACATCTAATTCTCAACGTATGCCATATGATGCAGAAAGCTGTAAGGTTGAAAATAGTGCTTGTTGTTACACTGAAACTTTTGGAGGAGCGCTTTTACCGTCGGCACAACGAAAGAACACGCGGGCGCAGACCAACAACTAGTTTTTATTTGAGAGAACATATGCACTGAAGGACGACGGGCAACTCGCTTAAAATCAGTTCACTGCGACATCAAACAGACAACAGGCAGAGCAACCCGAGCGCACAGCCAAATCAGTCGATCAGCCGCTCAAACTGTCCATGTAATTCTTCATCTCTTGAACCGATTCATGGCGCGCTTAAGCAAGACGGGCTCCTCGTACGAATCGCGTAGCTTCAACAATTTCGCGCGTTCTTTGGTCTTTGTGTCGCCTCTGCATTCGGTACTTATCAAATGCTGACGTACAGCCAAGCAACGATACATGATTGGCTAGGTGACTACTATACGTCCTGTGTCGAGAGACCTAGCCTGTTCTGGAAGGTGCGTGTAGAGGCAACGTGTTGTCTGTGCTATGTAGTTCATCGTTGGTGTTTTAATGGAAGTAAAGCAGTAGTGGTCGCACATTTTTTTTTTCATTCCTCAGTGAAATTTAAAAAAAAATAACCTCTAGAAGCGTCAATGAACAAAAAATCTTGCGATTTTAGAGACACTCCCGAGAACAATAGAAAATTTTAAATGCGCGAAATATGTGCTTTACTCCGGATTTCCAACTTATCAAAGTTAGACCGCGCCGAAACAGGTTATGCAGAGTTGGCGCTACATGTACATTACTCACAGTGATGTATCTACTACGCGGAAAGCCGCGGCCTCACAATTGCAAAACCAGGAATGCGTCAATCCTTAAATAGCATTTTTTTTTTCATTATGCTTTGCAGCAAGCACCTGGTTCCATTCTTTCTGCATTCTTTGGGCTCTTGAAGCAATGGTTGCCCGATTGGAGAGACAGGTTAACGATTGTCCCTGATTGTTCCACCTACTGAATTCTTACTGATTGGTCCCACCTACTCAATTCTTAACGTTATTGTTCTCTTTCTTGTTTCATTCTCTGTCTTCTTTTGGTAGATTTACCGTTATAGTGTGTTCCTTTTGCTTAACATAGAAGTAATACGATCACCATTTGTCTATTCAATTACACTTATTTTCTCTTATTTTCATTCCTAAAGCTTAAGATGTATTTTCCCTGCGCCACCCGAGTATCAGCCAATTCCTCCGTTGTGGGTAGGCGCCGTGGTGACCATGGTTTCAAGTCATCATCTTCATGATCATCGCGTGCGGCTCGTGCGGCCACGCGCAGCACCTGCCATCGAGAAGAAGCCAACGCTAGACCGTCGTGTCGCTGCCCCCAAGTGCTCTTCGATTCGACCATGCGCAGGGACAATCCCCCCCAGAGGCCCGCTAGCAGCGCCAGCAATGACTCGCGGTCCAAAGGCCCGCCCTCTGCCGCTTACCACTACGCAGACAGCGTTGCAGCACAGCCCCAACAGCGGTACAGACGTAGCTTCGACGAGCACCCCGTCGGTCAGGAACTGGCCGCAGCCGCTTCGCGATCCAACGACGCCGGACGCACCGTACAGCCAGTGGTCAGGACGCTTCGGCAGCACCGAAAGCGGTCCACCTCCGTGGAAGGACTTTCGTCCAGGCCAAGCGACACGCAAGACCGAGCCAAGGGTTCTGCCATCGAAGCGCCTACGCCGTTAGCGAACGCGTCCGTCGCCGCGCAACAAGGCTATCAGCGCCGTGGCTCCGTTGCGACGGGTACCGGAGCTACGGGCTTCGTCGCCTCATCGCACTCGTCTGAAGCGCCGCCTGTCGCTGAACCATCGTCGAGAATGGCGGTGGACGTCGGCCGTGCTTCCGAAGAGGCCGCCAAGACCAAGACGTACGCTTCGAGCAGTCGCACCTCGAGCGCACGGTCCCCCCTGCACGACAAGGCGTCTAAGGAAGAAGTCGCCCCGCCGTCACTGGACGCGTCCGTTTGCGTCATCGACGTTCCGGTGCCTCTCGAACACTGCGATTCGCCTTCTGGGGCGACAAGGGAACCACGTGAGTGTCGCCTGCTGATATTATTCTTAATGCAAAGCTTGAAGGTATGCTAGAGAGTACTCAATCAGCTCAGGGTGTCATAGTATACTTCGAAACTACATTTCTATTTGCTTGGCCTGAAAATTAAGGAAAACTGCGCTTTTGTTCGCAAAAAGGCACTTACGCTCGAACTGTTTCCTTCGGGGGGGTTAAGAGTGTTTCTTCCGCTCTGGATAGGCGAGTGATATCTACGCCACGAGTCTGCAGTACGCACTACTTATAGGAAGAATGAAAAGCATAATACGACGCGGTGTGTGCAGCGACGGAAGACCGTTCCGTCGCAGCGCACGTGCGTCGGGTGTCCTTCCCAACGGAGCAGGTGGACAGCACGATGACATTGACGGAGGGCCGCGCGACTCGCTCTTCGACACAGCGGGGTGTCCGCCGAGTGTCCGTTACGGGGGAGGAGGTAGAAAGCACGATTTCGTCATCGGCTACGGGCGCCGGTCAAAGCGACCCTTCCGGACGGCGTCCAAGTCACACCTTCACCGCATTCTCCGATCAGGTGCGTACAACTTCGCGTGTCTCGATCGTCGGCCGACTACAAGTACTTGATCAAGGCCAGGCTTCACTGTCGGCTCTCGCGTGCCGCATTCGCGTGCCGGCCTGCAGTGCACAGCAAACATCCGTAGCAGAAACAGGGAAAGTTTCGCTAGTTTTCTGTTTAGCGCTGTGTTAGCGCTGCTTTAAAACTGTCTTGTCAAGTCTAAGCAGTTGTGTGACAATATCTTGGCGAGCCCCCGGCGATCATTGTGTAGGTATAGATATGTACTTCGTAGATCAGCCCCCTTTCGAAATCATTGTCTTCAGAAAGCGTCTCGTTATAAAAGGACAACGAACGAAAGAAAAAAGGAAAGACAGAAACAGCGCTGAACACCAACTGATTTTTTTTTCTATGCGAATGCATCGAATGGCCATTGAGCGAAGAAGCCCGCGGCTCTAGCAGCGAAGCTGCACCTAAAGTCCCATTGGCTGCGACTTCACGTCACCTGCGCGCTTCAAATGGACATAAATGCTTTCGCATTCACATCTCACAAGAAGTCCTTAGATGTCCTCGTTTTTTTTTATTTGATAAATATGCGAAACCGCGTCACGATTCCGCGCATGACATCCGCGCGCGTTACCCACACAGATGGATGGATGGATGGATGGATGGATGGATGGATGGATGGATGGATGGATGGATGGACGGACGGACGGACGGACGGACGGACGGACGGACGGACGGATGGATGGATAGATGGATGGATGCATGGATGGATGGATGGATGGATTCAATCATGTTGTGGTCTAGTTTGGCTAGATAGCGCACCCCCTTTCGGTCATGTGTTTGGCTTCGACCAATGAGGTGGTGACATCTGGCAGGGAACTCTTCGTGCATTAAACGGCCGCTTGCCGGCCCAGTCCTTTGTGTGGTTTGCCCAAGAGCGGTCGTCTCTGCGCCTCCCTCTCTCGCGTCGGCGTCGGCGGACGCCCCTCATTCACATTGGTCGGTTAAGGCACATCACCGCGAGGCTCAGCACCTAATTGCACGAGCCCCTCGGTAATTTTCTTGGTGGTACCGATTCTAGATTTTAATGCACCGGAAGCATCCAGTACTCCGACAGCTATACCCTGGCTTCTGGCAGTACGAGGAGGACACGCCCGGAACTATAGCAGCAGCCCCACGTGTGGGCACCGGTTTGCGGGAACGTAGGTTACAATGGGCGCTGACAGAGAACGCGAAATATCATTGCTGTGATTAATTAATAAGCGTAGATAGGCTACTTTGATGCATCTTCAAGGGCTCAGGCATGGTAACCAGCGCAACAGGACAAAGGACATAGAACAAGAAACATACATGGCCGAACACGAACCCGTGTCCTGCATCTTGCTCTATACGCTGAGACCCAAAACACGCTAGCACGAAAATTCGCAGATTTGCGATACTGGAATCGTTCTGTCTACTTTGTTTTGATTCGCAGGTTATGTCTGAGCCGTCCTTGTCACCAGAAGTATATGTCAGTGGTGTTTTGTGCTAACGGTGGATGTAGACCACCGGATCACTTGCCGATCGAGTGAGTGCATAACGAACGTTCGTTATTTCCTTATTCGTTATTCACGATTCGTTATTCACGACATTGGGAAGGAGGCAAGCAGACGGATTCAGATTACCCTTCCGAGCATGGTTGGAGACTGTGCCAGCTAAGGCAAGCGCATAAAGCGTGTAGTGAGTGTGAATGGTGCTGTGCGATAGGCCGAATAGGTCGAGAGTGACAATTTCCGTCGAGATAGACAAAAAGAAGCAGCACTTCTAATCGCTGGGTCGCCGCAGGCGGCGTTGCTTAGGTATCGATAACATTGAGAAGCACTATGTTCTGTGGGCTGTACCTGTGCTCAGCAAAGCAGTTCCACTGTTGTTGCGCCTGATCTACTGGAAATAGCTAATTGCAAGCGACTGCATCTTCGAGCCAAAAAAGTAACTTCTTCGGCTACGTATCCACTTTTATGGTAACACGCAAACGGGCCCGCCCGCCCTTCGGGCTTTTACTTCATCGGATTTTTTATTGTACGAGTAACTTAAAGATTGTTGCCTAATATTTGACGCTCCTTCTCTCCACCACCAACAGCAGCTGTCTCGGCTAGAAGATTTGCTGCCGTTATCCCCTCAGAAGGAGAATGGAAAAGAATCGCCGTGGTTGCGCCATCCAGCCTTGACGATGGCAGAGGTGGTCCTCACGCCCATCGCGCTGATGGTGCTGTTCAATGTTCTACGAGCAGGCAGAACCAAAGATAACAACGAGTTGTTCTGCGGCACGCCGGATTGCATTGACCACGCCCACATCCTCGGCCTCAAGGGCCGCCATCCGCCACCATGCACGGGCTTCGGTGACTTCGTCTGCTCCGGCTGGAAGGCAAACACTCGGGGCGTCAGCGCAGCCGTCACAGCCGACGCTCTGTTCTCGTGGTTAGCGACGGTCGAGAAGATGAGCCTCGGCGACTTCGATCAGCAGGCGGTAGTCAATCGGCCGCTGAGCATGATGCGCGAGTGCATGGTGAGGACTGACGGCGGAGCAGAGGGTGCCGTGACTCGTCTCATCGACTTCGTAGACGGCAGCAGCTTCGCGTGGCCGACGGCCGGAGACGATCGCCAAGAGCATATCGTCGACTACGGCCGGCCGTTGCAGCTGCTTCTCGAGCTCTCCGTCTCGTGGGCTCTGCCGCTGTGGTTCCGAGCACGGATGGTTCCGGCTGTGGCGTCCGCTCGTCTACAGCTTGCGGGTCGCGCCATCGTTTTCACTCCGAGCGCGCTAGCGTCCATCTGGAGAATTGTACATGCGACCTTGACGGACTACGAAGCCTATCCCGCCTACCTGAGCTACTTCAACGAAACCGTATTCAAGTACCGACCTCCGTCGTCGTCCTTCGCGTCCTTCCTGGTCGACAGAAGTGCCCACGTGCAGACGGTAGTGCTTAACAAACTCTCCGAAGTCTTCGACTACCCGTTCATGCAGCCCAGGCTCTTGGAAATCCGAGGCCTTCCGAAGCGGGTTCGCAATATGGACGCCGAGGTGTGGTTGCGCACACTTAAATCCGTTTTCGGCGGTAACGGGACTGTGACAACAGGCGACCTTATTTTGACGACGAGCGACGACCTACTCAGGGCCATGGACTTTATCATAGAGGCGAACAGTGCTCAGGACATTTTCTTTCACACGATCTGGTGGTTCTTGCAGTTTGTCGGAGCCGCGACGAGCGACAGGCTCTTCCTGTCTGCAAGTGACCATCCACAAGGCAAGCGCTTCCAGCAAGCCGTCTGTTTCGCCCATGTCGACACGACGTACAACGCCCTCCTGGCATCCATCAGCAAAGCGCTGATGTCGACGCACGAACATCTTGTCATCGCGAATCAACTAGAGAACATACGCGCCATCGCTCTCGAGAAACTGCGGTTTTATTTCAAGCACAGCGCTGAGACGAGGGAAGCGCTCTCCGCGGTCCTCGAGGGCATGTCCACTGTCATCTGGCCGGAGGACGACTTTGGAAGACCCGGCGGCTTTGAACAGTACTTTGGGGAACCTTACCGCGAACAGGACGGCTTTTTCGGTGAATGGCGATGGAGCCGCTTGCAACGGCAGGCCCGGAATTCCGCAGAGCTCAGCTGGGACACTCAGTATTACGTGGCCTTCGCGGAAACCTACGCGCCGGGCTCGTCGCATTTGACTGCGTACAATCCTGTGCGCAACGCCATTTTTATTTCGGTGGCGGCCCTGCGGCCCCCGTTCTACTACAAAGAAGCCACAAGCGCCATGATGTACGCGGGACTCGGCTACCTATACGCCGAGGGCATCTTCAACGCCCTGAACACGATGGTGCACCTCTTCGACGGGGGCACCACAATGCAGTTGTCTGACAAGCCGACGACGCGGGCGTTCTGGGAGACATCGTCATGCCCGAGAGCTCTAGGGGCACACACGTTTCCAGCACTGCTCGCGTTGGATGTCGCTTACACGGCGTACTTGCGGTTCAGGAACGAGACCTCGGACTTAAGGCTAAAAGGACTGCCCGACTACAGTCCCGAACAGGTCTTCTTCGCCACCTTCTGCCACGGCACTTGCTGGGCCGATCATTTCGGGAAAAAAGAGTCCTCGGTCTGTAACCTGGCAACTCAAAATTTCCATTTGTTCATGAAAGCGTTTTCTTGCAATGTTACCGCTGAAATGATGCCTTACGCGAAATGCGTGCACGACTGAATGGACGCCTCGGTGAGCACTCAGGACTCTCTTAACGCCAACTTTGAGTTTACACTTTGCGCTGAACTACGTTTCCCGGTTGTTCAGAGAATGGACAAATGACGGGCGTTCCCTTGTTGCGAGTTTTGCTACGTATTTTCTTTTTGCTTTGTTAGCGTTTCGGCTGCAATATCTCCGCGTTATATCGCTGTGTGGCCTTGTTAACACACGCGACGAGCTGAAAGAAGAGCAGCTAGTCCTCAAGTAGTAACGTGTCGTTCTATTATCGCAATGGCTGAATGGGTTTCACGTTAGCGGCATTTAATTTTGCGCATTCTTTTACAAGGCATTGTTTGCATTGATCCTGCCCTGTCAGCATCAGTCTTGCACGCGCGTTTCAAGCTGCTACGAATGGCTCTGCGTCCGGGGCAGACTTCAATGTGCCGTTTTACCGTTTGCTAGCTCAGCGGTGTCGCTTTGCGCTACCGTGTGCATTAGACTGCTATAATGTTCTGCCAAGCAACCGCAGTACTTTGTTTACACTTCAAAACAAAATTACACCCTTTGGGTTGTATCTTGCCACACAACAATAAACGTCATCTGTCTTGTCCGCATTTCCTTTCTTTAACGCTGCGAGCCTGGTACTTCCCAGTAACGAACGGCATGCGCGTTATATGCATGACATATCATTCCCGATAGAAAAGTAGCGGGCGCGGCGTTTTCAAGAAAGGAAACCCAAACAAGGCAGATGACGATTATTGTTGTGTGGCAGATATACACCCCAAAGGGGGGGAGGGGGTGGGTACCTTTGTCTAAGAGTATACAACTGCCGAGGCACCGGCACCACCTTTAGCCGCTCCGGCCACCAAGACTCGGGTGACCGTATCCGGCAACCTGGACCCAAGCTGAGGCACACAGCGTGAAGTGCTCAGCGACTCACGCAAGCCAGAACACCTGCAGCCACCACGCAGTACGCTTCGTACAGCAAAATAAATAGCTCTGAAAGATATGGACAATTTGCAAAAATATGTAAGTCGGCTGCCCGGCAAGACTCTTTCTCGACCAAAAACTTCAGTCTAATGACTACAATAATTTCTAGTACGATCCTCCAGGAAGGAAGCGCGAGCACAAAACCACGGCCGGCCAGGAAATCTGTGGAGTCGGAGAGCAGGCAGCCCTGCACGGCCGTTACAGCCTTTGACGCAGCAGTACCGCCGTCCCCACGCTATTTGTTTAGTTGCGCTTTCGACGCTACAGGTGGCGCGGCCGTCGCCGGGAAACCCCACTGTCAGGATAGCATGCACCGGCGAAATTCTCTGTTTTTCTAATAAAGAGCCCTCTCTCTCATCTCTCTCTCTCTCTACCTAGAGCCCACTACCGATTTTGGCGCCTACGACGCGCCAAACGTAGCCAAACGCAGTTTGTCCTCAGCGAGCCGCAGTGTGCTCAGCCAGCGGACTCGTCGCGACACCCCGCAATATCTACGCTACGTAGCAGACCGCATGCAGCTACATGCAGCTGTAGTACGCACGAGCAGCGTTTGCTTTCTGCCCGTCAGGGCTTGAGGGCGCGCTCGCGCTCATATGCTCCAGCCTGACCGCGCTACGTAGTGTGGGCCAGCTGTCCTGCACCAGCTTGACCGACGAAAAGTAGCCATATCCAACCTTCGCATTTCGCGTGCAATGCTCTACCAATCGAGCTACCGCGGCGCTGTTTCCCCGTCCACTTTCCTGGGTATTTATGTTTCCTAGTGGAACCATGGGAGTGTTAGCCAGCGCCGCCACTCACAGACCTTGGCGGCGGATGTGGAACATCCTTTCTGCCGCAGGCGTCACGAGAACGTGATCTTTTTGGGTAAAGACAACCGGTCAATAAACCCACACATGCTACCTGAAGGCATAGATGTTGCCGGATTCGAGAGCCTCGTTATGTAATAAACGAGAAGGGGGTTAACTGAAGGGCTCGATTTTCATTAGTCATATCACAAGAATCCAACAAACACAGACACCAGGACAACATAGGGGAAATTACTTGTGCTTAATAAATGAAATAAAGAAACGATAAGTTATTGGGAATGAGAACGCATGAAAAAAGTTGCCGCAGGTCGGGAACGATACCACAACCTTCGCCTTTCGCATTGTACATTTTGAATCGCTATCACTAAATCATTACGAAGCGAAGCCTGCCCAGGCGCATAACCAAGAATGGCGAGAAGTGTTGTCCGACCTTACATTTGGCGTGGTTCGAGGCTAGTTGGTTGTTCGAAACTGGCCGAAATTAGCGGGACCCGATGGCTACGACATCGATAAGTAGCGTGGCCAAAGTTTAATTGCTACGCCGGCGGCTACGGCCGAGCGTGAGCAGACGATTGTCGGCTTCTTCCGTAAGTACGCAATTCTTTATCGAAAGTCAAAAGCATATTTTCGCTCACTTAGGGCTGTTTATCAAACGTCGTCAATAAGTATATACAGTAACAGTAGGAAGAAGCGCACTGGTGCAAACACCCGTCTTGACTGATGCGAGCTATTGGCCAATAGCAGCCGCGTATTGAAATCGCGTATGAAATCATTTAATATATTGACACGTGTACTTATATTTATCGGGCGACCACGTTTCGCCGTCTAACAAATCTTATCGCACAGCGCGGGACGCGCTTGCATGTATCCGAAGTTTCTGGAAAGTTATCGATGCTTCTATCCGCAGTCTGTTGTCGCGGAACCTTGTGTTATCTGATTTATTTGCCTGACGCGAATGGTGTAGAACTTTGTGGAAGGCACGCGGGTCCCAACGATTAGTCTGGAACATTCGACGATTCTGTATAAAAGCCGACGCGCTTGACCCGCTGATCAGATTTCCGACGATCGCCGACTGTGTTCGCCGCTTTCGTTGTGCTATAAGTGTAGCCTGTTTTGTGGGCACAGGTTCGCCCAATAAAATCTAGTTTTGCCTTTCACAGTATCGCCACTGTGTTCTTAACGTCACCACCACGTGACATCTGGTGGAGGTGCTTTTCGTTCATGTACCGGACGCCCCCGACAAGCCGTGATCCAAGCCCGGACCGCAAAGAGAACACCAACGTAGTCCCGGAGCATCGAGGAAGCCGCCGTCTTCAACAGCTGCCCCCGGAGCACGGACTTCTGCCTGAGAAGACCAAGAAGATTGTGGACAAGGCAACCCCAATGGCAGCCCCAGCGTCCCCCATCGTGCTGCAGCAGCCCAGGGAACCTCCGACGTTCCGCGGATCAACATTTGAGGACCCGGAAACCTGGCTCGAGACGTATGAGAGGGTCGCTAGGTTTAACAGTTGGGACAGCGACGACAAGCTGCGGCATGTCTATTTCGCACTGGAAGACGCCGCCAGGACCTGGTTCGAGAATCGAGAAGCCACCTTAACGACGTGGGACCTGTTCCGAAGCGGCTTCTTGCAAACGTTTACAAGCGTCGTGCGAAAAGAGCGAGCCCAAGCACTACTAGAAACCAGAGTGCAGCTGCCAAACGAGACGATCGCGATCTTCACGGAAGAGATGGCCCGTCTTTTCCGGCACGCCGACCCGGAAATGTCAGAAGAGAAAAAAGTCCGCTTCCTGATGCGGGGCGTCAAGCAAGAACTTTTCGCAGGACTTATTCGTAACCCGCCGAAGACCGTAGCTGAGTTTTCGGCAGAGGCATCGACGATCGAGAAAACCCTGGAGATGCGCACCCGGCAATATAACCGCCAGGGGCTCACGCCGCAGTACGCCATCCAAGGACTGGATTCCGGCGACCTTCAGGAGACCATCAGGGCCATTGTGCGCGAAGAACTGCGCAAGGTCCTGCCTTCGTCGCAGCCCCAAGTGGCTTCGATCGCCGACATCGTCAAAGAAGAGGTGCACCGATCGCTTGGAGTTCCCGAGCTGCAACCACAATTACCGCAGCCCCATCCAGAAGCGATGACATACGCCGCCGTCGCACGCCGTCAAGGTCCCCCTCCGCGACCACGCCAGGGCCCTGCAACGACGCAATTCCGTCGTCCGCCGCCGCCAGCACGCCCACCCGTCGCCCAGCGTACCTACGCGAGGAAGACGGACATTTGGCGAGCCCCCGACCACCGCCCGCTCTGCTATCACTGCGGAGAAGCCGGCCATGTGTACCGCCGATGCCCATACCGCGACCTGGGATTGCGAGGGTTCGCCGTCGACGCACCGCGCCCTCGGGAAGGTCAACGCCCTCGTGACATCGCCGACTACCTCGCCGCTACTCAGTGGAGCCCTCGACGACCGTCCCGTTCGCCGTCACCAGGCCGCTACCTGTCGCCACAGCGCCGACCATACACTGGCCCAGCCCGGGGTCGGTCCGTCAGCCCATATCCGGAAAACTAAAAGCAGCAACCGATGGAGGTGCGGTTGCTGTTCGTCGAACTGACGAAGATCCTCCGCCGCCGACGAAGACGCCGAAAAGACTACCTCGACGACATAACAACGACGTCACACCGCCGTCCCGACGAAGTCTGGCAGGAAAGAACACGCCGACGAAAGACCACTTGACGACGCCACGTACCAACCACAGGTCAACTCGACGCAGCCGTGATCCGACGCTGAGGCCTAACTGTAACGCAAGACAAAGAACCACCGACCTCGACGTGCTTCTCGACGGCCACGCAGTTACCGCCTTAGTAGACACAGGAGCCGATTACTCCGTCATGAGTGGACCCATCGCAGCCCAATTGAAGAAAGTTAAGACTGCATGGGAAGGCCCGTTAATTCGGACCGCTGGAGGACACCTCATCACGCCGAGTGGAATCTGCACGGCAAGAATTACCATTCATGACCGGACTTACCCTGCCACCTTCGTTATCCTGCAACAGTGTTCACGAGACGTCATTCTCGGCATGGACTTCCTGAACCAACACGGCGCAATCATCGACCTGAAGTCGAAGTCAATAACGCTGTCGGAAGATCAAGCGATACCGCCGGAGAGCCCTCGTAGTCACCACGCCTTGAGTGTGCTCGAAGATCAAGTGAGCATCCCGCCTCGCTCCAGCATTGTTATTTCGGTCGGCACCGAAACACCCACTGACGTAGAAGGCGTCATCGAAGGCGACCAACGTTTGCTGCTCGACCGTGAAATTTGCGTCGCAAGAGGGATCGCTCGACTGCACGGAGGAAACACGAAAGTGTTGCTGACAAACTTCAGCCAGGAGTTCAAGCACATCAACAAGGGCACGGCGATCGCATACATCGAGGAAATTCAGGAAACCAGCGATGCCTTTGTCATCTCGGATTCTGTTGCATCTACCCCGACGACCGTGGTTCCCGAGCCAGACTTCGACATAAATCCAAGTCTCCCCGTGATTAAGCAGCAACAGCTCAGAAGTCTGCTTCGACGATACAAAGACTGCTTTTCGACGTCATCGAGGATTCGACAAACACCAGTCGCAAAGCATCGCATAATAACCGAAGAGTGCGCTCGACCACTACGCCAGAGCCCTTACCGAGTTTCGACGCGAGAACGCGAAGCTATACGACAACAAGTCGATGAAATGCTGCGCGACGACATCATCCAGCCGTCGAAAAGCCCGTGGGCGTCTCCGGTTGTTTTAGTGAAGAAAAAGGACGGAACCCTACGTTTCTGCGTCGATTATCGTCGACTGAACAAAATCACGAAGAAAGACGTATACCCCCTCCCACGGATAGATGACGCATTGGATCGGCTCTGCAATGCTAAATACTTCTCATCGATGGACCTCAAGTCTGGCTACTGGCAAATAGAAGTCGACGAAAGGGATCGCGAAAAGACCGCCTTCATCACGCCAGACGGCCTCTATGAATTCAAGGTTATG
Organism: Dermacentor andersoni; assembly: GCF_023375885.2. Taxonomy (NCBI): domain Eukaryota; kingdom Metazoa; phylum Arthropoda; class Arachnida; order Ixodida; family Ixodidae; genus Dermacentor; species Dermacentor andersoni. The sequence continues at coordinate 137,334,085 of NC_092820.1, forward strand.
CCATTTGGACTGTGCTCGGCGCCTGCAACGTTCCAGCGCGTGATGGACACGGTGTTAGCAGGATTGAAGTGGCAGACGTGTCTTGTTCACTTGGATGACGTCGTTGTCTTCGCCGGAAATTTCGACGTTCACCTTAGGCGGCTGGCAACAGTACTAGAGGCCATCAGGTCATCAGGACTTACTCTGAAGCCGGAAAAGTACCGCTTCGCTTACGATGAGCTTCTATTCCTAGGCCACGTCATCAGCAAATCTGGAGTACGCCCTGACCCGCAGAAGACAGCTGCCATCGCAAAGTTCCCGCAGCCAATCGACAAGAAGGCAGTGCGCAGATTCCTTGGCATGTGTGCCTACTATAGGCGCTTTGTCAAGGACTTTTCACGTATCGCTGAGCCACTGACACAGCTAACTAAATGTGACGTCGAGTTCAAGTGGGAAACGCCGCAGGCCGACGCATTTCAAGAACTCAAACGACGCATGCAGTCGCCGCCCGTACTTGCGCACTTCGACGAGCACGCCGATACCGAAATCCACACTGACGCCAGTAGCCTAGGCCTCGGTGCCGTGCTAGTCCAGAGAAAAGATGGTCATGAACGCGTGATAGCTTACGCTAGCCGGTCGTTGTCAAAAGCGGAAGGCAATTATTCTACGACTGAAAAGGAATGCCTCGCTATCATTTGGGCTACAGCAAAATTCCGCCCTTACCTCTATGGCAGGCCATTCAAAGTCGTCAGCGACCATCACGCGTTGTGTTGGTTAGCTAACTTAAAGGACCCTTCAGGACGGCTGGCCCGGTGGAGCCTCAGACTACAAGAATATGACGTCACGGTAATATACAAGTCCGGAAGAAAACACTCCGACGCCGACTGCTTATCACGTGCCCCCATCGATCCCCCGCCGCAAGACGACGAGGACGACGACGCCTTCCTTGGAATAATAAGCGCGGAAGACTTCACTAAACAGCAGCGAGCAGACCCGGAGTTAAAAGGCCTCGTCGAATACTTGGAAGGGAACACCGACGTTGTCCCTAGGGCATTTAAGCGCGGGTTGTCTTCGTTCACGCTACATAACAACCTGCTGGTGAAGAAGAACTTCTCACCAGTCCGCGCCAGCTACCTTCTTGTTGTACCGTCAGCGCTGCGTCCAGAAGTACTGCACGCCCTACACGACGACCCAACCGCTGGGCACCTCGGATTCTCCCGGACGCTGTCGAGGATACAGGAAAGGTATTACTGGCCGCGTCTGACCGCCGACGTCGCCCGTTACGTCAAAACATGCCGAGACTGTCAGCGGCGCAAGACACCACCGACAAGGCCAGCAGGGTTACTACAGCCGATCGAACCTCCTCGTCGACCATTCCAGCAGATTGGGATGGATTTGTTGGGGCCGTTTCCGACGTCAACATCCGGGAATAAGTGGATCGTCGTGGCGACGGACTATCTCACCCGCTTTGCTGAAACTAAAGCTCTACCGAAAGGCAGCGCAGCCGAAGTGGCGAAATTTTTCGTCGAGAACATCCTGCTGCGACATGGTGCCCCAGAAATCCTCATCACCGACAGAGGAACGGCTTTTACAGCAGAGCTCACCCAAGCCATTCTGCAGTACAGCCAGACAAGTCACAGGAGGACAACTGCCTACCATCCGCAGACGAATGGTCTCACGGAGCGCCTGAACAAGACCCTCGCCGACATGCTAGCAATGTACGTCGACGTCGAACACAAGACCTGGGATGCCGTCCTGCCGTACGTAACATTCGCTTACAACACGGCGGTGCAAGAAACAACACAGATCACGCCGTTTAAGCTGGTTTACGGCAGGAATCCGACGACGACGCTCGACGCCATGCTGCCGCACGTCACTGACGAGGAAAATCTTGATGTCGCTAGCTATCTCCAGCGCGCCGAAGAAGCCCGACAGCTCGCCCGCCTGCGGATCAAGAACAAGCAGAGGACCGACAGCCGACACTACAACCTCCGACGACGCTTCGTCGAGTACCAGCCCGGCGACCGTGTTTGGGTATGGACCCCGATACGCCGGCGAGGACTCAGTGAGAAGCTGCTGCGACGCTATTTCGGACCCTACAAGGTCATCCGACGTATTGGCGCACTAGACTATGAGGTCGTGCCAGACGGCATTTCGCTGTCACAACGACGCCGCTCAAGACCTGAAGTTGTCCACGTTGTGCGACTCAAGCCGTACCACCAGCGTTGACGAACTTTGGGACTTCGCGTAACTGACCTTTGGACTTGGTTTCTTTTCGTTGTTTTGTTAATTATGTTTAATAAGTGTCCTTTTGTGTTTCGCTCTTATATTTGTAGCATCGGGACGATGCTTTTTAAGAGGGGGGTATTGACACGTGTACTTATATTTATCGGGCGACCACGTTTCGCCGTCTAACAAATCTTATCGCACAGCGCGGGACGCGCTTGCATGTATCCGAAGTTTCTGGAAAGTTATCGATGCTTCTATCCGCAGTCTGTTGTCGCGGAACCTTGTGTTATCTGATTTATTTGCCTGACGCGAATGGTGTAGAACTTTGTGGAAGGCACGCGGGTCCCAACGATTAGTCTGGAACATTCGACGATTCTGTATAAAAGCCGACGCGCTTGACCCGCTGATCAGATTTCCGACGATCGCCGACTGTGTTCGCCGCTTTCGTTGTGCTATAAGTGTAGCCTGTTTTGTGGGCACAGGTTCGCCCAATAAAATCTAGTTTTGCCTTTCACAGTATCGCCACTGTGTTCTTAACGTCACCACCACGTGACAATATTCTAGTATCCTACCATGCATACTTTTTCCTGCTTTAAAAGTGAAGCTTTTCTTTGCAAACATCGCCGGGTTTTGTGACCATGAGAGGTGGGCAACACCCTCTAGAGAGGGTGCAGGGCGGGGCCTGGCTGATCCCTTGCCGAATAGCCAACAAATCGCAGCGGAGCATGGCCGCTGGGTTCCTTGCATCACCACCAGATGGCGCTCGCCTCCGTGCGGCAGCGGCGGCGCTGGCCGTGCGGAGCAAAAAGAAAAGGCTCCAGTAAGCTCGCTTTCGCGCACCTGCGACTGCAGATGAAGTAAATGCTACTTGCGGATAGAATGGATTCGAATGCGGTACGAACGTATATGCGCATGCTGCCTCTGAACACTCTCTAGTCAGCAACTCCGCTTAACAAAAGGGTCGGTAGAATTTGTGTGTGTGTGCGTGCGTGCTTAAACTGTTTATGTACTCGCACAGAGGCTTCGCTGTTACATAGATTTCAATTTGTTGGATCTATTGCAATCTTTGTTTGGTTTTCTGTGCTTACGGTTTGGACTGTATTGATCTTGCATGCTATTACAGCGTGCGAACAAAGCTTTGTTAGGCTGATGCTTCCTTTTTGCCTTGTAGCTTAACGCATTTTACATTGATGTAACCATAGTTTTCCTCTTACCCAATGCCTTCCTGAAGGTTTGTAGGGTATCATGAATAAATATATTAATGCGATAGCGTTAGGGGCCCCACGTCGTAAAAAATCCAATGTCGGCGTCGGACGTCGTTTGGCAAAAGATCATTTCGAACCACAACCACGCAGGCCCTTCGCGTGGCATAGATGTGTTACTGAACTAATTGAATTCCTCACAGTAAGATACATGAGAAAAATCGTAAGTACGGCCTAAACACAACTTGCAGGCACGATAGCGTCGGAGTTTAATTTAAGTATACCAGAAAACATTATTCTATTACGCGGAAACTCAAACCCCTTTTCCGAGCTGTGCAGTCCGTCGGTTCCTTGCAACACCATCGCGCTCGGCTCCGCACATCTGCAAGAAAGCCGCGGTTGCCGAAAAGTGTGACAAGCAGTGAGGCATCTTTGAAACCTATCGCATTCCTTTCTTAAAGGCAAACCTTAAGCGTTGTCCCAATTTATTTTTCTTAAAGGGACTGACAACTGGCCAGAATGTGTCACAAGACATTTATGGAAATGAAATGACCATGATTTACAGTGATAGAATCCAGCATGCTGTTCGTGATTTAAGTAGAAATTGTAAATTTCAAATTGGCAAAGAAAGTCTCAAAAGCCTGTAAATGGCGAGACCTGGCAGTGAAATCTTGGCACTACGGATGTATTCTATGAGATTACTGTACCTAAGTCAACTGCTATTAAGTACATCATAATTATTGCTTAAAATTGTAGTTGGCACATTATTAGACACTCTCGCATTATTCTTTGCTTCGGAAATCAAAAACGCACGCGTGGCTACGGCAACATGCTGAACTCCGTACCACGCGTTTCGATCCAATTGGTTTCATTTTTACTGGTTAAATATGAAAACAGTTGGACAGGAAACTACAAGAAGACGTAGTTATTATTGCAGAAATCATTTTACAATTTGGAAAACATGAATCGCAGGAACATCGACTTGATAAACAAAATCATGCTTTGTTACAGTTCAAAGCGTCAGCAAAAGGGTCTAGTTGGTGGCTGTTTATACTTTCTGCCCATCTCGCAACAAACTCTTGCAGAGATATACCTCTTCTACATACCCACGTGTACGTAGTGAGAGCCTGTGTGCACAAAAAAAAAGTACCACATTTGAGAATAAATAGCTGCCAGCTCGCGCTTTGCCCCTGGTACACCTTCAGCCATCACTTCCGAACGAGTAAGGGATCATATAGCAGTGCAAAATCAAGCTTTTCGCACCTCATCCAAGCTGCATCAACAGTACCGCAGTGCACAAAAGCACAGCAACAGCCTCCACGATGCATGAAAATTATGATTTATTGGCATCCCCTTCAAAACGGGGCGGTGAGTTAACTGCTTGAGTTAATCAGGTATGCTATACATGCTTTTCATTCTAGCACTTCTGTATACATCTCTTTAATCTTCTTTTCTCTTCCTCAAGACTTCTGCCTACCTTGTACCTGTACCTATGCTTGTAACGGATCCGGCCGTATCAATCTCTCTCCTGCTTTTTTTTTTACCAATACTCTAAACATTTCTTGCTTATCTCAAAGAAACGTCCTCCGATACAACGCCGCAGTGCGGAGAAGGAGCGGGCCATGCCCACCACTGCGAATGGGGCGGACGGAGAAAAACCTGCCAGTGCACGCAAATCTCGGGGGCCATGGCCTGCACCTCAATATTTCACAAGGCGCTGGTAGGGGTGCTCTGCACAGTGATGTCACGGGCTCCCGTGTTCCCACTAGCAGTGGTCGAGCCCGTACAGCACATTGTCGGGTGCATACTGTGTTTTTGACATCTGCCCAACACATTCAGGGTTGGGTGTAGGCTTCCCCAGCTATGGCTCTCAGAGGCAGAAGCTAGCCAAGTTTGTGCATGCCTCTGAACGCATAGAGTGAAGCCTGCTGAATAGCAGCCGGATTCATTCACCTCATTTCAAGTTAGAAAAAAAAAATCGATTTTATGCTTACCTCTGCTTTGTCTTACTGAAAATTTGTAGAAAGTTTGCATTTTGTCTGGATAGTTCATTATAACACACAGCACACCTTATTGCCTGGTTTCTAAGAAAATAAGATGTGAATTTGCCTTCATCTATGGAGAAGACAGCTGCAGCCAAAGCGGCACTAGCATATACGTGTTTTGCTGTCTATCAGCAGCTGCTGAAAGCAAAGCAGTCGTTCCAGCAGCGTTGCCACATGGTGGGAAGGCCAGTTGGTTTGAAGATGCTTATGCCTAAAAGTGATCTGCCACATCTAGCATGGGGGTGACTCTCGTCTACATAAAATTGTCACAGCTAGACAAAGAAACGTGGGGGACTAAACGGACTGTGGGGAAAACATGTAGCACGTGCATACGCAGAGGGAAAAAAAAGAACTAGCAACAATGAATCTCACGTTCCAAGCGTTCAAGTCACAAATTTGTGCAAGCACATAACCAGCTGTGTTCAAAACTGACCGGCTTCTCTCGTTGCTCTCTGAAATTGAAAATTGGACTGGTGGCTATTAACAAGGCTCTAAATAATTAACCACGGCATGCTTAAGCAAGTGAGGTTTCATAGCATGATTACTGGGTCATTAGCTACTTATCATAACAGAAAAGATACCGAATTTTTGTGTCAGTACTCCATTAAAGCCAACCGTACTATCTCTATAAAGGGACAGCAGAGAGGTACCATTAACATAAACTGAAGCGGTATATCATATATCTACAACACCAAATAGGTCAGTTTAACATGCAACCATGCTTACATTGAATTATGGAAGTTTGTAAGCCACTCAAAAACTAGGCGAAAGTGAAAGACTCCTGGCAAGGCCATTCTGAATTTCCAGTGCCGCCAGCATGCGGCAGCTCCTTCAAGATGCCGTCCCCTCCGTCAGGAGGGGGAGAGCTAACCCTTCGCATGCGGAAAGTTTCAACAAGCTTCCAAGCTCTCCTAGCCTCTATTTTATTGCTACAGCAATTATATGGACACCCCAGGCACATTTCCACCGTCGTCGTCATGATGCAAGGCAGCATGAAGGTCAGTTCGCTCGCTGCTGCTGGCACTCTTCCTCACACCAGTGCTTGGACAGCGAGTGTGTGCGGTCATTGAGTAAGACATGTTCATGTGCACCTGTTAACATGTTGACATCATGCTTGTTAATTTATTTAGTAAACGAACGTTTGCAAGTTTATACGGCCCATAAAACTACTATCCTTATGTTGTATAGCTGCCTAATAATATGCTATCGCAATCGCTGATTTGCCTTTTGAGCAAAGATGCGACTTTTCTCTTCCCTCGGGTTCGCTTCCCTATCAACGTTAGCTTCCCTTCCATTCTTCGCATTGTTCAACCACCACCTGCCTTTGTCCCTTCGCTGCTGTCTCATTTCGTTATATCTGTCTCTCTCACCTTTCAGAGCACAGCTCTTAGGCGCCCGTTCCTGCATTGAGCGTGGGCGCACCTCGGTGTCCCTCATAACCAGGTGAACGAGCACAGAGAAGGATGAAAGAGCGACTGCGAAGTGCAGCGGGTGATGAAACACTGCGATAGCGAAGAGAGCGCGAGGAGGGAAGCAGATGAGGTTGCAGCAGGACCATGAGGTGGAGGATGAGGGTATGGCAAAAGCATGAGAAGAAAAGTGTAGTGCCGCACAAGACAGGCTCTGTGGCAACACTGGCTACGAGATGGTGCCAGAGTATCGCGCATCAGACATATGGAAACAAAGCGTTGCATAAGCAGAGGTCTGTCTGTGGCGGCTGCTGTGAATCGTACCCACGCATCACCCACGTGCTGCCTCTTGCGGTCTCCGAATTAGCGAGGCAGTCACGCCACACTCTACTCCATTCATAACATGCTTCACGAGATAGATTGTCCATACCAGTCAATATATTGCAAAATGAAAACACGTGTAGAGCTGGACTCAAATTTTGCATTTTTTTAAAGATAGTTCCGTTTTCATACCCAACACCTTCTGGCACTGTGCCAAGCTCGTCGTCTTCGCAGAGTGCCGAGTCTCATGAATGTGAAACCGTCTCCAGAAGTCATCACCTGAGAATACCATCCCAACGTGCATATGGAAAGTGCAAAAACATGTGCGAAGATCGAACAGATCAGCCATCGAATGGCATGCTGATCGTATTGAATACACCAGCTCACACACGCAGCTCGAAGCCTGGTGTCTACATGCGAGCAGTGGTAACAGTAATAGCAGTAGCAAAACTTCTGACGCGTCCATCGTTGGTTTCCCGATATTGCGCGGGTAGAAGTATGAGACAAGACTTGCAAAGAGACATTGCCTCGTGCACCTCTTGACGAGAATGACGCCACAGATGCTGCTGTGCCAGTGCTTGCATTCGCGGATGTGCTACGTAGCAACAACAACATTCCGAGATTTGTCTGTGCAGACGACGCCATAGGTGACCTCCTTGCTGGCATTGCTGTGCTCGAAAGAAAGCTGACCAAATCTTTTTACCTTGTGTAGGTGATAAATGACACTTTAGCATGCTGGCTGGTGAGGATCGACGTACACGGTATACTAAATCCCTACAATAAAACATGATTGGTACATGCAGTGTTCTTTTTGCATTTACTTTTCTGGCAGTTTGGCTTCCGAGTCATGCAGAGTATTAGCCTACAGTTTAAACTGAAGTTCCTTGCAGCTTGATCTGTAGCACAAAGCCATGTACTATAATTTTTGTTGGTCAGATGACATGATATTCGTGCGTGTTCCTGAGGAAATCATATGGTCGGGGTTCCGCTGTATAAGCAATGGGTCAAAACAACAGCTTCACAACTTCATAAAACTTGCAGATGTTTTTGTAGCCTTGATCTACATTTCATCCTGTCTGTGTAGTGCAGATACTAGATGAAAATCTTACTGTAGCATGTATTAGAAAACAATATATTGTAAGGCACAGATCACAAACATCCATTGGGCTCATCCTGCAAGACCAAGCTTTTCAGAGGCCAACAGTCGCATTCGAGCCTTCTGTGGTTTTCCAATTGCCGTCTTGGGAACATTGGCATCGTAGATAAAGTAGCGAGGAATCTTGAAATGACTCAGCTGAAAAACAGAGGAAAAGAAAGCCATGAGAACCTTACCTTCATGTGATGTCATGTGAGGTGATGTGTGACAAGGACTGGTCTACACAGTGGCACTAAAGCATCATTAGATCACACAAGCTAGAGCCACATATGAAACTGCTAATGACATGTTTCTCACAGACCTTCAGTCCTTTTGATTACGTGAGGTACACAGGATGCACTGGGCTATTGCTGTAGCCGTAAGTTGTTTGATGGTAATAATAACTGTGCCCTGACTGTACTGAACATTTGTTAACATAAAGCGCATATTACATAATACTTAATTTAATCAATCATTGTTGTGTGGCTACAGTTAGGCCGTTCAACCTATGATGACAACTCTCATATCATTATTGTCCTGTGCTACAAGGGAGCAGAACACTGATGCTTTGGCACTTGCATCAGTGCTCGCTGAATTGTCTGCAATGCTGCTACTCGTTGTGTGGCCCGAGGTATCAGCACTGCAGACAACCAAGCGAACAGGCGCTAGTGCCTAAACGTCACTATGTTCTGCACCCATGTGACCACACTCTGCGTCATATCACAACACATACATCCCTTGGGATATGAAACCAAACTAGTTCATAGAAAAGCTATGATAGCAAATTATTTAGGGCTCTCTGAGGCTCGCAAGTATTTTAATACGAAAGTGTTTTTTACCAGGGTCCACCATCAACTTCCTGTAACGGACGTGACGTTGGTGCAAACGTACAAGATATGCTCTTACTTGACAGGGATGGTGCCACCATCTAGGAGCAGTGAAGCGAAGTGCTGCATCATGACACTAACAAGCACCGACAGTGAGCGCTTCGGTGGTTCTCAGCGCAGCGGAGGCTCCAACGCGGTGTAGTCTGGTGTAGGCCTTCTGCTGAGGCGATGATGCGATTTCCGTGCACGGTGTGTCTTTCGCATCTGATTATCCTGTGACACCTCGTCACCTACGGGGTGCAGCTTTAACATGCGTCAGCAGTGCTTACACGCTGCCTACTCCTTCACTTGCAATGGCACCGACTAAGAAAACTGCTGCGCTAAGCGGCGCAGAATGGTAATGACATCAAAGGGAGAATCTCGCTTTAGTCCGGCGAAAGCCATGCCAGCACGAAGCAGAATGTCTATGCATGCTGCGAACTCTGCCACTTGCATTCCTGAAGTTAAGCGCATCCCAACGAAACTGGCTGCCCAATACACTACGGAGCCGGACCAAAATACTCATACCTTCGCCAAAGCGACTCACCAACAGGATGCAGCGTGCCAAACAAACCTGCAACATGGTCACCAGCCCACAAATTGTGCCTTTCGCTGCAGCGGATTCACGAAGTGATTTACTAACAACCTGTTCAGTTTCGCTTGTAGGCTTGCAAATGCCTCTAGTTTATGGCGGATTCGCACAGTGCTCTGATGCGTGCAGTGAACAGCTTCTGTGAAGACATGTTTCACTTTCGTGTTCTGCCAATTCATATGAAAAAGGGATCAATCATAATTTTTTCTAGGGTTTCTAGGTCAAGAACCTTCATTTAAAGAGAAAAAAATGACAAGGATGCCATGTCAGAGCTTCTTTAAACTGATAGTCCGTCCCCTACAATGTGGAGATTTTCTTTCGAACACACCTTGCCCTTGCAGTGCTCCTTGAGTTCTCCATCTGTGACCTTGACATCAGGCTTGAGTACAATCCAGGCACACACCTCCTCACCTAACCGTCCATCCGGCACACCAAGGATCTAATTGTACCAGTACGAAAAAAAACAAAAGAAGAATGCTTCATCAATGCAAGCCATTTATTAGGATACAAGTATATTCTTTGTTATCCCACTGTTACATTACAAATACCCAAGCTACCCACTGACAGAAAGGCCATCACATTACAAAAATCTGCCTTGACAACCTACATTTGTCCATTTTCAGTGTAAAAGTATGTGTGAGTTTGCCACAACCCCGCAGCCTAGAAGAACCTGCTCACATGGCTTCATGGCTAGATGTGCTGCTTAGAGGAGGAACAAGGGACAGGTTCGGGAGTGGCAAGAAGACTGACAAAGTGAAGCATGAACCTGCTTCTACGGAAATAAATCAGTTCCAAGTTTGTGCTTCATTAAATGTGGGACCTAACCTGTCCCACGTTATGCCTGCAGTGAAGCTAGCCACGATTTTTCACAAACGAGCCCCTGCCACAGCGTTACTGCTCACATGACACTCCTGGATGGCTGGATGAGTGTGAAACAGCTCCTCCACCTCAGTTGGGTACACCTTCTCTCCACCTCGATTCACCACATCCTTCAGGCGGCTAATGATGGTCACAAAGCCATCGTCGTCCATTACTCCAACGTCGCTGCACAGTTCGACAGGAAAGGAAGCAAATAGGCAAGTTAACACAGTGAATGCAAAGAATAGACAGGCTGCTCCAGAAGTCGCTCTTTGTGTGGCACTCCTTAATTCTGTAATGCCAAGCATATTAGGTCTTTAAGCTAAGAGTTCTAAGAGCGAAGGTGTTCCAGCAAAGACAAGAGTAAATTGTGTACTTGGAGTTTTTTGCCATTGTACGACAAATATACTGTTCCTCCCAGTGTGGAATGTATGAACGGCTGTTTGTTAGAATACAATCCTTTGAGTACTGTACAGCCTAACTTCGATAATGTGGATATAATGAATCAGAGTTATAGTGAATGAAATCTAAAACCTAGTTTACCATGCTTTCATTTCAATGAGTATTCCACTGCTGTAACAAAACTTCAAATGCAGGATTTGATGTGGTACTGTCACAAATTAGAAACAAGGAACCTGCTTTACAAGACTAACATAAGACCAATACTGGAATATGCTTGTACTATCTGGGACCCGTGGACTGCGACAGACATAAAGAAACTAGAAAGAGTACAAAACTTAGCAGCCCGTTTCGTGGTTCAAAATTATACTCGGTATTTTAGCGTATCCCAAACAAAGGAAACATTAGGCTGGAATATACTTCAACATCGTAGAAAAACATTCAGATTAAAATTTTTGCACAATATATATCATTCTAAGACCGGCCTCAATCGTGATAGCTACATTAGGCCACCGGAGTACACTTCTGGCAGGCGCGATCACTCACTTAAAATTAAAAAGTATAGATGTAGAACGGAGCTTTTTAAGATGTCATTTTTTCCTAAGACGGTCAGTGAGTGGAACAGGTTGCCCAGCGATGTTGTATCGCTATCTTCAAATGATGCCTTTGCTTCAGCCGTATGACTTGCAATTTTTTTTGCTCTGTACGTTGTGCTTGCGTCAACAGAACCGCTTTGTTTCACTTCGCACATGTACGGTTATGCTCTGCTTCTTTGTTTCTTCTTTTTGTTGTGACGGAGATTTGCCCTGATCTGTATCTTTCTTTTTCATGTATTCTATATTAACTGCTGTTTGTCAATGATATATGTACTTCTCCCCCCCACTGTAATGCCAAACTGGCGCTGTGGGTACCGTGATAAATAAATGATAAATAAATAAAAAATCAAATTTTCCTTTGCACGTGGCTCAAAATGCTATGCGAACCATCATTAATATGCCAAATTCCCACAAGAGTTATATTAAATGCATTCTGTTTAACATTTAAACCACTAGAAACAACAGAAAATGTGCGTATTAGTCACTGGTGCCATCAATGAAAAGCAGACAAAGCTCATCTCAGGCAAAAGTTTGGCCTGGCTTGGTTTGTGAAATTTTGGTGCACAGCCCCGGCTATGGATTTGCTGGTGCCAAGTTTTGTTTGTTCTATGGCAAAGAAGTCCGACACGGCTGTGGATGACACGAAGGACGTCGACCGGAAGACACAAGAGCGTAGGCTTAGCCAGTCACACAGGAGTAGCGTCTAGCCTGAGCCCCACTTCAGTAGTGCTGGCGATCTGGCTGCGGAGCTCTGCACAGCACACTTCTGCTTCCTTACAGTTCTTTTATAAGAAATATCGGATATAACAACCAATATTTAGCTACAAATGTTGCTTTGCTATACAGAGGTTTAATTACTGCATATGACACATCACTGGCTGCACTGACATTGCTTGTTCATTGTTTAGTGAGGACACTTGGTGTAAACAAGTGCTAAGAACTAGCTTTTGAAACTGTCAAAGATTAGGATGGAATGAACATTATTAGTCAGCCAGTGCGAAAATTTACTGCTTGCTAGACAGAGAAAGCAATAAATGTGCCATGTGGGTCACACAGCAGTAGTTGAGCACATGCCTCCTATTAACAGTTTTTATTTCTACCAATGCATTACGCTCCATATGTTCAGTCAGCATGAGAAGCCATAAGGACGATGAGTGGTGCAATGCTAAGAGAATCCTCTGCACAGGTCCCGCAACGTTCACTAATTGGAGAGCCCATTGCCACATAAAAATGGAGAACCATCAGCTAGCGGGCCAGACGCTTCTAGAAGCGGTACCTCGCTGCAGAGAGATTATTATACCAGCATGCCCACCAAGCAAAGCGAGTTCTGCAAGTCAAAAGTTTTATGGTCAACTTCTGCTAATTCGACCATGACAAGACCGATGAAATGGATCAAATTATCTGGTGGGTCAAATTAAACAAAATGCAGAAAAAAAAAGCCAAGACTGTTTCATTTGGCAGTACTTTCCCAATTCTAATGTGCCCTGAATCATACAAAGGCCCACTTTCTACGTGTTCAACGCAGAAAACTGACGCAGAAGTGACATCAAGGCTCCTAAACGAAGTATAAATCTAACGTGCACCTGGTTTTCTAGCCAGAGAAATGAACAAGGGCCTGATATGTGTCGCACGATGGCGGCGGGGTTATTGAAGTCAGCTTTGCCGCAATACGTATTATGCAGCAAAGGACACGAAGTTTGTGAAGGGGGTCTTGGCATCGTGTCCAACTGCACTGCGCAGGCAGGCAATTTTCGGCCCATTTTCTTTAAAAAAGAAAGGTGCTTGTGTTAGAAACAGATAAATAGCGTAATCAGATATGATGAGCTATGGTTCCTGCTTGAAAGCCTTCCTGAGGCAAGCCGAAAATAGGCATTTTTTACGAGAGGTGGCATTCCAACGCATTCACTGTACCCTAAGTTCCTCCAAGACAGACACTGCTGCTACAGGGGTTGCTATTGGGGTCACCATAGGGGCCATCAGGCACATGCATGCTAACTGGTCAAGTTCAAATTATCCAGAGAAGGCCAATTTTAGCATCAAAATAACAAAAGTTGGGGCCCATGGAAATGCATAGGTGCTGGATGGAACCTTCACCAGAGATATAAGTAATCGGAGTCAATTTAATGGAAGTCTACTGTATTGCAAAGTTCCTGTTTACAAAAACATGAAGGAGGTTATGGAGTCATTGGGTTGTGAGACTACATAATATGCATGCGCTTATGTAAGTCAAATGCTTGACTCTGCACCTTGCCTTCTCATGTGCATGCACTTGGCGATACACACTGTATACAAACCTGAAACGACTATATTGCTCTCAAAGGAGGAATAACGGAGGTCATCTTAAGCAGCGTCTAGCACAGAACAGACGGCAAGGGGAATGCTGAAAAATGAGAGGCAGAAAGGAAAAAAGAATGCTAAGTACTCTAAGCACATGGAATAAATCACCCCAGTGAACCACCCAGTTCAATATGCTAATGCAAAGCACAGAAACACCTCCAAAAGTCCCATTAACCAATGAACAGAATTGATGTTCTAGCACACCAGAGTACATTACAATTTTTTACCCTGTCTTGTAAAAGCCATCAGGTGTCATGGCCTCCTTCGTCTTCTGTTCATCGTTGTAGTAGCCAAGGAAGACATTGGGACCGCGGCCCCAGACTTCTCCTGGTGTGCCCACTGGCAGCTCTGCACCTGTGGTGGGGTCGACTATTTTCACCTGGACAGAAACACAGCATTCCTATTGGTTTGTACAACATTTCAAAACATGTTTCAACGAGAACCCTCCAGTCAGTAACAAAACTGCATGAACTTTACAGAGAGTGTCATTTTTTTGCTTTACCTTGGCATGCTTGAAGCAGGTGTCTGATTGCACGTCAGGTACAGCACGACAAGTTTACAGTGCATTCTTGCCTGTGACTAGCGCATCAATAAGTTAATTACAACTTCATTTTCTGACAGCCTGTCATCACAGAGAATCTGCAATCACTGGAATCATCAATGCATCACTACTTTGTCATGCCCTTGAAGCCACGAGGATGACGACGTTCACAATCACTCTCCCTCGAGTGCTCACAACACGATGTTCAAAAGCAGATTATCGGATGATGTAATACGGTGTCAGATTGTCAACGTAAGTTGAAAGGAATTGGCAAACTTTTGTGATTCCTCCAGCTCTGAACTTATTTACTGCAACTACAGACACTTGCCAATTACTTCCAGCACCCCCAAACTCTGAAGAATTGCTTTTGCACTATGCGCACAATGCCATCTTTGTCTGCTGTACCAGGTATTCTTTTTTTTCCTTTTAAACTATACAGATGTTTAGAACATCATCTGTGGCAGATAGCACAGTTCTAGTACTTGAAATGGATTACTCTAAGAGGCAGGCATAACTAGCATGAAAAATCAAAATGCATAATTGACTGATTAACAACATTTCAATTACTTACTTTATGGTGGATATTGCAATATAAAAATTGAAGCCAGCGAGTTCACAAGGCCTATCCACTTGTAACGAATTCTCAGGATGGCACCAGTTTCAAGATATTCATTCCCAGAGTGTGCAACAAAATATGTTGGCATTCCAGTGCTTTACTGCATAAATTGGCATCTTGTTTAAAAAGTAAGTGGAACAACAATGTATTTTGGCTCAACTTTGATGGCACATATGTTGAAATTACTGCCATCCTCACTCAAGCAAGCAAGCAAGCTCACCGGCTACAATTCATAGATTGCAACGTAGGACGTCAATCAATTAGACATAACGATTTTCTTTAATTATTCAATCATGCATTTAGATTTACTGTACAAATAATGCCTGCCTCTTCAAGCAATCCAGTTCAAGGGTTAGAACAATGCTACCTGGGACAGGCAATTTCTTTAAAAATTCTAATTGTTTAAAATGAAGCGTTTGGCAGAATTGCTTGCGGTTGCCCTCCAACAAACATGCACAGATGTCGGCGCTCTCAGAGTCTGTGAAGTACACAAAACTATGCACAAATTGCCAAGCACAAGCAGCTCTTCTGTAGTAGCCATGGGTTGGCATATTCATTTACAAGCATATCGACTTGTACTCGCTCTTTATTCACTTCAGAGGCATGAGATGTAGCATTAGTGAGTGATGAAGGGTGTGAGAGGATGTGGAAACTAATGGGAGTAAGCACCAGTTAATGTGAGAGCGAACTAAAATGAGTGGCAGTGGTTTTGAGTGGACGTGAGTATGCAAGCGATTGGGAGCGCACATGAGTGCGCGCCTAAGCGGGTGCTGGTAAGTGTGAATGGAAGTGACCATTAACGTGAGTGAGCGCTAGTGAGCACGAGTAGGCGTGAGCGTTGGAATGCCGACGAGTGCGAGTGCATGTGAGTGCTAGTGAGTACATAGCCTGTAAGAAATATTGGCGAGTGCATATACCCACTTATTTTTCCAATTTCTATGATTAAGCATGTCCAGCTTCCAACTACACGTTGCTGCAGCTAATTGAAAACAATGGTGACAATACGACAATACTGGCATAATGGAAAGCACAGACAGGCAGAAAAGGCAGAGCTAGTTTAGGGTAATGTGTGTCGCAGTAAGAGAAAAAAAAGAAACTTGGCCCATGACTAATAAAAAGCTTTAAAATTAAAGTGGACTTACAGCATTGAAAATTTTTTGTGAAAAGCATTACATCATGGGATGTTTTTGGGACCATCGTGTCCAGGCCTACTGTTGTGATCGGTATAGCAAGCAACCGTATGATGATACTATTGTGAATTTGTTTTACAATCTAGCTCTATATGTTGTTCCCCAGTACTCGTCTACGGAACTGCACGTGTGTGTTCTCAGAGTGCCTTTTTTTATTTTCTCCGCATTTCTTTTTCTGTTCACTATGCAGCAAGAAGCAGCAAGTGCCACTTAAAAGTGCCAACATCTCCTTTAAGTTAAAGGGGCCCTGAAACAGTTTTTGAACATAGTAATAAAACATTGCCGATCTGTCGTAGAGACTGCTCCTGAACATGGGAGCCAAATACTACTACACTGCATGCAGCAGGGAATGTGTAATCTCGTGTCAAAAAACAGTGAAAGATCGCTTGCTCTCGCTTCCACAACGTCATCATGCAGCATCATTGAAAGCAGCTGGACCCACCAATGCTATTGGCTGATTTTGTGATCACGAGAGAATTCTCAGTAATACATAATCGCTACTATTAAGTTAAATAAATGAAAACTATATATTGTCTGCGATTTCAAAAGCACAGAAAGATTATTTCATCTTTTCACTGTGCGTAGCTGCGTCAGCTGCGCATGGCCTCTGAGATGGCAGTGGCATGGGGTGTAGCGTAGTCTACCACAGCCGCCACGGGGTGCCCGCGAGAGCCCGTTTGCCACCACAACGCTCAAGTTTTGACCGGGGCTTTGCCCTCTTGACTTCTACACTGTGTAGCTTCCAGCACACTAGCGGAGATGAAAGGTGAGAGAAAGCCGTGTATCGGTGCGGTAACTCAGTTTATAGTTGAAGGACCCGAAAGATATTTACGGCATGAGATTCGTAACATGACGTACCTTAAATAGTGAGGCCATTCTACAATTTATTAGAAAAGTGTTTCAAGGCACCCCCTTTACCATAAAAAGTGTTTTATTCATGCTGTAAAAGTGTGAAGACAGCAGTACATCTGTAAATGTAATGACATGCTAGCAAGGATCTATGTCACCTCTGGCATTTGATCTGGTGTCTTCCTGGTTCAGGAGCCAGTACCTAAAAACATGTGTGGCCATGGGATTGACACAACAGTTGTTTTCAATGCAAGTTTTAGGTCATTGCAAGTCATATATACTGCAAAGTGGCAGCAGTGGTTCGTAAATTATAGTGGGTCTGTGCTTTTGGGATTCAAGGATGGGTCTACAAAAAAAATGAAAGACTGAAGTAATTCTGGCTGTGAGCATGTGTAGCCATGTTGTATATCACAGTGATCTGCTCTCTAATCCAGTCATCGTAATTCGATACCACATTGTCCAGGTTGTGCAAGATTAAAAAAATCACCGCCCAAGCACTCCGTACAGATGGTTAACCAGGGAAGCTGAAATGTGCCACCCCGGCATTTATTACTGGGTTAATCCTGACGGTTCATTAAATGGCGGCTTGGTAGGCTGCCAGATCCTCGGTACGCAGTTGCTGCTTGTGCTCGACTGCACGAGCCTTTTGTTGTGCCCGGGCTGCAGCATTGACACGGCGTAGACGGGCTCGTTCCCGGTTTTGCTCGCGGCATTGCTGATCGAAAGCTGCCTACTCCTCAGGAGTACATATGACATGTGGCCTACCCATTTTGGAGCCAGAAAGAAACTGCTGCGCATGCACTCAGCTGCGACGGAGAGCAATGATATTACTACTAGCACAGCTAATCCAACACCACCTAGATAGCACAAGACCTTTTCACTCCAATACATGATGTCAGGTTACCTGACCCGACTGCCATAGAATCTAACGGAGATAGATGCTCCCAAGTAGGCAACAGTGATTTTGACGTCATCGCTTTCATCATGCCAACCTTGTCACTGAAAATTTTGGGCCAGGTAGCGTGGCATCATGGATCAGAGTAAACAGGCCTTGCGCTATCTAAGTGGTGTTGGCTAAACCCCCACCCCTCTTTCTCGTTCTTTTTTTTTCACACGCGAATTGGGTTGTGCCAGAGGAGTTTTTGGCGTACAGGTGACCGACAGACGGGTGGGCAGATGGATGAGTCAGCTAGCCATATACAGCCTTGCTGTAAAAGTACACAGCGAATGCACTACAGCAAGTAATTATGACAAGGTTATCAAACAACTTTCACAACCTACACATCACAGATGGTGGGGCAAAGAAACAGCGCTTCAGAACAGGACAAAAGGTGACAAAACATGCATACGAGAGGCTGTGTGTTGTCACAGGCTAGGGAGCGTAGCCTAGAAGCGCCAGCAGCCCTACCACAGCTGCGACAGTTGCTTGCAGTCGGCGGCAAAAAACGACCAGCACGTATGGTAGCATGCAATGAACTGACTTTGTTCTTCTAAGCACCAACGCTGCCCACCCAAGCAGCACCTAGGTGGTGCTAGTAACTGGTTACATGTGTGTTGCTTTTTTTTTTTTTTTCAGTTTCAGAAGTGTTGTTTCTTCGCTCAAGTATGTACCAACAGGCCCAAATTTGCAATCTGTTTATAAACAGTGAAAAACTGCCGCTAATTACTGCTTGACCTCTTTAACCTCACTGCTAGTTTACAACAGTCTTGTGCACCATGACATTATACACTGAGTGGTGCGGGCTGTACTGCGTTAATTTACGTTCAGTAAAGAAGGCGGGGCAATGTCCTCGCACTTCCCCATAACTCTCAGTGCGCAGCACAGTGAGAGGTGAAAGGAGAGGGCATCCCTGCCAACCTATAAACATTAAAAACTTGTCAAGTCCCACGGACATGAAACAGAGGGGGAGGGGGAACAGCGCACATTTTTCTAAAAGCTTGCCCTGAACATGCCTTTTCAGGGATACTATACATACAAACTTTATTAGAGATGATTTACCCTTAAATGCAGCACACAAGCAACAACAAACGTGGCACAGCAAATACTGACAAACAACAGATTGTTTTTAAATGACAGTGATAACTCTTTCAGCAAATTTGATGCTACTGCCTACTTTGGGAACTTGTTCGTATAAACTTGCTCCAAGAAAGTACTTTTCTTGCGTCGTTTCACCATCAGAAAACTCCCACCAGAAGGTTCAGGGTCCAACGAGCGAAACTTTTTTGCAAGCAGAGCCTTTCCTTTCCCATAAATCTTGACACAACATTTGTAAAATCATATGACAAGCCCAAGTAATTCACAAACTTTATAGAAAATTTGAGACAGTAGGCAGGTATGCGAGGGGAAGGAGTTTCAAGCACAGACGGACAACAGACAGCACCGACCCAGAGTACAGCAAACAGCTGTTCACAGTCAATTAACAAGGCAGAGAGGAACGTACTGACATGCAGACAGATGAAGCAGAAGAGGCAACCATGCGCACCATGAGTATGAGTGGAAGCACAAAGGAGAAGCTGGAAAAGAATGAACATATGCACTCAGTGACCCTGCAGTGAACTCAAAAGGCAGGCACAGCACAAATCAGCGCCAGATGTCCGTAACGGCTGCTGTATAAGTGCTTTACCTGAGCATATCACTCAGAAAGTCATTATAGAAGGCACTCTTCTCCCACCACTACTAGGCCCCTCACAGTTTGTTTTTGTTAGCAAGACGCATGTGGCTGGCACCTATATTTGGGTAGAAGGGAGACAACCTCACCTCCAGGCCGGCTAGCGGTCGACCGACAGTGTTTAGCTGCTTGTCATCAGGGTCGTCGTTGCTCGTCACAATGGCCGCCGTGGTCAGCTCGGACGTGCCATAGCCCACCTGAATGATGGTCGCAGGAGTGTTCAAACAAGCCCAGCATTTCAGATAGCAGTAGGATGGGTTAACGATACCCAACTTTCCATCGCTTTAACAAGTGCATGTTGTGTCAAAGGCATCAGAGTAGCAAACTTTGTGCCAACATCTCTCCCTAATAACTGGTTCGTTGATCAACTTCAACATCCAGGAGCAACACCTGGACTATGAAGAGTGATGTAGTAGTGGGGTTCTGGATTCACTTTGGCTGTGTGGGCACTTTTAACGTGCGTTTGTATCTAAGTATGCAGAAACATTTGTGTTCAAGCTTCCATCGGGACATAGTGTAATTGCAAAGACCTAGAATCGAACTTGCTACCTCACGCACAGCACCAATTGCCAAGTGGTACTGTCAGTGGCACATTTAACCATAGTGCACAATACGTACATGCATCTGGCAACTTGAGTCAACAGAAACAGGCTATGTAAAAGAAAGCACCAATATTTTTTCGTAACAAGATAATGTGAAACATAGAGGGTGTGCTGCATTGTGAAGATTCATACCTAAAAACTTGCAAGGATTGTGCAGGCAATTTATTCAAAAGCTTTAGCGTAATCAAGAAACACTCCAGTAATGCAAGTTTAATCATCTTGAAAAAATAATAATTTCTTCACGACATTTTAGTGCTCTCATCGTTCAACATTTATTCATGAATGCCACATGAAAAGCTGTTTAAAACCTGCTCATGTAATCATACATTAAGTTTTCAACATCTTTATAGGAAACTTACATTCAACATTCCTTTGTGAATTCCACATAAAAAGCTCGTTAAAAACCTCCCCATGTAATCATGCAATAAGTTTCCAATACCTTTGTAGGAAACTTGATAGACTGATGCTGGCATTTAGTTGCTTTTACTTTTTTCCTTCAAGTACGGTGAAACATTAGCGATTCACCGACTAGCAAGTACATTAGAGAAACAGCACAGTAGTTGCAGCATCTGTGGCATGTTTCCAAAGATGTGCAGATCACTCCCGCCGAAATAGAAATTTTTTGAAGGCTTAGAAGTTACACTTACTTCAGAAGCTATTACCAGGAGCAGGAATGCTCAGTGAGGCATTCTCAGTCAAATAGTAGTTAAATGCAGTTTGGGTCATGAATTACAGTCTGCAGTAGAAGTATAAAGATTGCTGAATGGTGTGGCTATTTCTCTGCCACCAAGATATCATTATTTGTGGTTATGAACAGGGACGATAAACAGTTGCAGCGTCCTCAGACAAACTTCCTCAACTGCAAGCCAGACTACTCTGATAATGAAACACAATAACCTTTCAGTCTACACACAAGGATGGACACCAAAAGCAAGTGTCCATTTAGCATAAATAGGACTTTCCGTACTCACCCTCAAGTTCACATTGAGCTTTTCCCGGATCAGGCTACGTATCGCAGGGGTGACGACAGTTCCACCGGACTCCCCTGCAAGAGCTCACCCCAGTTAACACGAGCGAACTAAATAATTGAAATGATAGGTCAATGACCCATGGTGCCAGAATCATTAAGCCTCGAGAGATATGGCCAGACAGAATTCATTGCTTCTAGAGTAACATAACATTCACTGTACTCACACAAGAGCAAGAAGCGTGCAGTCACCTCTGGTTTTTATCACGCACTCAGGAACAGTGATGAAGTCATATTTTTGCCACTATTCATGATATCACCTGTGACATCGTGAGCTAAGTAAAGCAACAAGAAGGTTTCAATGGTGGCCAGTTGATAACGCATTCTTTTGGTTTATTGCATTACTCTGGCGCTGCAAAACAAAGCACAATACAAAAATATGACACCATTTTGTCACTGTTCCTTGTGTTGTTTCATCTATGCAGCACAGTAAACCAAATGGCACATGTTAATGGCAAAGTTGCATCCAGTGGGACAATGAATTGAACTCCCATATCATCACATTTTAAAATTAAAGCTCGGCAATCTCCTGAAACTACTCTTCGAACATATAACAACCTCTAATTACACACACAGTATGTACCACAGTTGACAAATTTGCCATAGCAACACCCACGACTGAATGTTATCTGGACGTTATCTGAATGTTATATCTGATTTATTTTATTGTTGCCATGACAACAAGACAACACAGTACGAAACAACAAAACCCCATTAACTGAAAGTTGTAAAAACTGGAAAAAATAATATAATACAGACGGAGTTTCGAGAAAAGCAAAATCGCAAAAATAGAAGTTTGCTAGCCGCCGATAGATTGCACAGAGGCTTTAGAAAAAACGACAGTCACTTTAGCATACGCTAAAAGGATGAAGGCAAAAGTCTGCACACTCATGGGACATCCATTACATTACTTGACATTTTCATTCGAATGCGTTGTTACTTCCTATAACTTGTTTTCTCCCACCAAAGGTAGTGGGATAGAGTGCCTTAATTAACTCTATGTTAATTAACTGTGCTTTAATTCACTTTGCTGCAATTAACACCAAAGGTCGTGGGTTCGACTCCCACCAAAGGTCGAGGGTTCGACCCCCAATTTTGGTGCCATAATACCAGACGGTCAAATCTTTGTCCCCTGAGCAGTCCAAGACTTTCGCCTTCAAATAGGCACAGTGACCGCCAACTTAAATTTTTTGCACCATAGTTGATAAACTTGCTGAAGCAACACCTAGAACTGAACGTTCCAAGATATACAAAAAACTTCATAGCTGATTCATTTATTTGTTGCCATGAGAAGACAATATAATTTTCTTGAGCAGCTTATAAGCCCAAGGAATCTGCAACAGCTAGTGCAATAAATATAAAATAAAAATACACAAAGTAATCCAATGACTGATTCTTATCTTGCTCACAATGAATCAGAAACCTGTAAGGGTCACAAAGCATCGATTTTTTACCCTTTGCCTTATTGGCTTGGCCAGTGGCTGCAATTATACGGCCACTCATCACGAACTCCATCTCTAACGTTTTTTTGTGCAAGACAAATCCTTATCTACGAAAAAAAAAAAAAGATTTCTGATATTATCATGCACATCTGTTATTTGACACCTTAATTTCCTAGTATCCAGTTAAGCTGACCTCGTTGGAGAGATGAGATGTCAAATTGCTTCCTCAAAGAAGAGTTGATGATGTCCAAAAAGATGGTAGGTGAACCACATAGCTCAGTGCATCTGAAAAAAAAAATAATAATAATAATTCAACATGTATTTGCAGTAACTACGTGAAACAACTTCAAGACAAAAGAAGGAATAGACATTTAAGCAGAAGAAAAAAAAACATGGGGTTTTACGTATCAAAATCACCATCTGATTATGAGGCACGCTGTAGTGGGGGGGCTCCGAAAATTTAGACCACCTCGGGTTCTTTAATGTGCACCTAAATCTAAGTAGAAAGGTGTTTTCGTATTTCACACCCATCAAAATGCGGCCGCCATGGCCGGGATTCGATCCCGCGGCCTCGTGCTTAGCAGCCTAACACCATAGCCAGTAAGCAACCACAGCGGGTAAGCAGAAGAAAGAGAATTTTATTAACTAAAGAGTGGCATCACGTCTGTCAAGGCATTACATCAGTCAAAGATAAGTGGGAACATAAAAAAAGGAAATCAGCAAGCCCCATGAAAACAAGTTATCTTATTTGCCATTAACGTGTCTGATTCTATAACATGTATCTCCAGTTAACACAAATGGCATCAAGAAAACACTGAGTGGAGCATTCAGTTTTATTTTATTTGCACAGAAAGACAAGGGCAGGGCACGCTGCAGCTAGGCTTCAAAGTTGCGGCATGAGCACCCACCGCATTTGCACAAGTGTAGGTATTCTGGCTATGAATACAACAGGAGAGAAAACAGTAGTTGACCTAAAAGATAAGCAAAAGAAATTATTATAACTACATCGGGAAGTGAAGATATCTAATGCAACCGTAGCCATAGCCTTAAGATAACAGAATGTTCTTGCACAGCATGACATGTGATGCACATCCGCACAGCCCAATGTTCTCATGTGTTGGTGCCCATGTGGGACCACGGCAATCACCACTGCACTGCACTGGAATGCTCTAACAGGACTGTGGTGCAGTGCGCCGAGGGGCCAGGTGGGCGTAGTCTTGTGGCGCATTCAACTAGCCCCTATCATGTTCCGACTCAAACTGCAACAATGTAAAGCCTGCTCTTGATCGAAGCCAGAGAAAGTGTGACTAAGTCGAATGTGCAGCTGCTCGCCAGAGCAATCAGAAGCCAGCACAGGAAACACATCAACGCTTTTTCTGTTGTAAACAAACAGGGTGCACAGGCACCAGGACACCGCCATGGCAGACGCCGCACCAACAACGAAAGCTACAGGAGCCACATGACCAGACTTCCGCCAGATCTCAGTCGTGCTCACCAGTCGAGTGCCTCTGAGCGCTCTTAGCATGGCGCTCTGAAAGAACTGATCGAGTGTGTTCCGAGCACTCAATTTTGACCAGCTGAAAATAGCACGCGCCACCAGAGTGCTCTAGAGCACTTGAAAACGAACAGCTCAATATGTCATTAATTCCAGCTGTGTTTACGTGGATATGCCCGTATGCGCACGCATCGCAGGAGTGGATACTCCATCTACTCCTGCCCGCTTTGAACTGTGATGTCCTTGAAGACACGAGCCACTACTGCGCCCACTTCATCAGTCTTCTCTCCGTTGTATTCATACGGTAGCTTCTTGGTAAAGCTGAGTTGCCTTGTGGTTGAGTCATCACAAAATTGGGGGGAAATCTCCCATTACATTCGGAGCATAGCTTCAAATGCACTGCAAGATGCTTTCCCATCAGTTGTTCACAATGTGAGAGATCGAGCTAGTTGGTATTCCTTGACCAAACTTAGCACACAGAAACCAGACACGGAAGAGATAAGACAAGCACTGTTGTTTCACTTGTGCTAGTCTTATCCCTTCAGAGTCCGTGGTTTCTGCACACTCAATACGTTTGTTCAGTTGTTTACACATACACAGAACAGCTTGCATTATATTCGTGCATATACAGTTATCACTGTCAAAAGCAAGAGCAAGGTCTAACAGACTCCTCTCTCACAGGGAAACGGAGGTCTGGTGGTTTGTAAGAGCAGTGGATCTTTGGAAAGTGTGCAGACCAGGGGGCCTCAAACTTGACAGATATTAATTTCCCAAAGCAAGACAGGGGATTGTTAGAGAAGCCGTGGCGAACCCTAAATAATTTTGACCATGTGCAGTACATGCACGGAAGGGAGGGTAAATCACCCTTTTTCTTTTGCCTTTTTTTCTCCACAAGAATGCAGTTTCTGTCACCGAGAATCAAGCAATGCAACCTTGCGCTCACAGGCAGAATGCCACAGCCATTCAGGGCATCAAGCTTGTCATGCACTGGGCCACAAAAATTTCTTACGTCTTCCAAGGAGTCACACTATGGTACACCTGACAGAAGGATAAGAGAATTTCCCGAGATAAGTCAACCTACATTCCGTTTCGTATGTAGCAGGCAATGCCACGAAGGCCAGAGACAGTTTGCTCACTGCTTGCATTTGCAAACAAAAAATAGTGCATCACATATGAATGAAAGACACAAGTATGTAATTTGGTGTAACATTAAGTCTCACACTTCTGAGTCACAGAACGTGATGTAGTTATTACATGGAAGGCATCACAAGTGGGAACTTATTTATTACCGAATGAGAGGAGTTACCCAGTCCTGTGACCAGTGGCCACAGTGCACTCTTTGCAATCACAACCAAAGCATAGCATGCTACATACTGGAAGTACAAGGATGCACAATTAATATGTGATTTGATGTAACCTTTCGTCCACAAGTATAGTAGTTCTAATACATAAATTATAATTATTCTGTAGAAAGTTTCGCAGATCAAAAACAAGTGCACTGCAAAGTGCATGGAGTGAGATCTCTGTAAGCAAACTACAGTAATATATGTACCTTGTTATAACAAAGTTGACGCAGGAGCCAGAACAATTTCGTTATATCCATAATCGCATGTACCGAACTATAAATCTCCATGGGGATTTCATGGGAAAGTTCACTCACTTCGTTAGGTCCACTTTTTCATATCCTATTTCATTATAACGAGGTTTGACAGTACTTGCATAGCTTCTACAGTGTTGCCTGGTAAGAATGCAATGGAGCCATATTTTCCGGTGTATAAGTCGAGTTTTTTTTTTCTGAATTTTTTGTTGGTGCGTCTTACAGAACAGTGCGACCCCCCCCCCCCCCCCAGAAAAAAAACTGCCGTCAAAATTGGTTCGGATGGTATGGCTATGAAAAGCGTGCTGCGTTGACCTCCTCCGACAGTTGCCAAGGGTTGTGTGCGCCGTATGGAGGTAGTACTGGGTTCTTCTCAAGATAATCAAGTTGCCGAGCACCGTGCAAGAAGGACGCTGCAGCAAGGCAAGCGGCGGGAGGCCAACCGTGAGTCGACCGACTCCGAAGTCGGCGTATCTGCAGATCGCTTTCAAGATAAGGCCCGTGACGCTGCGCAAAACTACGCAGTTGCAGCCAGAGTACAAGCCACCACCCCTTCCTTTCGTGCTGCCTTCCCGCTTTCCTCCCTTGTGAGTGTTTCGGCTCACTGCCACACGCTTTCACTCGCACATGACAGCATACAGTGTGCAGGGACGGTGCAATTGCCCTTGGACTACTTTATACGGAACATCGCAGCAACCATGATGGCAAATTTTCACCTGTAGTGTCCACATCTTAGCTTGCACGTGACCTGCATTCACGAAGTGAAATGTCGCTATTTTTTTTTAATCGCTTACGGAATAAACAGGTGCATCTTATACACCAGTGCAACTTATATGAGCCTTTCTTTTTTGTTTGGAAAAACTGCCGTTTTCATAGACTGGAAAATAGTACAGGAAAAGGGTGGGCGGCCGATACGTCTCAGAGGCTGCACAAAAAGTTGTACGGGGTGAATTTTTTTCTATTCCTAGTGCAGGCAGTGTAACTTTTTCACCAGCAAAATTTACACTTTCTTCGAACATTCAACCTTAGCCCCAACCCTTGTCCCATCCGCTACGGGAAGAGGAGCCTGTTGAAGCACTGCCAAGGATAACTGCTGCCGCATGTGGTCATAAATGCTCTTAACAAAACTTAACAAACACCAGACTGAGAGGTTTATGGTTTCATGGTTCTCTCATATATCCTGCACAAGTCTTTATCTTCCAGATACTGCTTAAGCGGACTGTCCAATAGTGAAATGCAATCTTAACAGCTCACTGTTTCTTGCTTTATTTTGTTTTCTACAGCTGGTCCTACAGAAACACGACTGTCATAGGTGGTAAGCAAACTGAAAAGCATGTGCAAAGCAGCAGGATATCTTGGCCATCAGAAGACAACAGTTTTTTTATTGCTAGGTCGTCTAACAGACTGACACAAAGTATTCATCTAGTCAATGACTAATTCCACAGTAAGTGCTAGTTGTCTCAGTGACGCTTAAATCATATAAGCAGTTAGGCTCCACTACCTGCTTGAAATGATGCAGAGTATTAAACATTAAAACCTAATATTTTTATTCCTTGCCACTAACCTATGCAAAGCTGCGAAATCAAGCAGCAAAAAAATTTCAACGGACATGTCCCCTTCAATCACTATTACTAAATTACCGGTGGGTTGAATAACCCACTGGATTTGTGATTAGGCCTCCAAACAAGCGCGCAGCTGTCTAAGTAATTTTGTCACCTCAAGCACATGTGCACAATCAAGCAACGTTGTACAAGAACCTGACGGGGCAAATGACCAAGTATTTGACCCAGCATCATTGCACTTGGTGGAACGTCTTACTGATTAACTGGCTGCGTGTGCACTTAAATGGAACTTTATGACTAAGCAGCTAAATGGACACCTATGTGAGAACCCGATTACGTTTTGTGAAGACATTTCAGAAAGACCCTGCTTCACCTGTGCTCCTGGATGGCCTTCAGGACAGCAGCAGCGTCATATGCGGGTGCTGGCACGACAGCCTTGGCGCCCAGCACAAGTGGGCGAGCCAGCACGACACTCAGGCCATACACGTGGAAGAAGGGCAGTGGGTTGCACATCACCGTGTCCTGCAGTGACGGGCATGCCCGACAGAACAGTGCCATTCTTTTTACATCAGAGGTTCGCCTTATATATTTGGAGGGGCCACATGGAACCAATTGCAACAAGTAGATGTCTGAAAACAAGCCCAAGCAGAGGTGTACAGTGTGAAGCAGGTAACAAAATAGCAACAGACAAACACGTCCTCTCCCCTGCTTCATGCAATACACCTCTGCGAGAATGGATTACTAATGAGCCCCATCTGCCACCCTCCTAGGCCCAGCAAGCATCATTGCATCTCAGGAAAATAGCATGTTTTAGATGTTGCCAACCTGCCAGGTTGTAAAATCTTAGCATGTTCTCATGTTCAAACCAATGAGAGCTAATGAAAGGAGACAAGTGCTCCCTGAATATATAACCACAAGAAGTTGAAAAACTTTAGCCACCATCACACCACAGAAGGACCTCACTTGTCCAACATACAAGATGTACAAACAAGGGATGAAAGTGACATACACCTTTGCCTGCAAGTACAGTATCATCTGCCTTCATGGTGGCTGCTTTTGAAATCCAACGACACCCATCTAGTGTTGCCAACTTTTTTTCGAGCATGTCACGAAACTAAGACAAAGTTGCAAAATATTAGCAGAATTTTGCTGCAAGTTTGCTAAAGTTCTCGCTAAAATTGTCGAACGTATTTTAAATAATGTATGCATTTCGGAACACTACAATATGAAAGGGGGAAATTGTCATCCACCCAAGTGTAGCAAAAAGCTACTAAAGAAACCCAAATTGACTTCCTTTGCAGCTTCTTGCTACAGGCAGGTGGATGATAATTTCCCCCTTTCATGAACCTTCATGCACCTCACGAGCTTCCGCAGAACTGATCTGCAACACTATAATAGAGGAGAACATGGTGTAATGCATCTATCAAAATGTTTCGCATTTGTCTAGTGTCCATGCAGGTGAGGAATGAATGATGAGTTTGCCAGCAGTGTGTAAGACACCTTTACTGCACTAGCTTGCAAAACAACAAATGATGACAGCTGAAATTCTGCGTTTACCTACAGATTGTAAGCTTACAAATGCAGCACAGCTCAATGAACACACGTAACCCAATCGTCCTAGCACAAAAATACAAATACAGCACTTGCTAAAGAAATAAATTTTGTGACATACCTCACTAATCTTATGACAGGTCATGTCGTTAACATGACGACCAATCGTCCACCAATCAAATGTATTTAGTGATATTGCAGCACCCTCGCCGTTAAGAGCCATTCTGATGTGTTTTATAAAGAATAAAAATTGTTTGTAAGTACAATGTGAAGCCTCTTATTTTTTGGTGCACTTAACCACACTGTATGACCTCCATCATGGGAATGAGGTTCAATGGTGAATATTTCGGCAACCTATGATTTGCAGATAACGTTGTTCTGTGAAGTAACGCTGGAGATGATTTCAACAAATGATTGAGGACTTTAACTGAGAATGTGAAATAATAGAGCTGATGATTAATATGCAAAAGGAAACAAGTATTCATGATCGCCGGTAAGCCTATAGAGTCTGCAGGAGTATGTTTATTTAGGCCAATTAATCACAGGGGACTTACAGAAGAATAAAAATGGGTTGGAGCAAAAAGGCAAACATAACCCAATCCTGACTGGGAGCTTACTACTTTCATTGAAAAGAAAACTGTACAACCATTGCATTCTACCGGTGCCAATATATGGGGCAGGAACTTGGAGGTCAACAAAGAAACTTGAGAATAGGTAGGGACTACGCAAAGAGCGATACAAGGAAAAATGTTGGGTGTAACATTAAGAAACACGAAGAGAGCAGGCAGATCAGAGAGTAAATAGGGGTAGCCAATATTCGAGTTGACATTGAGAAAAAAATGGAGCTGGGCAGGCTATGTAATGCATAGGGCAGACAACCAGTGACCTATTACATTTAAAGAATAGGTGCCAAGGGAACAGAAGTGCAGTCGAGGACGGCAGAAAATTAGGTGGTGTGATGAAATTGGGAAACTTGCAAGCACCACTTGGAGTCAGCTGGCTTGCACATAACTGGGGTAGGTAACTGGAGGTTGCTGGGAGAGGCCTTTGTCCTGAAGTGGACATACATACAGTCGCCGACAGATTTTCTGGACCTCGCGGAGACCGAAAAATAGTCCAAAAGATCTAACAGTCTGAAAAACTCATTTAGTCAACAAAAAATGTTAATAGGCTTGGAGTGGCTCAAAAATCTCTACTAACGCCCTGCCTCATACTACGCTTGGAGGCAATCAGATTTGCTTGGATTTGCGCAAGAGTGACGTCGTCTCCGTATACCGTCTAAAGTTTCTTGGCACCACTTGGCTCTCGCAAAGGCATACAACATGGTGCCAATCACACAAATGCAAAGCCGAATGCTTGCCTCCTACTTTCTTCAGGTTGTGTGAAACTGCATGCAAGTATGGCATCATCACAACCTTTTTTGGTTTCCGCATTTCCTGTGAGGTTGCAGTGGGTGCCATTTTAAGCTTCTTTAAAGGCGGACCTCCCACGGCCACTAACAGACTGGAGGGAGGGGTAACACGACGTTTCGAGACGTGGCACCTGCAAACTGATGCTGTGCTCGACCTTGTGCATACAAGACTTTCTCAAAGCCAAATTCAGGCACGACGAAGCAATCACTCGTTTGACGAGCTTAGTGTGTGAGGTATTAGCTATTAGCACTATTATAATTAGCGCTATCAGCTGCCGATAGGGACGTTTGGTCACTCGGTACAGTTAAGGAAGCAAGAAAGTCGTCAGCATATCTGTACATTTTGAAAACATGCCTTTCTACAAGTTCTGGTTGCAACTGACGGTCCAATTTGGCTAAAAACATCTCACAAAGCACAGGCACAACACAAGAGCCGATGTGTATGACCCTCTTTTGCACATAGGTACTGCTGTCATAGCTAACAATCCTGAAGAAAAGTCTTCTACCTTATGACTCATCACACACTAAGCTTGTCAAACAAGCCATTGCTTTGTCGTGCCTGAATTCGGCATCTTTAAATATTTTACTATAATACACCTGTATCTACGAACCAGTCTTGCACTTGGTACTTGGGAGGTTGATGCGTCATGTCGCTATAAACTGGTCAGCTCACTTGCTGCAGTAGCTGCAGCTGCCACAGGCTAGCACAGCCTAATGAAATGCATGCTGCCCTACAGTTAATTTTTTTATGAGTAATACTATCATATCCTGCCTTACTGCTACACAATGTCAGCACATTTTGCTGTGTGTCATGATGCCTCGATAATGTCAGTGACACCAGGTTCAGTATTTTGAAATTAGATTTTTAACAATTTAAACTACATTGCATTTCACGACTAATGTACGCTAAGTATGGCCATCATACATGCAGTAAGTGTGCGGTGAGTTTCTACACCATTGGAAATACATGTCAGTATTCTATCAGGAGCCCTTACATGCCTACAAGAGTTGTTACAAACTGCAGCAGAAGGTGAGCACTGTTGTGACTGACCTGCGTGAGCTTTGCCCTCTGGTCGTACATGAGGACATTGTTGATGAAATTGCTGTGGCTCAGCATGGCAGCCTTGGGCGCTCCAGTCGTGCCCTGTAATACAGCTAGGTTAAACACGCGAGGTGGTTCGGAACAGCCATCATGCATAAGGCAGTGTATGCGCATGCTACGGACTCACAGAAGTGAACACTATGGTGAATGGATCACCAGCGGTCACGTTTTTCTGTGCTGCCTGCAGGTCGGCTTCTCCTCCTTGCATCAGATCTCGCAGGGAAACGCAACCACTGCAGCATCAATGGGCACACGCAGAAAATTAAGTTGCCGTGCGCTCAGCTTCCATTGAAGCAGCAGGAAATAAAAGTACAAATTCGTGCTCTCAGCTGAGTACAGAGCCATAACAGACACGGAGCCATGCTGAAGAACATAGGGAATCCCTAGAGACATGAACTAAGTTTGCATAAGAAAGACGACCGCGTCACATTTCATCTCGGCATAACTAAAAATGCACCTAGCGAAGCTTCAGCAATGTGCACACATACTCGGCTGCACGAATACCTGAATCCTAGAAGGTATCATTGCAAGGAGAGCACTTTGGCTTTGTCCAGCCAAAGTGTGTGGGACTCTCACAGCAATGGCTAACTGCGTTCAACTAATTTGTTGGCATCTTGAGAAGGATATATGCATGATGAAGGCATTTTGGGATCATTCAATCTTAAAGGACAAGATTCAGGCAACGTAAGAATGATTCTACAGCATAATGTTTCATCACCGCACCACAGGAGGTTAGCACCAGCACTGCTACTCCCTGATATGTATGTATTCTGGTATCCGGATGTACATATACACTAGCACCCATTATGTTACACTGAAACAGTCTACCGTAAGAGAGTATGAAATTGTGTTATTAGTTGGTTTGCGAACAGCATGATGGATGGTGCAGACGACACAACAAGAAAGAATGACGGTACATGAGCTGAACTCTGCTGCGCTTGACTGAAAGTGGCTTAGTAATGCATTGTGTCAATCACTTACGCACAAACTTTTCTCCTCATCACAGCTGAAACACACAGGCAGTGTACAAGAGCTTCGCTGAATCAGTATCGCAGTACAATATTCTCCAAATAATAAAAATTAAGTAAATCTAATGCACTATTTGGAATCTATGGGAAGCAAAGCTATCGGCAGACGGTTAATTACATGCTGTACATTTGCATATTTTATTCCTGAATCTTTGGCAGAAAGGAAATGGACATGCGCCCATGTGCTCTCGCACACCCATGCTATGCAATGTGACAACTCTTATATTACCTTGCATTTCGTCTTTTTTTTTTCTTTCTTCATTTGTTTTAAATTAACGCACTCTTCATGGCCAAAAAGCCCGCAAGGCCCACTATGTTATCACTCCTAGTACAGCCAACATTTCGTATGGTCCCACGTTGTTCACCAATACAGTCAAACCCCAATATGATGATTAAAGATATACAATACATACCAAATTATCTAACATGAAAAAAAAATATTTTTTTTTTCTCGACAAATCAATACTTAAAGGAATATATGCTTATAACGAATACCAAACATACCGAAGGCACTTCTATGTGAGATTCAATATTATTACGGGGAGACTTGACTGTAACAGGGTGCAAAATTCGACCGTAGTTTTTGCCATTACAGTGCATATTTCAGGAAAACAGAACCAACTTATTAAAGGTACTCACGGCACGCTCTGGTCACTGTCAATGATGACAGTCGTCAGAGATGGATACCTGTGGAGATTGGGGAAAAAAGGAAAGAAAGTAAGAAAAATATGGGACACTTCTGCTTGAAGCTGCACTTTCTTTCAGAAAAGAAAAGAAAGAAGCTTTTAGAATGGTGCAACAGTGCACACATTTGCTTGCTGTCCACCGTGGCCTACACCTCTGTTCTGAGCAACAGCAAGATCACTGCCACCCGGCAGCCACTGTATGGCCAAGGACACACAAATGCTGCATGTTTCTGCTTAAACTTCCACTGTAATTATTTGTTTGTGGTGCTCACGGCCACGCACAATTTATTTCACTTCAAGGGCGTCAGCGCTGAACCACTTCAAATAAAGTAAACCTGGTGAATACTGTAAGAAATCACTGGTGTTCTATGTTTCAGGGAATTAATACAGGTTGTATGACCTGCACAACAGAAGGATTAGCCTTACGAACGCTTTTCATGAAATATTTTTATGAGCTCTTTCCACAACTTGCAGTTCCCTGCGTGTCCACCAGAATAGTTAAGCCTGCCAAGTGCCTCTGTGATTAACCTTTCATCATTCCATCATTAATTAGCTGTCATTGTTAAGTAGTTGCACTGAGAGTTGTCGGGCCTGAAGCTCTGAAATTTGGATATATATTTGCTCAAATGTGAAGCATTGAAAAGTCACCCCAGGCAAGGCTTCCCTTCCGGGTGCACATGGAAAATACAAATTGTTGCATGCAGGTGCAAAGCAGAAACAAAAATATGCAGACCCCACGCATTGTGGCAAACATTTTAGGTGAAGCTTTCTTCGGTGCTTCCAAGGAACACTGTTCTTGTTTAATGGCGATTTGCAAGTGTACAGTACATGAACACATTTTCGCCGAGATATGCCTCGCTCAATATGTAGCACCTCTACACTACAGATACATCTGACCACAGCTCGGTGGTAGTCCAACAGAAACCAGTCTACACATCAAACCAAACTGATTCTGCATTAAGTGTTTGTCAAAGTGCTCGCACCTGTATATGGCACGATCGAGTTTCACTGCAGTCTCATAGCACATCAATGCCATAGATATCATAGATATCAATGCCGCCCCGTTTCAGGCTTATGAGAAAGTGTACACTCGCATCCCAATCCATCCTATGCCAAATCTGTAACAATGCTACTCCGTTCTGCGTTTCTGGATGAAATTTTCAAAACACTCGTTGGTGCTCATCACTCTCTGAAACAAATGTACGACACGCACACCATGCCGCAAGAAACCAAAAGTTGCGAAAGCACTGTGTTTCCATCTATGAGGCCCTAGCAACGCAATGTAGCAAGGTTAGTAGGTAGCAGCCTAGTGTGTAGTGTAGTAGTGGGTAATGGGCTCATGTCTAATTGGCAAGACTGCAGCCGGCACCTGCAAAGTGGGGGGAAATGTCAAGGCAAACGTTCCTTGAAGAAAAAAAAAAAAGCAATCTCACTTTTTTGACTTCAACTGCCCTGGCGGGGAATCCTTCAATTCAGGTATCAAGGAGCAGAGCATCTCGTAGTAGTTGAAGCTCTTGAACGGTCGCGGAATGTAGATACCTTTGAAGTTCACCTGCCATAAAGCACGCTTCTTGAAAGGTACTCAAAGGTGAGGTTGAACACCAGTCATTCCATCTTGAACTGATTCTACCAAAACAACATCAATAATGAGCTAGAAATCAAGATGCTGCTGTCCTGTACCAAGCTCATACCTTGAAATTAGGACACAATGAGAGAATATTGAAATACTAACAAGGTGCTTATGTTAAGCCCCTCTACTGCATCTGCCACGGTGGCCATGGCTTTTGCTGCCGAGCAGGAGGTTGTGGGTTCAATTCCCTGCCTCTACAGCAGGATTCCAATGGGAATGCAATGCAGGAATGCTCGTGTGGTGAGCTTTGAGTGCACATTAAAGAACCTCAAGTGGTTGAAGTTTGTCCTCTACTGTGGCATCTCTTGTAATGCTGTCTTGAATTGGTACTATGTTAAATCCTGTCAATCAAACATAATCACACTGCAAGTGAAGATCTTTCCTGTACATTCAACTCCACACATACTTAACTCACTAACATTCAACATTTATTGCACTCGGTATGAGCTACAACGCAAAGGCACGTGACAAAGCAGGTCAGCCATTGTAGCTCATACTGACCTTGGTAGAACACTTGAATACTTCCAAGCTTCACTGGGTATGTTATTGCATGTAAGGAGGTCCCAAAGCCAAACTGCTTGGCAAAGCGCACTGAGTTTCTTACAAAAAAATTACTGGAAAGAACTGTAGTGTTAGCATCTGAGGGAGCTGCAGGTATGGCAGTTCAGTCAACGTGGGCACGAGGATTAGCACACGGATTCGCCTCAACTTCATCTTGCTGGCTTCGGACGGCTTTGTGACTTTGCAAGCTGATCATTTCCGACAAAACATTCCGTTATAAGTGCAACAATTTGCAGTGATTATGCATGTGTGCATAGGTTAGCTGCCTTTAGAAAACTATGAATACTTGGAAATTCAGGAAGATAAGTGCAGTAAACAGATCCACAAGAACATCTGAAGCACAAGCACAAAAATTAGACAAATCCATTTACTACCAATAATTTTCATGGTAGCTGAATGATCAAAGTGCCAGCGTTTCCTCTAGTCATCTTTGCGGGGAAGGCTGAGAAAATCATCCCAGCACAGTGGAAGCACAGTAATGCCAGAGTTAAATGCGTCATAAGATAGTATTAGAAAATGACAGTGCCTCTTGTACGGTAACTGAAAAATAGTGCAACAATAAATTACAGTACTTATAAACAATGCAAACGAAAACTGCCAGCCAGTGGCAGAAGATACAAATAATATCAGGGCAAGCCAACAATAATTACACAACTGGATTTTTTCTTCTTTTTTTCCACCATCAGCCTGTGAGACAATGCATTGTTCAGGTTACTGTGAAACGAGTTCTCAAACCGGGATAATTTGTTGGCTAGACGTATATGAATTATTAAATTGATATTGCAGCAAAGAATGCACTTTGCTCAGCGTAATTGGTAATCCTGTGAGCAAAAGGTAAAGAAAAGCACCACGCTGATGTCACGGTCGATAACATCAATGCATGAATGCAGTGACCCCCTGCTTTCTTCAGCAGTGCAATGTACAACACCCGCCTGCTTAAAAACGACACTGCGTGTCTCGATTAAGCAAATAGCTTGCAAACAGCGATGACAACTGAACGTGTTTCAATTTCACGCTGAACAGCTAGATGGCCATAAAACGCTTTTAGCAACAATAAATGGTTAATGTTGCGCAAGAATGACATAAAACAGCCGCAGGTGTGAGGCCTGATCCGTACCATATGTGTACACTCCTGTTCTCTTGTTTTTATTTTATTATCCTAGCATTACTCAAGCGCTGAAACACCTGGAACAGGTGCCCCTCATTCATGCGAGCACCTGCTAGTCATTTGGAGAACAGCCCTCAGCTGTGACTTGAAATGACTTGTTTTCTAATTTGCTTCCAATTGTTTTATCACTGAATGAATTTATGTTTCATTACCATGTTACGACATTACAAGCTGTGCTTCACTGGTTTTAGTTTGTTTTCCATTTTCTGTTGATTAACACACCTCTACAGATCCTCTGGTGTTCTAACCCTTCTTTCTGGTCCATGATGCTGCTGTTGCAAATTTACTTCTCTTTTAAAGAGAACTTCCTCTCCATAAATATTTAATCATTCCATATGTAAACTTGTCTTTTCAGTCTCTACTAATCTTTTTTTCCTTATTTTTTTTTAACACAGAAGACATTTTTGTTTGGTTTACACAATCTCTTGTGCCCACTCCACTTCTGTATCAATTTGACTCCTGTAGTTAGGAAGCCAGATTTCCGAAGGCATCAGGAGTTGCATATTGGGTACACACAGATAGTACCCCAAAACTGTCTGTTTAATTATTGTGCTATACTGCGCTAAATGATTTAACCATCTTAATTTCAAGCTGCACCAAAGGTGTCCACTGTTTGATCAAACCATGACACTCACGGTTGTCAGGCACTTCTCGAATTCTGGAGGTGTCAGGCCAAAGTGAGTGCTTGCCTGCAAACAAAACCCAAGAAGAGCACTTGTACCATTCTGTGCAATTATTGTTTCTTTATTCTTACTTCACTTTCTTTTTGGTACACAGATTTTCATTTCTCACTGAGCACAGTGTACACAGCTTTATGTTGAATAGAGAAACAACATATCAAAAGCTAGATTTTACCCCCTTGTTTGGGTAACCAATGCACCATTTAGTCAGAGCCAGTTCCTGCTTAAAGAACATTTTTAAGTACAAAAATTGGACTACCAAGGCAGACTTTCACTGAGGGTTCCTTTCTTCTGGAAACTATTGTATTATTCTGGACTACCAGAGAAAATCGTTGTTACATTCGAAACATAAAGAATTTCCGGTTATTGTGCTATTGTAATTGCTAATATGTGTTTGCGCACTCGTGGTGAAAAGCTCACAGACTCCTGGCTTGCTACTACAATGTTTTCATGCATCCTATGTTTCTTTGTCCTGAGACCCCTGGAACGTGTATGAACATAATTCTACAGCACTATATTGTCTACTGTATATTATACATCTGTGAAAATTGAACTTTTATGCTGTATGCACAATTTAGGGTGCAGACTACATGTAATTTAATTTTGTGAGATCATTTTAGTTCACAGCCGCAGAGGACTATTGATGTTGTCAAAGCCAAACTCCCTTACTTCTAACCCAATAAAAGAAAGAGGTGCAAATGCACCTTCTTTTAAATCTAGTTCACACATTGAAATTAACTGAGCAATGATCTTTGCTCTCCAAGAATAATATTTCTAGCTGACATCGGTGGCGGTACCAGGAGTGGCTGGTTTTCAATGCTTCAATTTGTCTTCGCATGACAATTTTGTTTTAGACTAACTTCTATTCAATCTTCTAACAAGTGATTTTAATAATTAATGCCCAAGAACAAATTCTTTACTTGCACACTATACACTGTGTGCAGATTATACATGAAAAAAACTTTCTTTTAAGTTCAACAACTCATCCTACAGAATAAAATGGATGGCATATCTTAGATATATATGTAGTACATATAAGTTTGCTTCAGTAAAGTTCAGTCTGGGTTTACTGTATTCATTATAAATCCACTAATTGTAGTCTGGTGGGTGGCTTAGATGCAGCCCCATTTGGACTATATACCAGGTGCGAACTATAAGCTAGAAAATTTGGCACTCATAATTATTGTGCAATCACATACAGAGGACAGATCAGTAGTGCTGAAAGTTGACAAGTACTATACAGATACACAACCTCGCAGTTGTCTGATATGGTCTACAACACCCCAAAAAAAGGTGCCAGCTGTTATGAGCACCCAAAAGCAGCAACTCTGAGTTTCCATGACACACAAGGCAAGGAAACATGAAATATTCAAGTTGGCATTCGGCAATTATTTCCTGGTGCACAGGTGCACACGCACACCCGAAGTGGTTGCAGCAGTCATGCTGAATGTGCATTTATAATAGCTGTTGCCATTCTGAACACGAGTTCACTGAGTATACAGTTTCACAGTTCTCCTTTTTCTTTTCAGGTGGGGTTGGCTGACGTTCCGGCTAGGGCAGCAAGTCACACTAACATGTGACACGCTGCACGTTACAAGGACTCATTTACTTCTTATACTTGCAGTACATCACATGCCTCACACTTACAAATACAATGACAGTGCATTGAGAAGAGTCGGTGCATGTACAATTATGCCAAGGCTGATATCCAAGCAATCAATACTTCACTGGAAGCGTGTTTCGTTGTGTTCGAAACACTTGCGGATGAGTATTCTGTGGAAAACCTATGGGTTCTATTTAAAGAAAAAGTCTTTGAACTGCGCAACCGGTTTGTTCCGTCGTGGATATTGACTAGAAGGCGTAATCGAAGTAAGACATGGTACACTAAAGAACTGGATGTTTTAGTGAAGCGTAGGCAAAGAATTTACCATTCATTCAAACGATACCCTTCTAAAGAGAACTTATGTAAACTAAATCTGGCAACGCGGGAAGTGAACAATGCTACAATTCAAACAAAATCAGTCTACTTTAGAACAATTGAAAGCAAGATAAAGCAAAGTCCCAAGGAACTTTGGAAACATATAAAACAAAATAAAAAAGACAACATTTCTATCCCCACTTTGGCGATGGCGATGTTACGATTTGCGACGCCGCAGAAAAGGCCAAGTTGTTCAATCTTCATTTTACATCAGTGTTCTCTGCCCCAACAGATTCTCGGAAAGATCTGAAATTGTTGAAACACGAATCCACACCCATGCCTAAGATAGTGATCGAAGCTTGGGGCATTGAATTACTGCTTCGTGATTTAAATTGTGCAAAAGCTGTGGGCCCTGACTGTTTACCCAATTTTATGTTGAAGTCTTGCTCTCATATAGTGTCAATGTACTTGAAAATTATTTTTGAGAAGTCCTTGGAACACAGTTCACTTCCGGCTGATTGGAAAATGGCATCGGTTGCTCCTATACATAAAACTGGCCCGCGCAACGTTATTAATAACTACCGTCCCATTTCACTAACTTCTGTGTGCAGTAAAGTTCCAGAGCATGTTTTATATACTGCAATAGTCAAACATATAGATATAGATAGTAATTCTTTATTTAACTCAAATCAGCATGGATTTAAATGAGGATTATCATGTGTCACACAACTAGTAGAGTTCACACATGTCTTAGCGGCTGCCCTGGATGACAGATCATCGGTCTACTGTATTTTTCTTGACTTTCAAAAAGCATTTGACACCGTTTCACATTACCTGTTACTGCAAAAACTAACCAGTTTTAATATTAATCCCCAGGTTATTGCGTGGATCACCGAATATTTACGCGAGAGGCGACAATATGTAGTCGTAAACGGCGAACAATCTGCAATAACTAATGTTACGTCAGGGGTACCTCAGGGATCAGTTCTGGGGCCCCTTCTCTTCCTACTTTATATCAATGCAATGACATTAATGAAAAATGTACAGTCCCATATTAGGTTATTTGCAGATGACTGTATATTATACCGTAAAGTTACATCTGAAAGTGACTGCTTCATAATTCAAAACAACTTATATGCCATACACGAGTGGCGTGAGCGATGGGAAATGAAACTGAATCTCGAGAAAAAGGTGTGTATGAGGTTCTCCAGAAAAAAAAAATCCTGGAAAATTTGAATACACGATAAACTAATCTCCAGTAAAAATGGTGTGTGAATATAAATACCTAGGTGTTTACTTTTGCCCCTCTTTATCATGGAATTGGCACGTGGATTATACCGTAGGCAAAGCTTGTCGGAGCTTGGGATTTTTACGACGAAACACACGTGCGTTTCCACAACAAACCCGGGAGTTGCTATATAAATCATATGTAAGATCTGCGCTTGAATACGCATGCTCTGTGTGGGACCCTTCATCAATAACTAACAAAGAAAGACTAGAAAAAGTTCAGTTCATAGCGGCAAGATATGTACTAGATATAGAAATGTATGACAGGCAGTTTAGTGCAACTAAATCTAAGGCAATGCTAAACTGGCAATCTCTCCAGCACCGAAGAGCGTCGTTTCGACTGAAACTATTACACAGCATATATCACTCTCATACTCGAATTTCGCGTGACGTGTACATAAACCAGCCTCACTACACATCAGCACGCAAAGACCATGAACAGAAGATAAGAGAATACAAATGTAATACATCGGCCTTTAGCAACTCTTTTTTCCCAAGAACCATCAGTCAGCGGAACCGACTTCCTTCCTCAGTTGTAGGAATTTCTTGTCCTAACGAGTTCTTTTCTGCATTAAAAGCAATAGAATCTTTTGATCCCTAAGGCTTGATAAATATCGCATGTACGTCTAGCAATCATTATGACCTGTAAAGAATCCCAGTTGCAAATTACATTTTCTTTTAGTGCCTCTTTTTTCACCTTGTCGCACTGTATCTTAATCACCGCATGGTTTTTTTTTTGCAACTTATTCGTTTTTTTTTTTTTTTTTTGCTTTTTTATTATGAGTCTTTGTAATCATTGCGCTTTATGTACCTTTTTTTTTCACATGCGACATGTGACATCTGCAACGTGCCTGTGTCCGTCGTGGCTGCGTGCAACTTGGCTGTGTGCTTTTTTTTTGTCGGCATATAATAATGTGTTGTTGGCTTACACAAATTTATGCAAACCTGCGATTTTTATGCTTCTTTCTTCATCTGTACCCCCCCCCCCCCCCCCCCCCCGCTGTAATGCCTGAATGGGCGCTGTGGGTACTAAATAAATAAATAAATGAATAAATAAATAAATATGAGTTAGGCTTGACATACCATTGGAGCATGCCATTCCTGCTAATCACCAACACTCACCGAAAGTACACCGGCTTTGGCTGCAGCACCAGCCACAAGAGTCCAATTAAAGGTGCTCGGTGACCATATCATCAAGGGGTCACTCTTGGCCAATCCTGCAGACAGAAGGCCTTGGGCCAGACGGTCCACCTGTAAAGGCGAGGTCCACTTATTGAACAATACCAAAATTTGTATTGCTAATCCTGAATTAAGATAAGCATCTTGGCTAAGCAGAAAAGACATGACTGGTGCACAGCTAGGCTATAGCCAATCCAAAATGCTTTGGTTTCCAAGATGCTATCCGTAGCAAAGCTGATAATTTGGAATGTATATAACATAGCGATTCTTTTTGCTTGATTCTATACCTTTCTTAACATCTACCGCTCACGATGACTGGCCAATCCTGGCAATAACATAGGCAGAGCATTCTCCAGACCACTGACTAAGTGGGAAAAGGAAAAGAATTGGAATGGAATCGTTATATTACCTCAGCTCCTGTTCTATGTTTAAATAATTATCTCACTTACAAAGGCTGTAATCTCAGTAAAATTGACGTTTTGGGCAGCCTGGAGAACTAATCAATCACTTCGGGTTTACTTAATTGTATTTGCCTTTAGCATCCCTTCAACAATCAAGCCACCCTGACCTGGTCCTTGTATTCGGCGTAAGTGCAGAGCCTCCCTTCCTGAACAAAGGCCCACCCCACACGGTCCCCCCACTTGTGGGCCGCTGTGTCGATGCATGTGCCCAGGGTGTCTTCGGACAATGGCTTGGTGCATGGCTCAAGCCAGTAGCTGGACTGCAGCTTCCCGTGTGCTGCAGGCTGACTGTATGTAGAAATAAGAGGTGGCCAGTGAGATTGATCTCCTTGCTGTATAAACACAGAACGAGAGATGCAAAGTAAACCCGCATAGTAATCCAACCTGCAACTCATAAACCCCTTGCTCAGTTACCTCGAAAAGTAAAACAGGCAACTTAACTAACTTTCGATGTTTTATATTTACGCCTGTGACGTTGCATAATTATGCCACCAGTGCCATATGAGTGAATAGGTACCATAATGAATCAGCACCAGCCTGCACTGTTCAAAACTCTTAGCTTGATGTTCCATTTATTAAGGTCTCTTAAATGTTGACCTCAAGAATTCAGCAGTTTTCGCTCCTTTGATCAACATAAAAGCATGTCTCCACCCATGTTCCTTCTCTAAGTTTTCCAGAACTAATCAACCAAATTAACTCACCCAGTTCCTCACACTTTCTATATAAATGCCTCGGATGGCAGAGATGTGGCCAAGGGGGGCACGCCGAGCACGTCCCCCCTTCCCTGCCGCTCCTCCTGAAATATTGCTGGCTCCGCCACTTTCTGATGGTGCACCATTCTTGCGTGGGCATCAGAACTTCACAATCCTACTTGAACCAGAGGTACATGTAACATTCTTCAGTGCATTTCTAAGAATGCCAGCAATGTCTTCCCACTACAGACTGGCACAACCTGCCTCTTACTCACACATGAATTTGACCAGCCTAAAAAAAATATGTTAGATAATTGATAGAGACAACCACCACCACACAAGGCTCTTGATCCATGAACACCCACATGGACATGGAAAAACCTACCACCAACAGTGATTAAAATATGATATCTTACAGTTAAAAAATGAATAAAACAAATTGTGCATAACTATTTCAATATGCAAATACAATGGCAAAGTTAAGTGACTGCACACAGGCAGTAAACCTTAATTGTGACCTAATAACTGCATTACAGTCTTGTAATGAAACTGGCTCAATTGATGTCAAAGCAACCACCTGCAGCAATCGTAACTGGTGGCATTCTGAACTTTCAACTCCAAGCACATACAAGTGAAGTTGATGCAGGAAGCCTCTGTGGAAAATTGCCTTGTTTAAAAACTCTACATATCTCAACAGTGCATCCCCTGGCATCCCACAAAAGATATGTAGCCTGCATGCTTAAACTAGGCTTCACCTCTTGGAGAGAGATAAGCGAGGAATGTTACTTCTAAGATATTAGATGAGTAATAAAATTACAGCCACAGATTAGATATGCGTCAAAGCAGTGCCACCGTGACAATATGAGAAAATGAGCCTGGACAACATCTAGCAGGTCCCAAAAGCAGAAAGTTGGTTTGTGCAGAGACAACTCTATTCACACTCATATCTGAATATGACAACTGCATCATACCAATAACTAGAGCATAGTTAACCTAGGCAAATGGCATCATCATGTGCATCATGTGATCGTCTGGGTTGACCTGTTTAAATGTGCTAATTGAAGGGGTTTAACATCTCAAAGCTAAGGGCTGTGGTGCTGCATGTAGTGGCAGGTTCTGAATTCAACGTACAGCTGAACCTCATTATAATAAAGTCATATCAGACGGGA
Organism: Dermacentor andersoni; assembly: GCF_023375885.2. Classification (NCBI taxonomy): domain Eukaryota; kingdom Metazoa; phylum Arthropoda; class Arachnida; order Ixodida; family Ixodidae; genus Dermacentor; species Dermacentor andersoni. The sequence continues at coordinate 137,378,166 of NC_092820.1, forward strand.
AGATACCTTCGTTATATTCGATATTCGTTATAAGCATATAATCGCTACACACTGATATTGGCGAGAAACTTTTTTCGTATGTACTTCGTCACATACAACTCTTTATATCTGGGATCGTTATATCAAGATTTGACTACTCACTACAAGGGTACTGTAATGGGCTCCTGAAACTATGTGTAAATGAACATTTTTACATTCTTCCCCTCTTTGCAAGTGACCAACACAGGCAGTAATAGAGCCAAAGATCAACATGGCCATGGTGCCAATCGAATGAGTGAAAAATTGCCTATATAAGCAATAACTTATATACAAACATGAGGACAGAACCACATTCTATCCACTTATTCCAGTAAAGATATGTTTTCTTTCTCTTGGCAATTTACGATATTGTAATGTGCATTGTTATAAAATGCTGTTAGAGCTTAACACAGTTAACGAGATAAACACGTATTTCCATTAATAACAGACACAGAAAAATCTGTGACACTGAGAATTCTGATGCTCTAGTGCTTGAATGTCTCCCTATGCTCAAGGGGAGCCCTCATGCATACATGGGCTGCTCACTGTATGTACTATCAGCATATTCAACCACAAACAAGTTGAAAATGACTAGAGTTTAGAGTTGCATTCCTGGATTCGCCTGCACTTGTAACTGCAGCTTCACTTAGGCTTCAAAACATACACCTGGGCCTACTCCATGCTTAGAAACTGGCTATGTAGTGACTTTATGTCACACTCTCATGTAACCACACGGGGCAGGTAATCAGTTTTTTTTTTCTCGTTCCTGTTTCGATTCATGCTGGTGGCATGTGTATGTACATACACGTGCGATAGAATGCGTGGGTTTGTTTATGTGTGCATGCACTGGTGAAAAGAATAAGGTTTCAAATATTTAGCCAATTAACCCATGGTGTTAGCAGTACAGCTCATCATTCTTGCATAGCCAATTAATCGTTCTTTGCATAGGTTCATTTTGCACTCTGGATTAAATTACTAATTTTTTTTAAACTCATTTAGCTTAACCATTTGACTGCTGGGTATTTTTTCCAACATCTTTTCAACTGCTGTCAGACTTTTTCTTTTTTTACCACGGACATTTCAAGCTACATAGGAGTTGGTTCTTCGGCGTTGCTTTATTCCAACGCAGAATCCATCAACAGTTAACAAATCTCTTTGGCTGCGAACACGTGAACAGACCTGCCATACTTTTTTTTTAAGAGCTCCCACGACAGAGAACTTAAAAATGTTTGCTCCCCCTGCTATTGGAAATTTAACTGGCACGTTTTATGTGCTTAGATGGCCTCTCCTTAGATGGTACAACAGAGCTGCCATGTTCCTATCTTGAGTGGCTTGCTTATAAAGATGATGAGCAAAATGTGAACAAGGTGAATGCAGGAGCCAACGTTTCGACAAGTGGACTTGTCTTCTTCAAGGTGACGTACGCTTAAGGTTTTTACATTGACGACATATTTATAATATGGGAACACGGCACAAGCGCCTTAACCGACTTAATTAGCCATTTCAATCACTTTCACCCGAGTATTAAATTTACTGCTCACCACTCTCCCAGTCAGATCAACTTCCTGGACACGACGGTCTACATAGAAAACTGAAAACTGAGAACGACACTTTACCGGAAGCCTACAGATAGCCAGCAATATTTAGACTACAACAGTCATCACCCGCGACATTGCAAGCAAGGAATTTTTGTCAGACAAGCGAAACGTATAAGAAGAATCTGCAGCGAAGACCACGATTATATCCACCACCTAAATGACCTTAAAACAACGCTAGCAGAAAGGAACTATCCCCAAGTTGCCCTCGATAGAGCTTATGATGCCGCGTCAAGATTGGAGAGACAGTCAGAATTGGCGAAGAGACAGCCCACACTAGAATCTGACAGACCGCCGGCCTTTATAACAACATATTCTAATGCACTCCCAAACATAAACAACATACTAAGAAAATACCACCCAATATTATCAAGTAACGAGCGTCTGCGAAAAGCGTTCCCGAATACACTTAGGGTTACCTATCGTCGAAACAGGAACTTTAAAGACATGTTAGTGCACGCAAAAGTCAGCCAACAGCATTCCCCCGTAATAAAAGCATGTTGTCGCCCTAGGTGCAAAACCTGCAGGCACCTTCAAAGTGACATTAAAATTAAAAGCACCGCAAATAGTTATACACATGAAGTCAAATCTAGCTTCACTTGTACAAGTTCGGATGTGATTTATATGCTTGAATGTTCCTTCTGTAAGAAACAATATATCAGTGAAACAGGACAATCAATTAACGTCAGATTAAACGGACACCGCGCGGACACAGCTAAAAAGCTTCCCAAAGCCATCGCCGAGCATTTCAACCAACCAGGTCATAACTTTGATGAACTTAAACTCTACATCTTACAGTCAAATTTCCGTTCTGAACGAGAAAGAAAATACAGAGAATCATACCTTATCCATACGTTCAAGACATTGCAACCAATAGGCATAAACGTTTCAAAGGGAACTTTAGAATCTATTCACTCTGCTAAACTTCAAGCTATAGGCAACAACACTTAGTTGAATTTCTTGGCCTACCCCCCCCCCCCCCCCTTTATTTTTATAATTTTTTTTCCCAGCCAGCCTGTCATAGGCCCTTGACACGCCGGCTAACACGCGTGGGCTAAAAGACCGGGGCGGGGGGTCTCAATTCGACACGCTAACACACCTTCCCTCGTTTCCGCACCCTCCCGCCTCACACCCTCTCCCCTTTAGAAGAACCCCACCTATATATACTGTGGCGAGGAAAGCGTAAGAAGACAAGTCCACTTGTCGAAATGTTAGCTCCTGCATTCACCTTGTTCACGTTTTGCTCATCGTGTTGAATTTCCATCTCGCGCATTCCCCGTCTTTTCCCTTGCTTATAAAGAGGCAGAGAATGCTGAAAACACAACAAACAAGTATACTCGGGAGAGGCAGTCGAAGGTGCTATGGTATATACCTACATATATATACATGTGAGTGCTTGTTTATTTACCTTTCATATATATATATATATATATATATATCAACGAGGTTAACCGTTTCTGCATGCAGCATTGCAATACAGCCCTTCACAAGTGGGCGGTCACCGCTTCGGAGAAAAGTTGAAAAACGAACCGAGGTTCCATATATGACGATATATGCGCCGGCTTGGCCATTTCAATTAACTTCGACCGACGGTCGACACATAGTGAACCGCTGCGTTGAGCCTACCTGCAAAGCGGTCGGCGACAGCGTCCTGCAACAACCCCGGCACGCACGGCAAGGCGGCGAGCTGTCAAAAGTGAGATAGGCATCGCCGCTACGCACTCGCTCTCCGCGACTGAATCTCGAGGATCAGCTGCCGCGCACCCCCTCCCAGGAGGTTTATTCTATTCACGACGGTCAGTGTGGTCAGACGGACACCTTGCGGACACTGCTGCACGCGCCACTTGTTAGTCACCGTCAGCTGCTGTCCGCGTGTGGAGACACGCGCGCGCGGTGGCGCCCCACGCGTGGAATGTTGGCGCACATCTGTTAAAAAAAAAAAAAAAGATAGTTTACAGTAACCACTTGTAACGTCAAGATGCTGTCTGGTTCACATTTCAGCCGAGGTTTACATAGGTACGTTTGCTGTAGATGTGCCTTGCAGTGAAGCTAGAAGTATGTTATGTTTCAGCGTTGCTCCCGTTTGTGCAATATGCTAAAGTAGCACCAGAGTCCTTCAAGACTCTGGAAGCACTGAACTTCCTCCTAGGGCTCTGAACACTTCCGTCGCCCTCGTACATTTATAATTTTCCTGCCAATCGGCGTTAAAGCATATTCATGAGCCACAAAACCTGAAAGCATCACTTTGGAGGAAGAGGAGGAGGAAATAACCATGCCTAACTTTATTGCGTGTCCTGCGAGTTGGTGGGGAGGGGCCCCGCCTAGGTTAAAAAACATTTTAGCGCCAGTGGCCGAGGACAGAAGGAAAAGACTTAAAAAAAAAACTAAAATCACAGAGAGATATGTCACTTTAATGAAAAAGAAAGCTTCTTGGTAATGAAATCTTTGAGCGCAGCTGCTGCCTTATTTCATCAACAGGCAATCGCATACACACGCAGTGCCGAACGGAGGCGGTTCTGCGTTTCGGATTGGACAGCACACAGCGCGATCCGCTGCTATCGAGCGGCGCTCCTGCGATGCGCCATCTTATCTATAGTGGGTCAGCGCCGCGGAGAGAGTGGGAGAGGGGGGGATAAGCAATTATTATTTAATGTTTCTTCTAAGGTGGAATGAGGAGAGGAAACGGGTGGAGAACAGGTGTTTTCAGTAGGGGTCACACACTCATTCACTGACAGACAGGCCTCAATGTGGCCGCACAAGGTTGGGGTACGTGGGAAAAGGGGACGAAACGCTATAACTGTCTTTAGAGTCGCCGCAACTGCACTGCGCAAGGGGAGGTATAAGACAAGAGTGGAGGCGGGAGGACAGCCAGGTGCAAGCAATGAGAGAGGCGACAAATGCGACTGAGGAACGCGCCCCGCAAACGGGGAAGCGAGACACGGCTGAGAGCCATACAGCCATTCGGAGACGGAGAGCCGTGGATCACGCGCGAGGCGGCAAGGAGCGCCCGGCGCTGGCACCGCGGCAGTGCCGCGACAGCGTGAGAAGGGACGGCGAGAGCGGAGTGAATGGTAGCGGCGAGAGTCACCGCAACGCCGCTGCACGGAGGAAGGGGGCGAGAGGATAGGCGAGAACACGTGATCCGGTTTTGGAGGACAAGGGGAAAGTAAGGCTCGCGCCGTGCGCGAGATGGTGCCAGGCGCGCGCGCAGCTAGAGCAGCGCGCTGGACCCGGCCATGGAGCTGGTTACGGCGAGGCACTACGGCGAGGCACAACGGCGAGGCCGACGCGATGGATGAAGGTAGGAGCGTCCCTTTGAAATGGGGTGATAGCAGTTGCCACCATGCTCAGCTTTTTATAACATAACACACCACCTGTGTTAATAACACAGGTTGTTATTAAAATTTGCCATTTTCTTTAAATATGTCTACCTTTTTAACCTTATGTCACCTCTCTGCTTTTGATCCCCCAATCCTCCAATCGCCTTTTGCTAATTTCCACCGCATACTTATTTACATGACTATTGTTATCTCTAACTCTAGGGCCTCAGGAAGCACGACTGTGCCCACATCAACATTGGGATGGATACCATCACATTTTAGTACGAGTTGTTCTAATGTTTCTACATATTTACTACACACAGTACATGTGTCTTCTTCTTCGTTAAATTTCTTTTTATAACTCTGCGTTTTAAGACATCCTGACCTAGCTTCAAAGAGTAGGGCACTGCCTCTTGAGTTATAAAACGCTTCCTTTCTGATCTGCTGTTTCCAGTATCTATATAATTCCACACTATGCTTCTTTTCCATTGAATTTATCCAATTTTTTACTTCCGCGTTTTTAACCGATCGTTTAATGCTCCGTCTTTCTTCATCCTTGTGTCTGGCATACTTACTGATTAGCTTCATAGTTCTTTTCCGCCATTGTGAGTCAACGCTCTTTCTGTATAGGTATTTAAATGCCTTAGCTGCCCACCTGTTGTCGTCCAATTTCCTCAGGGGTTTTTCGTATAGGATTTTACTCTGAGCTTCCCATGCTTCGAACGATGCCCAGCCCATATCCCCCTGTACTGCTTCGTTTGTGGTTCTCCTGCGGGCACCTAGTGCTAATCTTCCAACAGCTCTCCGATTTACTTCTAGTCTCGGCTGAACCTCTGCCCTTAAACACAGGACTGCATTCCCAAAAGTAGGCCCCGGCACCATTACTCCCTTCCAAATACCTTTCAGTACCTCATACCTGTTGTACCCCCACAATGCCCTATGTTTCATTAGCCCGGCATCTCTTTGCCCTTTTGCTATGAGAGACTGTTCGTGCTCTTCCGTGTACATCTGCCCTTTGTTTATCCATACCCCAAAATATGTGTATTCGGCCACTCGGGGCATTTCATGGCCTTGTATTATAAGCGCCTGATCAGTTGTATCCTTGAAAAACATCCCACCGGACTTAGCTGCACTAAAACTGAAACCTACACTGTCTCCTTCGTCTCCACAGTAATTAACCAGAGTTTGCAAATCTTCATGGCTATCTGATAACAGTACAATATCATCCGCATACATTAAACCCGTTAGTCGTTGCTCAACAACATTTCCGCCTAATCTGTACGACAGATTATACCCTAGATTGCTTACGCGAAATTAGATTACGCGAAATGCGGAAACGGGCACCAAGGAGCTGCGCTCCAAAACTAAAATAGAGCGTGGCACACCCTTAAAAAAAATTCTGGAAGAGACATTTAGGTCTGCTTACGTGCAGGAATGAGAAAGCATTGTCATGAACACGTTCATTTTATACACTTGTGATGTAGCACCACCTCCTCCCCACTAGCTGCGCTGTCACATGCCCTTAGCCAGCCAGATGGCTGCAATGAGACTGTGCAATGACGCACGCACTAGGCACACCTTTAGTCGGCCGGAACCATGGAGCTGCAGTGGCGTCGGTAAAGCGTGTTTATCGCGCAACTCAGAGGTTCGGGTTCCATTTCCTCCTAGACCGAAATGTGACAAATGTTCTTCTGAAAGAAATTAATTTACTTTGTTTACAGGAACTTCCCAGAAAAATTTGACGTCGAACAGAGCATTTTTGGTACCACCCTTCGATTCTGCATAATGGGGCATATGCTTTCGCATTACGAATGCTTTTGTGTGATTAAAACCAATAAAACTGGGAAAACTTATTTCAATGAAATATTTAAATTTTTTATTTTGCCTTTTCCCCTATAGCTCACTTATCACAATGCAGATATTATCCTTGGCAGTAGCATTTTCTTGTAAGTGGGTTGAACTAGCGCAACTTCTATTAAGAGTTTTCATTCACAGAAATCATTACTGCAAGTATAGCATCAATCAAGCAAGGTAGACTGCCTACGTTGGCTAACATGGCAATAACAGTCCACCAGTTTGGTGTGGCTTCCAATCCAGAAGACAGCTTTTAACTAGGGGTGTGCAAATAGTATCAAACTTCGTTACAAAGCAAATTCAAACAATGAAGACAAAGTGCAAATCAAACAATTTTGTTCGAACACGAATACTACTGGTTTTGCAAAAATGCAACATTTTTTCACCAACCAGAGGTACCAAAAGAAATTCGCAAGTTTATTGCACAGCAAACAATGAACAGAAATATGCTTTCTGGTCAACAAAATTCCCTAGTACAACACTTGCTTGACAGTATCACAACTGCAGTTATTTATTGTTGTCATGAATGAAGTGTAGCTGCTCTACATGTTTGGGGAGCAGCGACACCCTCCTGCATGGCACAGTTACTTTAAAAACCAAAAAGAGCTGCTCACTGGACACACTAGTGTCTGTTAGCAACAGGCAGCTCTTCGCAAGTCAATCCAACAGTGGGCACCATGCTTACACCAACACTCATGCGGGGTCTTCTTGACCAAAAATTTCACCATGCACATATCTTTCAACCTGTCCTAGTGGAATTGAATATTGCTGCCACAAACGACTGAAAATTTCCGGCAGGATGATGAGCTTACCAGCTTTTCCACAGTGCTGACGTGGAAGGAAACTCTTCAGGAGCTTTCATTGTTTTAAGACATATCTGGGTTTTCTGGTGTTGAAATTTTTCTAGCTTCTTCTAATTCCAGGTTTTTTAATCCAGTCCACAATTGAAGCATCCTAGTGGTACTCAACTACTTTAGAGTGAGGGTCTAAATACAGAGCCAAGCTTGCTAGTTGGTCAAATTTGCAGTTTGGAAGCCGCGTTTTTAAGCATTCAGCCAGATTAGTAGCAGATGCAGAAGTTTCCATGTGGCATCTGATTTTGTGCAAATGCATGAAGAAGCAGTACAGTGCGAGTACTTGAGCTGACAGTGTCAGCTTGCCATAAGCACCAGCAGTAGCCCCGTGACAGTGCCCAATTTCTTACCTTTAGCATGCTTCACTGCGTGGCAGATATTGACTACAATGAATTCTGTACGCATCGCCGCATAACACGGCTGTACAACAGCGAAGCTGACTAAAAAAAAAAACTGACAACCACAAATTTTTGGGTTTCAAACATTTTAAATTGTAAAAGTGTCTTTTAAATAGAATCAAATACCAACCAATTCCAATTGATAATTATAAGTTTATAATATTCGCACACCGCTTTTTACCCCCAAATTTTTTCTTCTTTTTTTGCATGGCTTGAGCTTGTGCAGCAGCCCCTGCTGTGAATTATTTATGCAAGTCTAAGAACAGCACAAACATGACATTGCTTACCGTGACATCGGAGCCAGAGGGATAGGTTAAATACATACAATGAACATTTATTTATGGAAAAATAATTTCGCTCTCATTCCAGCACAAAGCTCTCACAGGCTTCCGAAAGACAGGGCAAAGTTAATTGAGGAAGCATGATTGATCAGGCTTAAGGGTACACTGATCACACTACTAATAAAAATTTACCATTCCAAATATTTTTTGACATTCACAATTAATTATATTGAAGTGTCGTGAGATTTGTACAGAAATATGTGTTAAAACCAGCAATGATCCCATGATTGCTTTTTCGCAAGCATCGGTGATGAACAATGTCTCCTAAAATCTACAGTAAAATGAACTTGTACAGCGCACCTATATGATGATGCAGTGGTTGGTGGAATACGGGAGTAATGCCTCTTGGTAGCAGCGCACACGCTACTGATGACTACAGCACCATACTCGCTGCTTTGGTGGTGCCTGAAAAATGAAACGCCATGGTGTCCGTATTAGAAGCAACACTATTTACACTGAATAATGTGCGATGACAGTGACGTGTTGATCTTCAGCTATCAAATGGGCGGTCTTCAGTTCAGCTGGGCGGTCTAAGCAGAAACTTGGCAATCAGAGGAAGGTGATCCGACGATTGCACTTCGTTAGGCAGCCCACCAATGGCCATGAGCTGGTTCTGCGACATCAAGCGGTACGTCGCCAACAACCGCAGAGGCCCCTCAACCACACAGGCATGTTTCACTTGGCCCTCCCTAAACATTGTGTCCTTCCTTTTCACCGAGTAGAAGATGTAGTCGACGGTGCAGCTCGCACGCTGGTGATGCGTGGTCACCTCGGCGTTAGCACCCTTGACATTGTGCTTGTAGGCGGAGATCAGGTTCAGGAAGTGCCTCACAATGCGCTGCCGGCTGCTGCTGCATTCTTCCTTGGCTGGCGTCGAGCCATTCGCATCAGATGACTTCATTGCTGCCGCTGCATCTTTTACGGCAGAGCTTTCCGCGTGTGAGCCCTTTGCAGGACTATTTGTGGCTGAGTTTGATGGTGAGTCGTTCTTTAGGGAATCACTCATCGATTCCTTTGCAGCAGCATTGCTTGTTGCAGATCCAGGTTGTGCGAGGTTCAAAGCGTCATTCGACTCTACGCCCTGCTGTGCTGAATCAGCTGCAGGAGTGTCACTATGCTGAGACGCATGTTCCTTAGCCGGCACTGGTAGATATCGGGAAGAAACAGAGATGTTGAGCTGACGGAGGCTGGCGTCGAGGGGCACATATCTTCCTCGATTCGCACCGTCACTCTGCCCAGACACGTCACCAGAAAGGAGTCCTTCGTAGCACAGGCTTCCACGGGTGAGGAAAGTGTACAGTGGGGAGTGTGGCTCACTGTTCATGTCGCCGCACAGCAGAATGGGAAAGTACAGTGGCACGCCGTCTGGCGAGTCACCGCAGAATGCCAACCGGTCTATTTCAGCAAGCAGGAGGCACAGCTGGGCAAGCTTTATGTCTCCCCGACGTGGGTTGAACAGCAGGTGGGTCGTTGACACGCACAGCCGGAAGTCCTTACCAAACTTGGCAGCACCGGCAACTGGCTTCAACATGGCGATGAGCGCGACATTGTCACGGTCGAGAACGGTCACATCGGAGCGGGCGTACTCGATTGGCTCGAAGCGGTCCAGCTCAAAGATGGACTTGCGGAAGAAGATGCCACAACCATCCCGCTTGTCGCCCGTGCGCTGCTTGTAGAGGCAGCCATAACCTGAGAGAACAAGAGGATGTGGCTTACAGAAGTTAGCACACAACAAAGCAGCCAGTTGAGATCCCCACCAGCAAATGCGTGCAACCGGATAAGGGCACACAAAGGAAAGCATAGTTCAAGTCAAGTACTATTTATAAGAGGCATCTGATGGCATAAAGGATAGTGGCAGTATCCTGACGAGACCTTTGTCTTGCAGATCAAGATCACCGCACTGCCAGTAAATGTTTCTTGCTTTGTGGTCTGGCCCAGATATTGTGATCACAACTAACACTTTGCTGCAACTAAAACCCACCACAAATGCAAGCACAAACAAGTTTGAACAATCGTTTCTCCTATTTAAGGCAGCCTCATCCATAATCTGCATACACTGCAAACAGTGCATACACTACATTATAGACCAAATATGGTTTATGCCTCATGGCTACAAGCACTTACTAATTATTCATTCGACTGGTTGCATTTGATTGCTTTAGAGTGCTCTCGCAGTGTAGTTTGGATTTGGCGGGTCGAAATTGACAGCTCGGAACACATTTGTCTGGCTCATTCGGGGCATTGTGCTCGAGCTCAGAGCGCTTGAAGGCACTCTCACATTCAAATTGGGAGTGCAACTGAGACCTGACAGAACCTTGCTAATGCGGCTACTTCGATTGCTCTGGAAGCAGCTGAACTAGCAGCTGAGGCCAGATTCCTCTGGCTCCAATATAGAGGGGGCTCCAAATCGCTGCAAACAGAGTTGCAGCGTGGTAGGAACCACTTGAATGCGCCATAAGTGTGAGCGAACGTCAGTAGCAGTGCAATTCTGCAGCAGTGACCGAACTGCCCAAGCTAAAGATCCTGGCATCGCCAACTTTGGCTGTCTTATTTAGTGACAGCTGTGCAAGTTAGTATGCAGTGAAACCCCCTCTGCCTTTTATGTAGAGAGACAATGATGAGTCTTACACTTTTAAAAAAAACTAGTTTCACATAGCCCTGCACCAAGGCACACTTGACAGGCGGTGCATAAGGTCTCTTCAAGGTGACTGCACTTTCTAAACCACTTCTCGTGAGCGTTGCGCGGGGTGCTGCATGAGTTCATGTCGTGATAGCCCACCACACCACCTGCATGCATCGCGACTTGCGATATCAAGGAGCAAAGTGCAGAAATGAATCGGCTCCATCTGCTGCTGTGGGCAGTTAAGCATTTTCAACAAATGCACATGTAGCAAAGGCCAGGGTATATTCTTTTAGTTACTGTAATAATCGATACAGTCGAACCTGGATCTATCGATCTCAAAGGGGATCGCGAAATAGTTGATATATCAATAATTCAATACGTAAAATAAAACATCTATACAAAAATTTTCAAGGCGATTTTACAACTGTTCATTATATACAATAATTCATTATATCCGGGCTCGATATACTCGGGTTCGACTGTATCACGATAGTAATACGTGGTGGCAATGGAATGGTGGGCGTGGATGCTATTATTTTTACCATAAAATTCATTTCAAAAGGCCGTACAAATTAAAGCAATTAAAGCAAAGTGCTGCAAGCCTTTACCAACATGCCCGACAAACTTGTACGTGACCTCCTCATGCCACCTAGAGAAACCGTTGTGACCAAAGTAGAATATATTTATGTCCACGCATCACTAAACAACTAGCATTATGCCACGTAGTGTGCTACCAATAGCTCACATGACGCCTGCATTTCCTAAGTAGAGTCAACGAACGACTTTCTGGACGTCAGATTTTCCGGACATGCTCGATAATTTGGACGCCCTCGCGGTCCCGTCACGGTACACATAGAGTCAATGTATAAGAATGTATGAAATTTTGGGTGCAAAAAGCCTTCACCGTCTGATTTTCTCGGTTTTTTGCCATGACCGCAAGTCCAAAATGGCACTGATTGAAGCCACCACTGCAGCCATCTTGATTATCTCGCCACCTCGAACAGGCGCTTTTGCACACAGATCCGCTGGCAGCCGTAGCCACTATCGCGGCAACGCTAGGCCTAGCTACTTCAACGTTCGCTACTAAGTTTCTTGCTGTTCGGTGCCGTGTATTTCATTAAAACAATTTGCTACTGTTAGCAATGGCATCAATTCCGCCTTTGTAATCCTCGTCAATGGCTTCAATGCTCAGAATGCATGACACATTGCATAACGCCGGTTCCTAAAAGTCAGCTACACCTCAGTACAGTGATGTTACGCGGTGAAGCATAGGCACAGTAGTGCAGTGAAGAATACGCAAAGCAGGGGCCGTATTCTGTAGCGGTTCCTTTGGGAACCGGTTCCTTTGGGCTGTTGCCATTGGTCGGCGTTTCGTTGTCGTCATCCCTGGTGGGCGGGACGACAAATTTTGATGACGTCACACAGGTTGCCAATCTTCTGGAAAGGAACCGGTTCCCTGCTAGGAGAGGAACCGCGGAGAAGTGGTTCTCTCGAGGGTCGCGCGCGGGGGCGAGCATGATGTCGAGGGTTGCTAGGGCAACCGTGGCTGCCGTCTAACCTCGCGCCAGCTGACGAGCCGGCACCTAGACGAGACGAGACAGAGACGGCAATGGCGGCTCCTTTGGTTGTGTTAGGGTAGTTGTGTTGCTGGGGGGTGCCGAAAGACAACGACGCGACGAGAGGCAACGACGCGACGCGTTCGGCATGGCCGAAGAAGAGTTTCGAAGGCATTTTAGGCTCTCCAAAGACATAGTGTGACGTCTTTGCGATGAGCTGGAAGGACATCTCGGACCTCAAAGATTTCGTGGTGTCGACATTACGATGAAAGTGCTGTGCGCGCTGCGGTTTTTTGCCACCGGGAGCTTTCAACAGTGCGTCGGGAATGAAGAAGCGATTGCACTGTCGCAGCCTTCGATCAGCCGGATCATTACAGCCGTCGCCAAGGCCATTACGGTTGTGGGCAAAGAAAAAGGATGGGTTAGATTCCCATCCACGGCGCAACAGAAAGCCGCCGTCAAGGAAGGCTTTCTTAGCCGTGGAAAAATTCCAGGAGTTCTAGGATGTGTGGACGGGAGTCTGATAGCCATCGTTCGCCCTAAGAAGCTCGGCCCCGGCGAAACGGAATCGTACTGGAGCCGTAAAGGGTATTACGCCCTCAACTGCATGGTCGTGAGTATTGTTCATTGACAAATATTTTCGATATGTGATTGCGCGAGTGCACGTTGTAAAAAACTTCGTTTCGTTATTTTTCATCAATTGCCGGTAATACTTGCGTTCCTATTCGAGAAAGTAGCGTTTGTGTTGTATGTGTAATGACGACTTTGATCTTGGCAATAGAACCCGGCCGCACTTTTTCAGTGCTCTCTAATCACAGTTGAATAGCCTTTTCGATGCTACAATGTAAACACATTACGCGCGACTTAAACCGGAATAGACGCCGTAGCAGTGAAGGGAGTCTTCGTCTGCGAGCGATCCTAACAGAAGACGAGCCCTTGTGATTCTTATTCGACGTAAAACTAAAGCATTGTGGCCAACAGACTGTAAACGTGAAAAGGAGCATCCCATCAATGAAAATGGTGTGAGGGAGAATGAGAATGTGTGGACACCCATTTGCTCTAGCTGTTAATACGGCACATGCTGCCACTTCCGCGTTCTTTCGCGTGTAATAGGCACTTTGTCTGGAAAAACAAGAAAAAAACACAGGTGGCACTCTCTAGCAGAATCTTGTACAATATGGACGGAAGAAACCAAAGGAATTATTTTGCACATTGTGTTGTGACCGCACGCCATACATGAGCACATGTACACATGCCAACATTGCATTTGTAGATAACATTGTTATCATGCTGATGATTAGTTCAACTGCCTACTGCGTATGTTGATATCTCCTTTTCTGTAATTGTGTTGGCTGACTGAACAGTAACTGATTGGCAAGTAGTGTTGTAAGCAAAAGTTTGTGCCAGATATTTGTTGCAGTGGCATTGACACCTTCTCTTTGCTTTCTCTTACAAGGTGTGTGATGCAAAGCTGAATATCCTGGCAATTGACCCACGGTTTCCGGGATCGTGCCACGATTATTTCGTTTGGAGGCATTCTGCATTTCGCCGCCGCCTCACTCGTGGCCTGTTACTTCATGGAGAAGTCTTGCTTGGTAAGTGCACCTAAAGTAGCAGTGCTTCTTCCACATGTAAAACATACACAGTCAAATAGTTTTGCATCCTAGCAAGCTTTAAGAAAGCGTGATTTGCTAGAAATGTGTTGTGAATGCAGCAGTACCTAATGAACCTGCAGCGACTATCGAGAGAAACATGTCTCTCTTAGAAGGCAGATATTTTTACCAGCATGTATACAACAGCTGACATGTTATTCTGTTTATTTACTTATTAATTTCAATACACTGAATGCCACGTGGAGCGTTACAGGCAGGGGTGTAATTCTACAGAACACGTCGAAATGGCAGTTTTCAAGTATGATGGAAAAGGGTTGGTGACAATGGACTCGGGTAGCTGGTTCCTGGTCACTGTCCTTGGAACGAAGGAATAAGCGTGTGCGTGAAACTTTCGGCATCGACGTTAGTGATCGGTGTAGTATATATTGTAGAATAGTGCAAGTTGCGCTATTTTTCTTTGTGTCACAATGTCTGCAATTTTTTTTGTTGCAGCGACATGTGGTGCTGGAGTGATTATAAAGGATCAAACGGGTAGCTCGAGTTCGGGTACCTTCACGAGAAGAGGTACGAAAAGTAGAGTAAGGATCCCAGATACTGGCAGCATATTCGAGAGTAGACCTTAGAAGTGTTTTATAAAATAACACTTCTGAAGAGAGAAGAGCTAATTAGTTTTAGTGGAGGATGTACATTTAGGGAGAAGCAAATGGGATGAGCGGAGCAGAAAACCACGAGTATGAAATAAATATTACATGTCCAACTTAACCCGAGAATGAGATTTGCAGCCGAGACAACAGGTGAAATTGGGCTTTTCTTTAAAATGAGTCTAACTTTCTTTACAACTTTCTGGGAAGGTCAATGTTCGATAGATATTGCAACAATAAATCCAAGACCCGCTGCTGTTGTAAAAGGGCCCTGGCGTAGACTGTGTTCTTGCATTGTGCCTTAATGTATCCACGTTCGTTCACTGACGTGCAACACTTTACAGGGGACTCTGGGTACCCGCTAGAGCCATGGATCATGACTCCTGTGCCTGGTCACCCAAATCGCCTCACGGCAGAGGGGCGCTATAATGAGGCACACGCATCAATGCGAAATGCCGTTGAGCGGTGCATAGGAGTCGTCAAGAGCCGCTTCCGATGCCTGCAGAGGTATCGGGTGCTCCACTACTCGCCTCAGAAAGCAGCCACTATTGTTGCAGCTTGTGCAGCGCTGCATAACCTCTGCCTTGCAGCAGGCGTGCCTCTGCCAGACGACCCAGGTGACGACGGTGCACATGACGACAGCGCACAGGAGCCAGCCCAGGCACAAGTGCCGCTTCAAGTACAGGTGCCACCGCAGGCGCACCCTGTACAGCCTTCTCGAGCTTTGTTTCAAAGAGGCCGTGCGGTGCGTGAATCCATAGTTGGTGTGTTTCGGCTGCCCAGAAATTTGCGCATTGCCTACCTGCAAAGTGTGCGCCGGCGCATTCGCTGACAAATGAGGTGGAGACATGTGCTGGTGTAACATGTTTTATTTTTATTATCATAAAAGTAAATAGGCCGTGCACTTCAACATAACACATTGCGTGTGCTCACATGTGGCTAATCATAGTATGCTGCATACTGCAGTAGTGGAAAGCACATGATTTGTCTATGTTGAGCATGACAGATACACATGCAGTGACAAATAACCATGTGCCATTATGTTACTCCTTTGCTTTGTTCACTGTGCTTTTGAATATTGTCTCGCCAGGGAATTTTCTTTAAATAAAGGTTATTTCCAAGGTGAATGGCAACCAATCTTGCATTGTTGAATATTGCTTTGCAATGCCTATTTTACTGTGCAGTATGCATTGTTCCAAAGCTGAAGATGTCTGTTCATGTGTGACACGCAAGAGCAGCATGAGTTACACAGCAACTGAAATGTCGTCAGCAATCTGTATAGCACATATTGAAACGTATAGCAACAAACGAGACATGTCAAGCACTTATTGGAGCAGGATTTCGTTAAATAGCAGACACTCATGCTTACTACTGCTTTGTTTAAACTCAAGAGTTGCTTCAACATTGCATTTCTTGCACACATGATTTCACATAATGCTCGTAATTGCTGCTTAACAAGGTGCAACAATATAAACAAAATCATGACAATGAAACATTTCTTTATTTATTCATTTTATTCATTGGGTACCTGCTTCGCCATTCAGGCATTACAGCAGGGAGGGTACAACTCATATAAATGAACACTCAGAATTACACTCATAAAGCATGGAAGAAATCATCATTTGAACAAATACAGACAGTGTCAGGTGGTAGAGTATTCCAGTCTCTTATAGTACGAACATAGAAAGAGTAGCGGAAAGCGTCACTTTTAACCCTCTATTGCATGGCGTCCCATATTTGGCACATACCGGTTACCATTCTTTTTCGCATGTGTGAGATTCCCAGTTGAGAATGTGATACCGTCAGAGTAAATCTCGTAGTTATGCGCACTTATTATGGGCAAGTGCTGCCATCTCTTGAGTGATACGCAAAACAGAGGTGAAGTAGATTTTGGAATGCGACGTGAAACTCGGAGGGGGCAAACACGAGCAATTGGTTTTTTTTTTTTCTCTGAAAAGTTCGACCGCAGAAACGTAGAAAAATTATTTTGGCATATTTTTTGGCCTCGCCAATTCAAGGCAGTTACTAGTTTTCTCAATTTTGCCTGCAACTACAGCAGAGAAACCAAAATCGGTGTGTGCCATATTTGGCACAGTATGAACTTGAAATACAACATATGGTAACGTGCTGCCATCTGTTCAATAGCCCGAAGCTGCAGGTCACTCTATCACAAGATGTAATTTTGACGATCGGTACGGTGAGGGCGAATTGTCTACCAAACAGCCGCCTGAAAAGTGAAAAGGAACTGAAATGTAAAGGAAGTGGTGCTTCAGAGGCACTCACAAGCGCGATAGATGACGTAGAGTTATCGTGTGTGCGTTGATACGACAACCGCGCCGTGACATTTCTGTCGAGCTTTGATGGGAGAGATCCAGTCCAAAAGACTCAGCGCTGGTTTACCTCCGCCAAGGTGTTTCGCGAAATTGATTGCCCCAGCGTAGTAAAGGTCCATAACAGGCACATGGGTGGTGTCGACCTGCTGGACTCTCTGTTTGGACTTTACTGCACACATATCAGATGTCGAAGAAATGGCACTTTCGAATTTTTACGCCTATGCTAGACTTATCGGTACTAACAGCATGGGTATTGTACAGGAGGGTGCAGGAGCAGCTTAGGAGGAGACAAGTACTACCGCTGGCTCAATTAAAAGCAGAAATTGCAGAATGCCTTACCTCGCATAACAAGTGCCTACCCAACTAGCGACCAGGAAGGACTTCTAGTCAGGACATCGAATTCCATGTTCAAGTCAAAAAAGCACAGGGACCAGCGGCCGCAATGCCACCCAAAGACGACCGATCTGACCAAGTCAGCCACTGGCCAGAATTTGACGAGAAGAAACAAAGATGTAAGCGGCCACCTTGCACAAACAAGTCGTTGGTAAGATAGAAGAAGTGAAACATTCATCTGTGCCTGAACGCAGCAAACAACTGTTTCATTTCATTCCCCACATCACATTAAAAGGCCACCATCCGTGAAGCTTTGTTTTCCGCCCATGGCAGGAAGAGCGCTCAGCCATCTTCATGGTGTGCCATATTTGGCACAAAGCTTTATCTTTATTATTACAGTCATGTTTGTTCATTCAATCAATAATGAAAGCTGAAAAAATGACTTTCATAATTCATGCAATAGAGGGTCAAAAGGAATCTCACATATTTTTAATTTGTGATCTCGCCTTTTAGAAACATATGTGGGCGGCTGAAAATACAATTACCTGGCTATCCCCGTATTAGTGGTATATGTTATGAAGAAATTTTAATCTGAGATTTCGGCGACGGTGTTCAAGAAGATGCCAATTTAATGCTTTTTTGCTTTCTGTCATGCTAAGCATCCTGTCATAATTGCCAAGGACAAACCGAACTGCCCTGTTCTGCACTTTTTCTAGTTTATCTACAAGTTCTGTAGCATATGGATCCCAGCAAACACACGCATACTCCAGTGTACTGCGCACATGTGTGAAATACAGTTGCTCCCTAAGTTTCTGTGGCAAGCTACTAAAGTTACGTTTCAAAAAATCTAATGCTCCGACAGCCTTGTTCGTAACATGAGTAACGTGTCTGTTCCACCTTAGATCAGCAGAAAAAAATACATCTAAGTATTTATATTCTGACACTTGTTCAAGAGTAGCATTATTTATAGTGTTACGATTGCTGTCGTATGAGCTCTTCCAGGTAAAGGTGACGTGGACACTCTTTTTCTCATTCTGTGACATTTTCCATTTTTCACACCATATGGCAATCAAATCCAAATCGTGTTGTAGTGCTTGTTGGTCAGATTCGCTGTTGATGACCCTATATACTATACAGTCATCTGCAAACATTGTAAATATTTATTTATTTATTTACATGTACCTTACAGGCCTTCGAGAAGGTATAGTGTAAATGGGGAAATACGGTAACATATTAGTATGGAATCGGGAAAGAAATAAACTGCAGCATAATGAAAGGAGTACGCACAGAACATGGAAAATTATTACATTAGCAAATACAATATGTAGAGCAATAACAATAAATGGTAAACAACAACATAATAGCATAATAACATTGTAAACATTTTTGCATGTTATACAGTAGTAAGTATTGTAAAGAAATTGGGACCACTGAAATTCTTTAACTTGTAGAAAAAATGCAAGAAAATTACAAAAGACATGACGTGTTTAGACGGTTGAAACGGCATATTGATCGTTTAGCAGATTGCGAAATGCAGTGTGTTTATATTGGCATGCAATAGTATCTGGTAGTGCGTTCCATAAACGGACCGCACGGGGCAAAGTTGAAAAATTAAAAGCGTGTGTGTTGCCATAAATCGCGACAGCGCGTCGACTTGGCGTTGACCTATTGAAACCCATGCGCTGATGTTCACCTCTTCGTCGGGCTCGAAGAACGGCGGGCAGACTCCGATGGCGCTCGCCCTTCCAACTAGGGAGAGGACGCGCCCTCGCGGTCCGGGCAGGCTGCCTCCTCCGGTTCCTCTGTGATTAACACGTTTGTTAGAATATGGTGCGCAAAAGCTCCGTCAACGAGTGTGCTTACCTGCTTTCGGCGTGCAAGGCGGCTGCATCACGGCGGGCGTTATACGCATCTTTCTTCCACACGCCGCGCCATTGGGCTGCAGTTTTCACTGCCGGGCCCTCAGCAAGGCAGTCACTGGCTGCCAGAGCTCCTCCTTGCGCGCCGCCGTCAGCTGTTGACCCAGCACACACGACGCCTTCGCAAGGTAGGGGTGCTCTTCAACAAATGACACGAGTATATCGCGCGGCCTCGCTCAAACATGAGGACCCAGTTTCGGATTCGGCGCGCAAACTGGCAAGTCCAAAACGTAAACAAAGCGAGGCAACTTGTTTGCATAACGTATGGCACACCACCTAGCGACTAAATAAGAAAACAACACAAATAAAATTACAACTCCCAGTAGCGGTCTGCGCCGCAAGCTCACATTTATTACTGAAAATATATTTGCAAGTGTTCTATACAAACCAATGTTTTTTTATCAAACCAGCAACATCCTTCAATTGCTATACCGTCCCCTAAGTACAAACAAAAATGATGACGTGATCTTCCGGCAGACCGCCGCTCGTTGATTGGTTCCCCTCACGCCGCCCCGTTCCACTCTTTCTCCGAGTGACGTAATCCAGACGTAACAGCCAAAGGGAACCGGTTCCCAAAGGAACCGCTACAGAATACGGCCCCAGTACGGTGAAGCATACGAAGAGTGGGAAGGGGCAACCGCTACGGGTCACAGTATGTATTCCTTAATTAGACACACATGCACCTGCCGCCTCCTGTCAGAGTATGAGCATTGATACGCCTAATAACTGTACTGGCAGGCCTTCAGAGTTAGTTTGGACCTGCCTGTGGCGATTTGAGCAATTGGGAGTAGTAAAAGGCATGCACTAGTTTTTTTTTTTTCAGACAGCCCGATTTTTCGGACGTTTCCGCAGTCCCTAGGGAGTCCGAAAAATCTGTCGTTAACTGCGGTACATGCAGGAGAACCATGAACTCGTGCTCAAATGGTGTTACACAAATTCAAATCAAAGAGGGCTCAATACAGACGGCACATGGTGAACTGTCAAATCAACCACAAAAATGCTGCACTCCCTGAACTAGTATAGAAAGTGCAGCCACATTAAAGAGACCTACAGGGCACTACTGAGCAGAGAGGAAGCTATGCTGACCCATTTTTTCCAGCTCGGGCTTGAAGTCCAGCTCGTAGTGGTCTTGCTGAAGTTCTTGCAGGCAGAGGATCTGGAGCAGGGGGGGGACAATCAGTGAAGAGGGCAAGTCAGATTAACTGTGCGATGCTCTGTGATGCCGCAGTCCCAGGCCATAGGTGGCCGACCCCGACCGCCCATGAGGCAAATGTGAAAGCCCAGGCTTTGCAGTCCCACATGCTGCTTTCGTAGCACTGATTTACAGAGAAAGAATGGAAGATAGTCAACGCACGTTGTTCCAGTACGAGTATAGACGGATCAGATCTGGTACTAGCGAGATGCAACCAAGCGGTCGGCAGTGTACTGTCCCTCTGGTGATGGAATGCAATGGCACGGGTATTACCATACAAACACAAAGCGAGACTGCTTTTAGCAAAGTACCACCCAGAGAAAATTGTGCTGTACCCATAATCATGCTCCAAAAATAATGCAACTTTATTTTTCCTTTTTCATCTTTTCTGATGCGATGGGCACAACCTAGACCAAACAGAGCAGTGCAGAAAGCCAGCCTTTTGACATCACTCCTGTATCAATGTTTCCTTAGCAACTGGTTTCTGATACTGCAAATAAATCTAACTGCACACCTGCCAATCTGTGAACGTTAAAATTTGTAAAAACCTCGTAGCATTTCATGGGGGAAGGGGATTGGGAAAGGAAGTTCACTTTGTACTTTTTGTGAGATACATGCACACTTTGTTAACGATGATTTTCCTTTAGTCCTTTAGATGCAGCCCACAAGCAGCAGCAAACTTTGAATAGCAGAGACTATCAAGCAACACACTGCTTTTACATCACCATGACTTTTTCAGCGATCTTTCTGTTGCCCATTTCGCCTGCTTCAGGAACTTGTCTGAACATGTCTTATGAACTTGCTTGAAGCAAGTACCCCTCTGGTGCCCTTTCACTATCAGAACACTTCCAAGGTCTGCACTGACGAGCGAATATTTTTCGCAAACTGAATTCATTGAAAAAAAAAAATTATGCATTAGTGAAATTGCAGAACGAGCTGAAACTGGGAAACGCAATGGAAAATTCTGAAGAATAGGCAGGTATGTGTGTACCTGACCACCTCCCACCCACTCACGTCAGCGTTGGCCTCCCTGAGCTCAGCAAGGAGGTTCTGTCGGCGCAGCGACCACTGGAGCACTTCCTCGTGGCAGTGCTGGTAGAGGTAGGGGTTGTCCTCCAAAAGGCCTTGTGCCAGGACATTGTATGACAGCACTGTGAACACGAGGTCCTTGCTGGAGGTGCTGCTCGTGCTGTGCACCTGTCCCAGATCGGTAGGCACCCAATACCGGCTCTTGCGTATGCGCTGCCGCACATTCGCTGAAAAGCATTTAAAACGTGTTTTCAAAGTGTTATTCTTATCGTTAAGGTGCCAAAAGCTTGCACTTATAGGTAATGTTATGTCCTTGTTTCAAATATGAGGTACAATTTTGTTTACCTTGTTCCATTCTAATTTTACGCAAATCTCCTTTATTTTTCTAAAAAAAACTTTCGTAAAAACATTCCCGCAGATTTCGCTAAACAAGGTATCAGTGACTTGTGCACGATTCAAGAACTATAACACAAACTTTATTTCTGTCCACCCTAGAGCAACAGATGCAAGACTCTGAAGTTTGTGTATAGCCTCCTAAACAGGCAGGGCATACAAGTACAGGGTCGTGTTTGGTCTTCCAGTCCATTTTAGAATGTAAAGTACCTTGCTGAATTGATACTGCCCAGGATCTGGCACACTGCGACTCAATCAACTAGAGATTGCCATTGTGAAAGTTTCGTTAATCATCACATGAGCCAACAGGCAGGGAAGCCAAGGAAACTGTTTACAGTAGAACCTTACTCATACGATCCCCTTTCGCACAATTTCCCGGCGGCAATGTTTACGATCGATAACAAAAAAAAAATTATCCAATACGGTTACACTTCTTTTTTGACGGCTGTACATTCCCGGAGGACACAATCTTTTGGCACTAACGTTCAGTACATCACCAAGCTGCAATCTTACGATACGTTTTCAAGTCGCTAGATCCCTTGTGAAGCAGAAAAGGAGCAAGGCACGTGCCATTAAGATCAGTAAGTGCCCGCCACGGCAGCTTCCCTGCAGTACCTGTGCCGTGTGAAAATGTCGGAATGCACTCGGTTTCCTCTGCCAGTTCCAGCAAACCTCCTTGCGGGTTGTCACATTCACAGCTATGGCCACGAAAACCTACTGCAATAGGCATCTCCACTTATCTGTGTCAAAGCGCATGTGGTGTAGTGCTGTCCTAGGTGTACGGCATGCTTGTAATAGGCTAAAACCAAAATGCACCGCCATTCCCCGCTGCAGGCGGCGCAAAGTGAGTGTCACATTTCGCTCTGGCAGCATCGTATTCCACTGTCACCCACTAGCGCAATTTCGCTTCGGTTTCTTGTCTTAAAACACTGCGCGACAAGAGAACGACAAAGTGCGTCTCGGGCCTCTCAAGCTGCACTATCTTAGCACACACTGGCCTTTTCTGCCGCAATGAATCGCGCAGCGCCTTCTATTACACCAATGTCTACCACAGCTGAGCCTGCCAAATTTTTTCATGCCTTCAGGCTTCGTACGTTTTTCTGGTAATAAGTCTTTATCCTCGCATTCTCTTTTCGAAAATGCTCAAATGAGGTTCTACTGAATTACAAATCTGACAAACTAGCGCTCCTAAGCCTAGACTGTACCATGTGTGTAATTTGATAATCAAATCACCAACAAATTGGATCAGCAGACACCATATGCCACTACAGCTTAAAGGGACACAAAAGGAGTCTCAATTTTCAATGTACAGTTGTATCTGGTTATAATGAAGCCGCATACAATACAAAAACACCTTTCTTATACCTAATACAGTAGAATCTCGATTATATGAATCTCTTGGGACGGCACAAAAATTCGTATCGCTCAAGAACGAAAAAAATTCACCAGCGATTACGATACTCCCCAATGCGAAATTTGAGTGCAGCTCTATCTGTTTTCATTTTGCGATATATTTAGGCTGGTGTGGACAATCTGTCTCGAGTGGCATGTTGCAAATGGAGCGAAGCGCGACGCGACTGCCTCGCTAATCGGGAGATCTCAAGAAGCAGCACTTGGGCGACATGTGGGTACAATTCACAGCAGCCGCCGCAGGCAGACCTCCCAGACGACGGGCGCTGCTCTGGCACCTTCTCGTAACCATCATCGCCGCAATGCGCGTCTTGCGCGGCACTATGCTTTTCTTCTCATGCTTTCACCATGCCCCCCCCCCCCACTTTCCTCCTCCTGCTCGCCGCTTTCTTTCATCTCCCGCTACGCTCCATGTTCACTCTTTCATCCGCTGCACTCGTTTGCTCGGTTACACCGATGCCCTAGGATCTGGGCTCTAAAAAATCTGAAATTAAGGAGGGACACAGCAATGAAATGGGCGACTTGCTCAAAATTCCTGATCTTTAAAATTTCTTTTTTCCCCGCAATCCGAAGAGCTTCCTTTCTTTCATGGTGGAATATTTGGAAGAAACACACTGCAGAACTTGAGAAAAAAAACTTACGAGACGCTTAAGCTTCGCCTAGTATTCAAGAGTCCTGACTGCTTCTCGTGCTTCCCATCAACTGCAGCTTATGCAACTGTAATCTTTACCGGGAAATTCTTGCGGGCAACGCCATGCTCGAAGGCTAGCTTTCCGATTTTATTTTTTCCCTCGCATGGACTGTGCTGCTACTGCCGCGGAGGCGAGAGTTATCTGGTGGTTCTGCAAGGAACCAAGCGCCGAGTGCCATTCTGTGATTGGTCGAAAATTTTCACTCACAGTCAACGCCGGATTTTCTCCATGATGGGGCCTCTCTAAAGCTGTCGTTTTAAAGTTGAACTTTTTTGGTGTGTTGTCTCCGAAATCAGGAAGAAAATAGGGTTTTGGGAGGTGCTATCGCACCACTGATCGCAAGCACAGCATACTGTTGAAGCAGCACCGCCATCTTTGTATCCCCGTATATGCAAGAGATCAGAGATTCAGATAGCTACAGACAGAGTTGTATTTCTTCACGCAGAAATAAAAGAAGCAAAAGCGAGCGTGAAACGGGAAAACTAGCATTGCAATTCTTTACGGGAATGCTCCTTTTGGCTAATGCGAATTTGAATCACTGGCATGCTTGTTCGCGCACATTTTGGCAGCAGCAAGCTGCATACTTCGGGTGTTCCGACGCAGACATTTCAAGATCTGCCTGTTTATCTTCAGTTACCTTCATTGCTGTGTTCTAGCTGCCACCTCATGGTGATAAGGAAATGATTCACGCGAGGTAAGGGAATCTGTTTTCTTCGCGGCAGTGAAGCTGCTTTCTATCGCATGATCTGACAGGTGCGAAGATAGAAAAGTTTCTAATTGTCATCAGGCACGGAAGATGACGCATAGTGTGAAATACAGAGCTAAGACTACTCATGGAAGCGAATGTCACCAACCTTGCCGATGCTGTAAGATTGCATTGTGTATGATTACTGGCTCCTGATAAAGTTGCGAGTGTTCGAAAATGGTCAACAAGTTGCATGATACTACACAAAGTAAAAGATTTTTTTTTTTTTTTTTTTTTGAGGACAGATGTTTAATTTCTGAGGCGTGGGGGGGTCATGTGCCAGTGTAGTCATAAGTCGGGGCGATGCAAGTTGCCATGGCAACAGGAATGCAACTGGTGCATCGGCATGGCTGCTCTGCCAGCCTGACAACAGCCAGTGTCTGGCACTACCGGAACCAGGTCCTCCTCGTCTGCTCCACCAGGTATAGCGCGGGGGCTCGATTGTTCGCATCATTCACCACGGCACGAAAATCAGTTTGCAACATTAGAAATTTGACATGTTGTAAGCTAATGGATGTGGGCTGGGACTTTTGGTAAATTCATATCATGCCAAAATTCGTATCAGGCGTGATCGTATAACCGAGATTCTACGGTATTTGTCATGCGGTGATATTGGTGCGAAATATTTCAGAATTACTACGTTATCTGCAATAATTTGTTATATCCGTGTTTGTTATATCAAGGTTCCACTTATGTAAAGTACCGCTCTGCATACATCACAAACACATCATTCTGTTGGCGTCCAGGGCTCCAATTTATTCATGAACGTAGAGAACAGACGGCTGGCGGTTCCGGCAATGCTGATGGTGAACTGCTGCGAGTCGCAATTAAATGACACGCCTGTGTTCGGTCGAAAACAACATTTTTGTTGATCGTGCCTGCATTCACTGCAATCGTGTTTCACCCCATTTTCATTGAACATGTATTTAGCCATATTTGTATCTGTGATGCCTCAAAAAGAAAGAATGCAAAATTGAACAAGATACAGTACCAGCATACTAATCAATGGCTTCATCTTTGGGCATCACTAATCCACCACTTTAGCTCGACTGAGATGTTTGGCTCCAGCGTGAAGCTTCGTTGAGCCATCTATCATCTAAAAGAAAGAAAAGCCCACCATAAAATTTTAGTTTAACTAACTTCTGAGTAGATGGTGCAACCCATCTACAATGGTTCCACATTCGTAATTTATCTCGAGAAAGGCACGGAGCACGTGGAAAGTGACACAGGTTTAATCAGGGAGGATTAAAAGCAACTTGCCAGCAGCAAGGACTGGATCATATCCTCTCACGTCAGCTGGTGTGGTGGCAGAATCAACGCCACTGTCCACCTGGTCATCGTTGATCACAGCATCAGTGACATCCATCATCGCCTCAGCTGGTGGTTGCTCAGGGAAGCGCCTCTTCGGCCTGGCTCCGGAGGAGGGGTCGGCAAGGTCACTGACCACCGGTGACCCTGGCCTGCGCTTGGCGCAGGGCAGTGGCAAATGGCCGGTGTCCAGCAACAGGTCTGGCTTGGTAGCCATGGCGTTGGAAGCCTGGCTGTTGGCGTGCAGCAGTCGGGCCCTGCCTGGAGCCAGAAAAGCAACCAAGTCAGCGCCGCTCGGCAGCAGGCCATCTTGTAGGTTAAACATTGCACACTACTGGGCAAGTATGTTCACGCTGACAAAGACAACACAATAGTGAAGACATGACAAGCACAAATCACAAGTTTGAGATTGTCCTGTCTTCTTTTTTGCTGTCACGTTGCCTTTGTCTATACAATTTTATAATCTTTAGTATATAATGTCATGTGCGCATCTGTTTTGACAAGCTACAGAAAACTAACTTACCCTAAGGTACCTTTTCTAACTGTCCGAATTTGCCAATACCATTGCAGTTACATTAAAAGCACTGCGGAAGATGTCTTTATAAAGATTTTTAGGCCTCTGGTCATGTTCATGTTCACATAATCTTGCACTGAAAACCACTGTAAGTGGTGTGGGGATGCGCGACCGTCGCGCCTCCCCTGATATCTTGTTTTCCCGCATAGCCCCCGTCTCCGTGCGGCGTCGCCACGTGGGCCGCGGCGGTCGGAGTGGTACAAGCGCGGTGCGAGAGATGGCGCGAGTGTCGCGCCGCTGCGTGGTTACTTGGGTGCGGGAAAGACAAGGGGCTCTCTCTTTGGCGGTGGTACGGCAAGCAGCTCGGACGTGCCGCGCGTGCGCCAATCCATGTTTGAGACAAGGCGTGGGCTCTTCCCCGGCGGGTCGAGGGACAGCGTGGACGTCCCGCGCGCCGCCGACCCATGCTTCTGCGAGACCGCCTCGCGTGGCCGCCTTGCAACGCGCCACCGTCCGCGTGACCTTACACGCGAATGACCAGGCGTTGGGATCCAGCATGGGGCGAACATATTCGCTCGCCATGCGGTCGCGGTAAGTCGGACTTCTAGATTTGTCGCGCACCCATCGGCATGTTTTGGGGATAGCAACTCGGCTAGCAGGCATTGATCTATGAAAGGTGCAATAAATGCCCTTGTGATTGTTTGCACTACTGTGTTGTCGTTCCTTTGTCCCAAGAGTACGGAGGAGAACCCCGTATCTCCCACATCTAGTAGTTAGGATAACAAAGCATCAACAGTGTTTGAACAAGGGATTTTGCTGGAGCCAAAGAATGTCTTCATCAAGTCCACTTGTTGAAATATTGGCTTTAACAACATACTTGTCCCGCCCCTATTGATCACTCCAAGTTTCCCCCTTCCTGCGTTTCTCTGCGTTGTTCCACGGTAACAACTGTATACTGAATAGAGAAGCACAGACTCAAACCTTACCAACATGACTCTCATGTATCTCATGCGTAAATGACAGTTATTCCTGCAGTAATTGACACCCGTTCTTATCCAGTCCTGGCAAACTCTTTTTTACACACTTTAGTGCTTTCGCTACCAAAGCCGAGTCTTTGAAAACAAAGTACACACTTTCACAAGTGACAGCAAAGTTCCTCTTCTGGCGGTGCCTTCACAGCACAACTAGTTGACTGCATTTTGCAGCTTACAAGGGGACCAATATACAAGCAACAGCGAGAAACCTACAAATGTACAAGAGCACTTACGCGTGCCACCATACAATCACGGCTGCAGCTGTTCGGCCAATTCCACTGAGCAACAACAAGCCGCCTGTTTTTCATCTCCCACACATACTGCTGCCTTCCTTTCTAAATGATGCACCTAAAGAAGCACAAGAGCTCTACATGATTTGACCTCTAACAACCTAACGGGACAGGTTGTAGCAGCCATAATGTCTCATCCCTTTGTCAACAAACCAGGCAGGGTGCAGCAATGTTGCTTAATGAACTATAATCAACACGCAGGAGTTAATTGCTGCCAAGTTAAATGGTAAAGCACTACAATGGGCATGGTGGTGGTGCAAAAAATGTCATTGGCCAAAAGGGAACAGTACCAACTTTCAACTGGTAGGCTGAATGAAATGTCTTTCCTCGCTTCGAAGTGTTGCAGAGTGCCGCGGGCGCTTTTTCAACTTTACTGTTTCGCAACTCACGCTTTGTGTTTTCAGCTTGGTTGCGCAGCGAGCCTTTCTTCTCCGTGAACCGAACATGCAATTGCCACATCATCAACCATGGACTAAATAAAAAAAACAGCCACCTTCTCCACCCAGCATTTTTTTTCTTCTTCAATCTAGGAAAAACTGCGATGTTTAAGATGCAGAAGTGGACAAAAGGAGGAGGAAAAAGAAATACAAAAAGTAAATCATGCAGAAAACAAATCACGAGATAAAGACAACCAATACTGACCACACTGCACTGTGCCACTCGGAAACCAAGACAGTTGTCTTAACAAACCTATTAGTTGAGACTCGGAGCTCGTCCTAGGCCCTTCTCATTATATTGGTTCTACATTTTTGCGTGCAAAGCACCAGAGGCTCACAAGCTCTCACCTAGGGCAATCCAGCTTGCGACCGGCAGAGGAGCTGCAGGCCTAACACTGTTGGGCAGGACCCCGACGGCAGCCTGTGCGGCGGCCGCCGCGGGTGGTAGCACTAGCACGGGGGGCCGGATCAAGCGGAACGCGGCACCGGGCCACCACATTGCCGGCTGCAGCTCCGACTGCGGCCCTGGCTGCTGCTGCTGTTGCCGCTGATGCGGCTGCACACGAGGCAGTGGACCGTGTTGTGCAACCGGCAGGGGGCTAGATCGCGCACGACCCCGACTGAGCTGATGGATGCCGTCACCCGCAGCGCCACCGCGCGCCTGCTGGCCATGGGCACCTGCTCCCGATAGGGGAGAACAGCACAGGGAAAGCAGGGTAACTCATTGGTTAATGGCAAACATGGCTAGCCGATATTCTAGTGGACATTAGGGAGTTCTAGCTTGTCCGCAGACCTATCAACCTTGACAGAATACCAAGTTGACGGAAACGTGAACTGTAGCAACAACACTGGTACCGACATCTTGTGGCAGTTTGTCGAACTCCCAATTCTTCGAGCACGTCTCCGTGTTACGTGGGTGTTTTTGTTGAACAAAAATTCGGGCTCCGTGTTAACTATTACATTCCTGCTAATACTTTACACTCGGAGCTGAGTGCAACATAGCCAGTTACTGCAATAACAGCTCTTCTCTGGTTGAACTCTGTGCCACCAACCCAGCTGCTCACGCTTACAGGAACATACTTGTCAGATGTAACAGTTTTTACTGCACTTTTGCAAAACCCTTGTGAATGCAAGATCACTGCTAGAAGTTCTCTGAGAACTGACAAGAAAGTATCCCTCTTGAACGCCTTCTAGTTAGTGTTCAATATACTAGTATCATTTCGAAAATGCCAATCACTCCTGCAAGTTTTTTCGTGTGCCTGATCAATTATAACATGCATTATTCTGGTCAATGGGGGTACAGGGGGGTACACAAACTAGGTCACTGAATATGGCAATCAGTTCTGCAGAATCCCGCAACCAGGTCTCAGTGAACCTAAGGGCTATGCAGGCAATTATTTTCCTCGCTAAACCCTTAAAAAAATTGAACAATGAAACTGGGACTTAATTTCACACAGCACGCACCAGTAAGCAGGCACTACCAGCCATGAGCCATGTAAAAAATGACTAACAGAATTTGTTGGAAGCAGCAACCATATCTGGAACTATCATTTTTTGTTTGTTTGTCCACCTGTCTCGCAGAGCAACCGACCGGTAACTTCATAAATTTAATTCATCATTTCAATGATGACCTTCATGCTGACCAAGTGTATGATGACCCCCCCCCCCCCCCCCACCTTCTCTTATGGCGACAGGTAAAAAAAAAAATTAAATTATGGGGTTTTACGTGCCAAACCCACTTTCTGATTATGAGGCACGCCGTAGTGGAGGACTCCGGAAATTTTGACCACCTGGGGTTCTTTAACGTGCACCTAAATCTAAGTACACGGGTGTTTTCGCATTTCGCCCCCATCGAAATGCGGCCGCCGTGGCCAGGATTCGATCCCGCGACCTCGTGCTTAGCAGCCTAACACCATAGCCACTGAGCAACCACGGCGGGTCAGCGACAGCTAAAACGAATGCTCTCTGGCTATTTTAAGAACACCATAAGGGAGGGAGCAGGTTATAGTGTAGATGCAAATTCTTACATTGAAATTTAATGAATTGTTGAATAAGAAACCAAGCAGCTTGTTTGGGTTTCACAATCAGAAATTATTCAGATGAGTTGTCTGCAGTACCCTTTTACAGCTTGGCAAGTAACCTCTAACAATCTTTCTGAAGTCCCAAGCTTTTGCTCAAAGGCTACAATATTAAGTGGTTGGTTGGGTTACCTCCTCGGCTTCAATGATGAGCTCGACTATTACATTATCAGCGTAGAAGTACAGGTTGCTTTGATAAACATTAAGCTAGAACTTTCTGAAAGTCTAATGGTCACAGGACAGTGTCCTAAAGCATGTTTCAGTTCCTGTTTTATTTTTCCAGTGCTTTGTGCATGTGATGCTACTCCAAAAAGCTTAACTACCACTATAAACAGTTGTCTCCTGGCAACACAAGGACTTACGCTACCGGAACAGTTACCACAATAATATATTTTTGTGTTTTTACGGGCACACATTGCAAGATTCCACATTCCGTGAACTATCCTTAGTTAACTTCGCCCTTTCATAACAGTAACAGCCTTCCATCTCAGAATTCTAGATTACCGAGCCGGTGACCTTAACAGGCAGGGGTTTTGCGAAGACGTGTAGGTAAAAGCGGCACACTGCAGCTCTCGTGACCTCTAGAAAACGAAAGTACGCAGACATCACCACACACATTCGTTGCCGTTGGAACGAGGCACGTTTCAAATGCGATTGGAAAGGCGAGGCATTTTAGCGAGTCGGGCACTCTGCGATTGAGACGACACGGTTGAAACGTCGATACTTTACCGTGGAAAGTTTCGTCCACGCTTCATTCTCTGCCGAAAGTGCCAAGCGCCTTTAGGCGAGCGGTCCCAGGCGATCGAAAGTCTACACCTGCACCGATCGGCACCGCGTTGCTGCGTCTACAGTACGTGCTTTCGAACAGACGCCGCAGAATCAGACACGTGCGACGACGGTTGCGCAAATTCAATGGAATCTTGCGCAACCGGTAGTTCGAGCTGTTCGAAACCGAGCTTACAGCTTTCGAGACCGACCGCAATTGCGCGCTGCTGCCGCAAGAAAAAGCGGAATAAGCGTTAACGGCTATTCCACACACTGCGCTTCTCCAAATCGGTTCGGACTATTTCGAGAACAGCGGGAGATTCGCCAACGCAAGCAACGCTTAGCTTTCATCTGGAAAAAGAAAATACACCTAATACACCTCCACGTGGGAGAGGAACTGCAGTAGGTAGTTTTTAGAAGCGCGAGAAGTTAGCACGCGTCAAGGCGACGCGAACGGTCTTCGAAAATGCGGTAGGCTAACTAACCAGCTGTTTCCGGCGAAGGCTGTTCATCGCTCATATTTTTCCTGTGCCCATTGACCACGACGAGAAAGCAGCTGTGCCCGACGTTTGCTTATTATCGCGGGTGCTTGATAACCACACAGTTGAGGTACGGATGAGGTGTCAACAAAACGCCCTTTCCACTCTCGATGACAATCACGAGGACGGGCAGGAACTTACGTCAGACAGGTCCACGAGGCACAGATAACATCCACCGCGATTTTGGAAGCCGCGAATACGGGACGATTTTTTTGTGGGAATCTGTCGGGGAATTTATTTACCAACTGGCGGCCATCTTGTGTTGATGGCGATGCGAGCGCCACCTGCGCGGTTTGTCGCTATTTTGTCGTCTGCTGCACCATAGCCTCCTCTATGGCTGCACCCTTGTCACCGCACCCTTGTCAAAGTAACGCTGATGCGTGTTCAGAGGCACGGATACGTTTTTAAAAAAATGTATTTTAAATACACACGTGATGAAATTACTACCAAAGGCAAACGATTCGAGCGCTGAGACAGTTTATTACATATATTTACATGCCACGAAAATCAAGCAAATCGCATATTTACAGCATTCATTCTCTCCATGAGCAATCGCCTGCTCACCACGAATATTACATTTTAGAAAAGTGGTACGACCTGTTTAGGCTGCCTGTAGAGCACTTTCAGAGGATGGTACATCCCAAGTACAAAACACAGGGAAAGACCAATGACACTAATAGAAATTGATTGAAGTGTAACTGCATGTAACACGCACCGGTTGACAGTTACAAATGGGCCACAGTGTCCTTGCACTGTAGGCAATACACACTGAACATAAACCTTATTACAGTCCCAAGGCTCGCCGTTACTGTCGCCAGCGACAACAGAAACATGCCACACGATGTCCTTGTTGTAGGTGCACAGTCCAGGAAATAGGACCTCAAACTTCTTGGGCACGTCTATGGGCATTATTATTTCATCAATAGGCAATGCTGCCTAGATCCAAAGCAGGCTACATCTTATGGGCCATGCAACCGAGAAAGTGCCAAGTACCATAAAAACAAAGAAACGCCGAAAGCCCTCGCTAAAACATACGCATGTTCTTTGGCACAAGCTAGGACTGCATGTCACTCCACATGTAGCTTGCTGGGATCTGTGAACTTTGATGTCAGGATGTAGAACAATGATGGGAAGGGGACGACGGCGAGGAGCGCCCAGTGGAATGCTGGATCTCGCAACTGGGTAATGGCGATGATTCCGTAGGCGTGGAGGAACCAATGGCCGATGAGAATTGTCAGGTTCCGCAACTCCTTCAGAGTTTGTGAGAACAGAGAACACATGGACTGAAAGAGACAAACAAAGGAGAGTGTGAGATAAATGAATGTGGCCATACTACAACTTTTGCAGAAGCTCTGTTAAAAAGCAACTGCAACAAAATCTCACTTGATCTCAATTTGTTAAAAACATATAGTAGTAGATATCAGCAAAGCAGTAATTGTAGCAAAGCCGCTTAGGCTATCAATCACACAGATTTATCATCAACAGCACTCAGATAGCCCCGTCACAGCTGACAGGCATCCCTCTCATCTACAACGCCTAATTAGATATGAATGTGAACGGAATATGTGACACCCATCCACATCTCCCTAGAGGTGTTCTGTACACAAACATGCCACCATGCCGATAAAGCAAATATGACATGTATCTCAGAATTTGGAGCTGTCCCAATAGCGTTTTTTGCCATTAGAATATGCCAACGAATGCTGGCTCTCCTGTAATCGAGAGTAGATGTAAGCATAAAATGGCAATCGGCAAAGCAGATTGGTTGGGTATGATACCAGCCACAATATTAAAATGGGTGTAGTCCACGTTCGCAACAGCACACCCCACCACATCACACCGCCCCACCCCATACTGTGCACTGGTTCATATGGACTCTGCCCAGGTAGAAGAAAAGCAGCTGTAGGTGGCATGACCAGCAACGAAATACGCTAAGGAGACAGAGTGCACTGCCCAGCTAGAATAAGAAAAGTGCCTGAAGGAGGTGCCACGCAGCGTGGCGACATCTCTCGAGGCAATGCAAAACCCTCATTTTGGAACTCACGGACAGCTGGTGTTCAAATGAGCACAGGCAGGCAACCCTGTCTCAGTGCCAAAAGATGACAGTGAAGTGTATGCTGCCCTGTATCTGCCTTTTGAACGTTGCTATTGTATGTGACAAATAAAGGTTCAGCATACTAGAAGTTACAGCTTGAGTGATATCGTGAACAAACATTAGGAAGAACTTGGAAGCAATATTTTTTTTAACCTGTTTGGGCAGTAACTAGGGTGTGTAATGTGGTCCTGTACAAAGGGTTGGGGGCCAGAGACCGCATATTCTAAAGTTTTGATTGGTTGCCCGTATGTTCTCGCTTGAGTGCCCGGATAACGGCTCTGGCTTTTGGCTCAAGGTCACTTGAAGATCACTGACAATGGGAGCTAAAAGCATTTCATGCTCAAAACGTCTTGTGTAAGTACAGCTGCATGCAACACACACTGTGTGTGAAGCAGCAAGCAAGTAAGTTGGTTTTAATGAGGCCAAGTGTGGGTTCTGTGTTGCTTCCAGTAGGCAGCAACAAGGTGTTTTCTTTTTCCAGTTTGATACAGAAAATATAATTTTTGCAATTTGTTTCAGATGGGACACCCACTCACATTTCCCACAAAAGATTTTGTGCTGAGCCTGCTCAGTGGTTGCCCTACCACTACAAATATTTTTTTTTTTGCCACGCAAAATTTTGCTTCAGTTCGCCTTTAAGAAAGGCAGCAACATACATTTGTTGTTTGACTCATTTAATGTTTAATGTGCAATGAAAAAGAAGTACGAAAAGACCACAGTGCTACCAAATAGCATTCTTTGACATGTGCACCCTGCCAAACTGACTTGCATTGTTTGTATCGGCAAGCAGTACGTGCAGACTGTATAAACTCCTGGTCTGTCAATAAATTTAGCTCATTTGGCATTTCTGTCTGAATGCTGTGTGTTGCACCCGAGAAACACAGCCTCGGCAGGCACCCAAGAGATGCCTCTTGCCTTCGTTTGCTCTGCGAGTGTATGCACCTGGATTATACTTGCACCTAGTGATATACAAAGGCAAGTGTTTCCTACAATGCAAACTGTACTCTGTCCAATACCAAACTGTCTTAGTTCCAATAAACAATAATCACGCACTGTCTGTGACTCAAGGCACCGAGACAGTTGATGGTCAACAGTCACTTTGCATGTGAGAGTTGTTGAGTTCTAGTGTTTTTCAGCCTTAACCATTTGAATTATGGCTTTCAGTGTGCGTAATGCAGGCAAAACGTCAAATTACCCTCACAAAACACAAGATTAATGACCAGGTGCCATTCCCACACAAGTTTCTACAGGACACATGGCAGTGTGCTCACCTGATCAAGCCTGAATGCAAAGTGAGAAGCCATGGACACCACGGACAAAATTATCACGATGTATGGAAATGCGTAATCTGGAACAGAGATGGCAATCAATAACTGATGCAGCATTAGCCCTAACCGGCAACACATAACTTCAGGACGGTGGTTATCAAACTGCCTCAATTTGAACCAATATGTGATGCAACATTAGCCCAACCAGGTACACAGTATGTAACGAAGGTGATTATCAAAATACCTCAGTTCAAGGGGAAAAAAATAAAAGAAATACTGATCTATGTATGCAACGTACTGTGAAAAGGCAACGTGTCGATACAGGCCACAATACGTTTGCACAGTGCATCAACTGCAATTGATAGTGTCACTGACGCATACCAGCCTAAGGTCTTTCATTGCATTAACACATGTTGTATACAACAGAATTATGTAAAAATATTAAAATTCCTGGATCGGTGCACATTTGAGTGCATGGAGGGTCAAACACAGCAAATTTAGCAAAAACTCGCTACAATCAAGATGAAATTTGTGGGGATGTGCGAATCTCCCGCGTGCCCTGATATGTTGTCTTCTCGCATAGCTCCTGTCTCCTGTAATCCGGCTTCGCCGCGTGGCTTTACTGTGGCGGTCGGTATGCTTGCAGGGTAGTACGAGAGATGGTGCGAGTGTTGCTCTGCTAACGTTAGCTAACGGCGGGGTTACTTGGGTGCAAAACGGAGAAGGCTCTTCCTCTTTGGCTCAGGATCGGCAAGCGGCGCAGACGTTCAGCGCGTGCGCCGATCCATGCTTCTGCGAAACCGTCTCGCGAGGCCTACCCCGGAATGGACGAACACAATCGTTCGAACGCGCCACCGTTCGCGTGACTGTACGTGCGAACGACCAGGCGTTGGTGTTCTGCATAGGGCAAACATATTCGCTCATTATCCGGTCGCGGTGAGTCGGACTTCCGCGATTTGTCACGCGCCCATCAGCATGTTTTGTGGATAGCAACTCGGCTAGCAGGCATTAGTCGGTGAACGCAATAAGTGCCCTTGTGATTGTTTGCACAAATGTGTTGTCGTTCGTTTGTCCCAAGAGCATGGGTGAGAACCCCACAAATTAGAAGCCAGTGTAGTAGCATCGACGTCGAGGAAGATAAGGAGAATGGTGGCTCGCTAGGGACAGGCCATTGCCTAGGAAGCGAAGCGTGTATGTGGCTCCGATCACAAGCAAGCAGCACGAGGTGGCTGGGAGAATTATCCATCGAGGAATGACTGTCAGCCAGGGCCTTCTGCTCAGTAAAAATATACTCCTGTTTATTGTGGCTCATCGTCATCACTGATTTTTCACGCCACATCAGAATTACTTCGTTATATCTATTACTGCATTATAACTATTGTTCATGCTCACAGCCAACATTGTTCGTTAGAGGGTGGTGGGTTGCAGTGAGTTAAAGGGCCCCTGAAACGGTTCGGACAAATTTTGTAGACGCGTAGGGTACAGCTTAAGTAGAACATTCGCACCACAATTTAAGTGAAGCGTTACGTATTATTGGAGCTACAAGCGATTACAAGTTACCCTCCTCCGTAGCCATGCTTTTCCTTCTCAACTCGTTCGTCGAGCGATCGAGGCTAAGCTCCGCCTTCACTAGTTCTGCGCCACGTTGCGTCATCACATTGTCCACTTCCGGTTGTTTTGGAGCCCGCCCCCACCCGTGAGAAACATCTCCACTAGCCGCTTGGCCGTCGACCCCAAGCGAGAGCTATCGAAGCAGCGTGCATTGCGAGCATTCTGTCGTAGCGCCGACCGTGTCTCGTATTCCGGTAATCACGCACTACCTGAATATTTCGACGGAACGGTGGAGGCATAAACTCAAGCTGATGAAGGAACTTTAGCGTAGACGTATGTGAGCTGCCTGATCGGTCTCCATGGTCCAGCCACCCGTTGGCGCAGAGCTTCACCAGCCAAAGAAAGAGCTAATATTGCTCTAACTAAGTGTAAAACATTTTAAACGTTTACAAAAACAACGTGTTAACGATTACACTCCTGCGAAAAATTTACGCCAGCAGCAAAGAAAGAATACATTTTGTTACTGCTACTGTGTGTGGTTGAGCTCTATGCCACCAGGTGGCTGCACCATGCAGGCCATTCACATTTGCGCTTCTGTTCATGCAATGAAACGACACGCAAGGGGACACGGCCAGGCCTTGCCCCCTTGCGCTTGCGTTTACCCTAATACCGGACTCGCGAGGCGCTATTGCGTTAGTAATCTTCCGGTGTAAAGTGACCGCTGCAATCGCGCAAATCCTGGCGCCCATCGGATAGCAGCTGTCCAATGCGCTGCAGCCAGTCCGCTTGTCTACTGGCTTGCAGAAGGACACGATGTCGCAGCTTGACATATTGCCAGTCGCTACGTTTGCAGTTCACAACGCAACAAAGTCGAATCATAGCGCTCGCGAAAAGACAGACCGGCATTGACTGCGAAGCTCTCGTCAAAGATGGAGTAAGTTGTAACACAAGCAGACGACACTTGCAGTGTGCCGGAAGTGCTTAAGTGTACTGAAAAATTGTTCTTGTGCATTCTCTTTATGTTTCTTTCTTTTTATAAAAACAAATTAACTAACATTCCAACTATTACGAACATGATTTGTTTACCATAAAGTTGGAAAAATGATCGATCACGCGCCCTGGTCAGCCAATCGGATAGCTCGCCCCACTGACGTCATATGGGTGATTTCGGTCATATGGGTAGCGGCGGCTTAAAATTCCGCCGAGCACTGGGCTGTGATCGGCAGCGATGTGCATTTTTAAAACCTTATAATAAATTACACGCTTTACGCGGAGCACTTAGATGTGTCAATTAATGATCAGAAGGACCTAATCTAACGACTCAGTACGTTTGTAGAAAATCATCAAAATCGTTTCAGGGTCCCTTTAACAAAAGCCCCCAATGCTTTGCAAAAGGACCTAAAAAAATTATTTTCTGCTGCATCTTTGTCAGCGAGTAGACTAGTTTCTCTAATATAGCTGTGAACGCCAATCCACCTTTGTCGCCATTGGGTGCACAGATGTAGAGGCACTACTTATCTTATCAGTGCACGAAATCAGAAGCTGATAAGTGATAAATAACGCTGATAAATCAAACGGACATGGAAAATGAGAGCAGATGCCATATTTTGTAATGACCCTTTTCATTTTCCCCTCTTCTTAATGTCAGTTGCAACCAGTGGTCGATTCCTGCAATAAAGGCAGCGCTCTTTCCTTTCGAGTTAAACAATGGAACAGAGTGTTATGAAATGCGATACCAGAGCACAAAAACCCCTTGACTGCATGCACAGCAAGGTTAGTGCAGCCACAGTCGGGCAATACAGCACGCACCAAAAGCATGCGTCATTCGTGTGCTGCAAGCCACGCACTGTTCTGTTTATGTTTCATTATGGCATCAACTAAGAATAGATTGTTGCTATGCCTCTTTATACAAAATTTTCGCTTTGATTGTTGAGAGGAGGCTTGAAATGCATAGGTTCATATGGGAAATTCAAGGGGAATTTGGATTACTTCATTTCACTTATTGGTTCATTATAACCAGTTTTGTTACAATGAGTTTTTCACTGTAGCTATTCAGGTGGTCCAGATTATTACCTGGTGGTCTATTGTGCTAACAGAATGGCCATCAAGGGAAGAGAAGCACAGTTTCAACGGCAGATAATATAGCGTACAGTCGACTTCCATTAATTGGACCCTGACAGGACCAACGAAAGTGACAGAATTATCCAGCGGGTCAACTTAAACAAGATGCGGAAAGAACACCAGAACGAACAGCTTACTTATTTGACAGTATATTTCAGAGCCCCCGAATTAAACAGGTGTCCACTTTCTATGTGTCCAAAGTAGAAAACTAACATAGAAATGGCATTAAAGCTCCTAAACAAAGTAGAAATCTAATGTGCACGAAATTTTTTAAGACGGCAGCCAATTTAGAGTCCGCTTCGCCACTCTTTTTAACATCAGCCTTGCCGCATTATAGCTGTATTATGTAGTAAAACATGAACGCCGCGAAGGCAGTTTCGGTTTCGTATCCAATTGCACCGTGCAGGCAATTTTCACCCAGTTTTCTTGCAAAACAAAAGGCATGCGTTATAATCAGGTAAATAGTGTAATCACATCTCGTGTGCGACCAGTATTAATTGAAAATCTTCCTAAGGCGGGCTGAAAACACATGTTTTCGACAGGAGATGACATGCGTTCAACGCGTTCAGTGTTCCCTAAGGTCAATTAAGACGGACACTGCCACTAAAGGGTCATTATTGGGGTCACCATAGGGGTCAGATGCGTGTGTGCTGACTGGTCAAGTCTGAATTACTCAGCGAATACCAATTTTAGGATCGAAATAACCAACATTCAGGCCCATAGAAATGCATGGGCACCGGCCAAGACTTTTGGTCGGGATTGAATTAACCAGAGTTGAATTAACGAAAATCTACTGTGTTTGCTTGATCCTGATGCACTTTTTTTCTGATGTACTAAGCAATGACATGCACATTAGATTTGAGCACAAAATACAAGCTATACTAAAACAGTGACAAGCTATTGTCATTAGAAATTTCTGTAATGCAATCCAATCCACACCGCTGCAGCTGTGGCAGCTTTTTGCCTACCTCATAAGTTTGTTAGGCTGCTATAGTCTGCAAGGCATTTAGAAATGTGGTATCTCAGATCCCATAGACAGTGCCAAAGATGAACATGCTCCAGGTTTTCAAAAGGAATAAGGAGGCCTTATTCCTTATTCCAACAGCAGTTATGAGTGATGTCCGGTCCACTGTAGCTCAGATGCAATAAATTTCTTTTTACAAGTGAGCAGAAATTTCCATTATTCCCTCGTTTATCATGAATAATTGGCGAGTGAACAATCAAGGACTCTGCATCTTTAATTGAAATATGAAAGCTGCATGGTATGGTAGAGAGCATTTCCTTTTTGATTTCTGGTTTCAATTATCAGGTGTGCATTACGATTGAGTGAATACGGTAGATGGTGTGATGACATAAGGAGACGTTCAGGCACACGATGGCCTAGGCTGACAGGGGTAAATGGATGTCACAGGGAGAGGCTTTTGCACCACTGAGGACCTAAA
This sequence comes from Dermacentor andersoni, assembly GCF_023375885.2. Classification (NCBI taxonomy): domain Eukaryota; kingdom Metazoa; phylum Arthropoda; class Arachnida; order Ixodida; family Ixodidae; genus Dermacentor; species Dermacentor andersoni. The sequence continues at coordinate 137,418,467 of NC_092820.1, forward strand.
TAGACTGATGACGATAACGGATATGGGGATAGTGTTCGTGACTGTGGTGATGATTGTGATGATGGCCATGTTCAGCTGGAACAACACACAATGCACCCATGCAGTCCCGCCTAGTTAGTCACCATCAATATCATTTTCAAGAACACTTTGAGTGCAAAACAAACAGGGACGAAGAAAAGTAGCAACACAAGGATGAGCGCTTTGATGTTCGCTTTGCTTGGTCTTCGTCCCTGTTTGTTTTGCACTCAAAGTGTTTTTAAAGGGACCCTGAAACGATTTTGACGATTTTCTACAAACATACTGAGTCGTTAGATTAGGTCCTTCTGATCATTAATTGACGCATCTAAGTGCTCCGCATAAAGCGTGTAATTTATTATAAGGTTTTAAACATGCACATGGCTGCCGATCGCAGCACACTGCTCGGCAGAATTTTAAGCTCCCCCTACCCATATGACGGAAATCGCGCATATGACGTCAGTGGGGCAAGCTATCCGATTGGCTGACCAGGGCGCGTGACCGATAATTTTTCCAACTTCATGGTAAATAAATGATCTTCGTAATAGTTGGAATGTTAGTTCATTTGTTTTTATAAAAAGAAAGTAACATAAAGAGAATGCACAAGAACAATATTTCAGTACACAAGCACTTCGGGCACACAGCAAGTGTCGTGTGCTTGTGTTACAATGTACTCCATTTTGACGAGAGCTCCATGGTCAGAGTCGGTCTCAGTCTTTTCGCGAGCACTATGATTTGACTTTGTTGCCTTGTAGACTGAAAACGTAGTGACTGGCAATATGTCAAGCTGTGACATCGTGTTCCTCTGCGAGGCAGCATATGAGCAAAGTGGCTGCTGCGCATCGGACTGCCGATATCCGATCGGCGCCAGGATTTGCGCGTTTGTGGCCGTCACTTTACACCGGAAGATTACTAACGCAATAGCGTTTCGCGAGTCCGGTATTAGGGCAAACGCAAGCGCAAGGAGACAGGGTCTGGCCGCTTGACTGTGCCGTAACGGGATGAGCCATGAGATGAGCAGAAGCGCAAATGTGAATGGTCTGCACGGTGCAGCCACCCGGTGGCACAGAGCTCTACCATACATACACAGTAGCAGTAACGAAGTGTATTCTTTGCTGCTGGTGTGTATATTACGCAGGAGTGTAATCATCAACACATCTTTATAAATGTTTAAAATGCTTTACACTTGGTTAGAGCAATATTAGCGCTTTGTTTCGCTGGTTAAGTGCTGCGCCAACGAGTGGCTGGACCGTGCAGCCCGATCAGGCTGCTCACGTACATCTACGCTAAAGTTCCTTCATCAACTTGAGTTTATGCCTCCAGTCATTTGCCAAAATGACCAGCTTGCCTGTGGTTACCGGAATACCAGACACATTCGGTGCTACGACAGAATGCTCGCAACGGACGCTGCTTCGATAGCTCTCGCTTGTGGTCGACGGCCAAGCGGCTAGCGGAGAGGTTTCGCGCGGGCGGGGGCGGGCTCCAAAACAACCGGTAGTGGACGATGTGACGTCGCATCATGACGCAGAACCAGTGAAGGCGGAGCTTAGCCCCTATCGCTCGGCGAACGAGTTGAGGAGGAAAAGCATGGCTAGGGAGGAGGGTAACTTCTAATCGCTTGTAGCTCCATTAATACGTAACACTCCACTTAAATTGTGGTGCGAATGCTCTACTTAAGCTGTACCCTACGTGTCTACAAAATTTGTCCGAACCATTTCAGGGGACCTTTAAAAATGAATCTGTTCCAACTAGGTCGACTGTTATGCATCAGTATCAATCTATTCCATGTACACTGCAGGATAAAAGCTGCTCTGAAGAAATTTCCAATGGACAACTTTAGAAAGTGGCACACGCGCTCAAGCGGCTGCCGGTAAAGCATTACAGGAATCTTCAGGGAAGGTGCTCTGTCATCTGTTTCACTTGCAGCCACCCATGTAGGGTGTGCCCAGTCTAACTGGAGCCATGCCTTTCCTGAACTGCCTTGGTCAACTATAGCACAACAAATTACACAGCAGGTAAGTGCAAACAAAGGTAAGTGCAAACCGAGTGGCCACAAAATGCCATACGGATACTGCAGCCATCACATCTTCCGCACAGTCAGAGCGCCGTGTGCACTCGTGCTTTGGCCCCTGCTTTTTGCCTGTTGGGTATCTGCAGCGAAGTTCGCAAGTCATGACCTGCTGCTTTTGCCAAATCCACGAAATGCGCAGCCACGACACACTGAGAAGACAGTGGCACGTCATCAGAGCATGAAGTTTTACGTACACTACTAAATCGTTGCATTTTGGCTGTCCGTATGCACGAAGACATTCCAGCCGCAATCATATTTAAAGTGATTCAGTGCATAAACAGTTTCTTGTGGGGCTGTTCAACATGTGTTATGCACTAGAATACGCTTCATGCTGATTAGAATATCAAAAATGTTATTTTTAATGGATACCTGTGAATGTGTCTTTCAAAACGTTTTGACAAGTTGCCGGGGGCCAGCGATGGATTGCGCATAAACATTTCCTGCCAATGGTGCTTACTTCGAAAAGTGTGCTGACGAATATGCCTTGGTGTATAATATCAACAGCGACGAGGTTCGCGCGAGTGTATTTTTCATCTTCAAGAGCATGCACGAGCACAGTGTTTCACTAAACGCTGTGCAACCACTATTGATGGCAGCAGCCGTCCAACAATGTTTACAAGCCTTTCACACGTTTCGCGGGCAGACAACTTCTAAGAAATTTCTTAACAACGGAGGTTGTGTCAGCAAGTGTAGACAAAGAACCCATGAAAAAAGAAAGCGTCGGCTGCTGCACTCACACATTTCCGCGCCTAGGGCCAGCTTGTGCAGATACAGCACGAGACATCTCGTGCACATCGAAGCGCGAGTTGGCTTGCATCACAACAGTCACTTGCAGAAACCAATAAGAGCACGCGGTATTCTGGGCGCTTCAATGATGCTTCGATGGCGAGCTTGGTGAGCGGGCTCATTGCGGCACCCCACGGTGGCCGCGGTATCTAGCTGCGCAGCACATGGCTACCAAAACTGAAACTGACCCTCAAAGTTCTTATAATTTTCTTGGCGCTACAGGTGGCGCTAACTTTCCTAAAGTCGTCCATTAACCCTGTCTTATGCCAGATGGCAAGCCTGCAAGTTTCCTACTCTAATCACATCACCTAATCCTCTGCCCTCCTCGACTAAACTTCCCTTCTCTTGGCACCCATTCTGTAACTTTCTTTGAGAGACCATTGGTGTATGCTGTGTTTCACTACAAGCGAACTGTTACTCACACAGCAGCCCGCCCATAGTGGCATGAATGAGGCCCAATGCAGGAATGGCGTACATGGTCAGGAAGACTGACTTCTTTCCCTGACCAGAGAAGACCTTGTAGACTAGCAGGGGCCGCAGGAGCAGCAAGGATGCCAGGCAGAGGCCGTAGAAAACAAAGATCATCGAAAACCTGCGTGGCAAGAAAAGAAGTGGCGGTAGATGGAGACTTTAAAGGGAGGAAGGCTATGTTAGGCCAGACAAGCAGATTACACTGTGTGATACTAAATGGGTCAGTCTTACTGTGGGCAAAGGATTGGTGAGCCAGAAGGTATGCAAAAACGGAAGGCAGGTGGCGCCACCACCTTTCAATTCTTATAACTTCCCGTAATGTTGTTAGGAGGCGGTTCTTTGCAGCTAGGTCCGTACGGTGAAAGAAATCTGGGGACGTTTTGCTGAAGAATCTTGCTTCTAAATATGCTTTTGCCTAGGTACCACCATAGTACGAGCACATACTTTGCTCCCTTTGTCTCTAGCCGAGCTGCATTACGCAATATAGGATAAATACTCGGGAATAAGCTGTTCCTGAATTTGTCTTTCACGGCATAGCGGTCGCAGCACCGCACTCATGATTGGGAGATCCATAGTTTTCTCCTTTTTTAAATACTTCTGCATTATTATATCATTTTCCCCTTTGACTTCTGCAGTAGGTGTTCTTTTCCTGTGCTAAACCGCCAGGCCTGACACAGAAGGTTCCCGCAAAGGGGAGCGAAGCAACCTGGCACAAAGCACGAGTGAGGCCTTAGGTAGGTTCCGCTTCAGCGGCCACAGACCAATGAATAATGGCATGTTGTTACTGCAAATTAGTTTGGTTCTAAAATATTCATTTGCCGGTTATACTGCAGTTCTTATTCGTGGCTGGGTGGCGCATATGCAGAGTGCCTACATGGCGCGTACACCTCTCCTTGCCGCCGGCCCTGGCACTGCTATGCGGCAAACCTTATGCCGCGTGTGCCCAGTGACACAGGCCTACCACTTGTGACAAAAAACTTACGCTTCAACATTACGAACTCCATAACAGCCACTATGATCCCATTTAGATGGAAGTTTAAGCGACGGTTAAATGGAGCAATGCACATAATCGTCCGTAGTACTTAGGCAAAGGCCCTTTTAGAAGTAAGATTCCCCAGCAAAATGTACCCAGATTTCTCTCACTGTACATCCTCTCTACAAAGAACAGCTCACATGTTTCTGACAGTTTCTGCTTGCGTGTCAAGAGAGATGAATAATGCCCACTCACTGCCTGACCCTGAAATTAGGAGACGAATTGCATTATAACGAAGTCGCATCAGACATGAAAATACCTACATTATATTCTAAACTCATTATAACATACATTCATTACATGTTGGTATTGGTGAGAAACATCTTAGATTTACATCCACTAAATTCAATAATTGGTCAGGCCCATGTTTGTTATATATATCAAGGTTCAACTCAAATCAAAAAGTAACAGGTAATTAATTAGTTGTGCTTGCCACAGGTCTGTTTGGCTTTTCAAGGCTCCTATATTGAAAAGAATGTTAATTGTTCTGACAGAATCACCTGCCTGCTTGGGCCATTATATTGCAGAAAGAACAATGTCACCAATCGAACCTGGGATACATCACATTTAATGCTGAAGAACTTTGCTGACATTCCTTACTTTGCTTTGCTGATGTTGCATTAAAAGGAAGCTGAAGCACTTTTCCAAACAAGTGTGCTTGCAGCAAGTTATTATACTTATTCCTCCACGAATACAATAATCACCACTTAACAACCCTTCTGAGTCATCAAACAAGCAGCAGAGGCTGGGGGGTGCCGCGAAATGGATAATGGGCTCTAATTGGCAGAGACAGTCACAATGTCATTCCAGGTATGGCCGAGGTGCCTGGTTCAAATGCGCTGCTGAACGCCTTGCTTTTCTCACATTGAAATGTTCTCTCTCTCTCTGCACTACATCCTGCGCAAACCAGAATGCAAGACATTTTGTCATTGAAGTGGGATTTCTATTTTGTCTAGAGTTTCTCACTGCCATGTTCACACTCAAATAAGTGAACCGTGAACATGGTTATAGTAGTTTGGACTGCAGTGCAGTGAAGCATGGTTCAAGAAAGAGTAAAACACTAGGCCAATTTCCACTTTGGAAATGCTCATTGCCGCTATTTTATCTATCCTAAAGTCAGCCCTGTTCCTTCTGCTGGACAAAGGCAAGGCCGCAAATGTCTGTATGCAAAGACGCAGCTGGGATTCCCATGCATTTACACGACTGTTCGCAGCATGTCAGATTCAGGGACGAGACTCCTCAAGTGTGCGCGCTTTTGAACAGCTATATCATAAATGCACTCTTCACCATACTTATTATAAAATGCCTGCGATACTTCTTTTGCATAGTTGTCTTTGCTTCTGCTCAAAATAATTTTCTCTCTCAATCACAGTTCACGCCCACAGATATTAAATTAATAATACGCAGCAACAGACACACAATCTGTCATCCAGCGTAGGGTAGCATTAAACCACAAGGGAAGCCGATATGGGTTTCTTTCTGAGAAAACCACATGGGTTTCCTTTGTATCTTCCTACTGCTCTCAGCTGGATGAAACTTCTCCCTTTCGTAAAACTTCCTCTGCCCTTTGGATTTCCGCAGAACTTTGCCAGATCCACAGGTGCTTGCACGTGTCTGTGTGTAATTTTCCGTCCTGTTCTACCATGGCTTCCCCAGGAAAGTGATCAACCCCAATTGGTGTACTGAAGCTCCCTTTGTGCTCACAGCGGGTAGACGGCCTCCTGGGTGCAGCGCAGGGTGTGCTTGTACCCCGGCGTCGGGTTGTGCAGCAGGGTGTACCAGTCTGAGAGGCGCTGCACTCGGCACGTGTGGAGCAGCACCTGACCCACGGGGGGCGTTGTGAGGAGCGTCACCACCGCCGCCAGCACCGTCTCGAACAGGGCGCATGCGTGGAGTGCGAGCACCTCGGGAGTGAAGCTGCGGGAAAGGCAGATGACACGAAACACACATCGGGAGTTTTTCAATGCTGGGTCTCATCACTTCTTTTCAAACGACGCACAACTCTGCACCCCTGTCTCTCTCTTCTACCTCACGGACAGCACACACTGAAATACCTTTTATTAAGACATGTTGGTTCTTGCTGTGACTAAGGTGAAAGGACACAATTAACAGGACATGGCAGGTGAATGCTTAATCAATCTTGAGTATTACATTACTCTTTTAGAAACCTAGCAACATTTGTTTAGTGCTAACAAAAGACAGTTGTACATAGTACAGTGAGTGAAAGAGAAGCACAATCCTTCTACAGTTCAAAGCACTCATTATGAACTTGGTCCCTCATGCAGCTTCGTTGGGTCTCTTCAATTTGCCATTCCACACTGCCCACGACTGCCCGAGATGCTGCGTAAGCCTATGCTCATTGGCTGAAATCAAATGCCTCAAGCCGTCCTGACCAGCCTGTGAGGACAAATTGAAGAGACCTACTGGCAATCTCAGAGGCCATGCTCCATCATGCTCTGATAGGAAGTGCCACACTCCCATAAAAACCACCAACCATGTGGTGTGAAGGGCACCACACTGACAGCGAGTTCCATATGAATTTACTTTCACATGGAAATGCAATGTAAGCGGCATGCTTGTTGTCAGCGATTGTCTAACTTACCAAGTATAGACGGGACACGTTACGTGATGGGAATCGCTAATGCACTGTCAGAGTGGCAGTGCCGATTGTATCCTACATTTATGTCATTTTGTTGCTTAGAAGAGCTCCGTTTTTTGTTTTTGGTAGAAGTGTCACTCTGGACACTTCATAATTCTAATGTATCACTCTAGTATGTCTTAATGTTTGCATATAGTGTCTCTTTATCATGGTTCTCACACGAAATCAAGCAGAACACCTACCTTCGGCGACGCATGGTCTTGTCAATGATGTACCACTCGACCACCAGCAGCAGCAGCGCCATGAAGCCCAAGTAGAGCCAGTCGTAGAACTGGGGCAAGTCACTACATGGCAAGCACAGCTTGCTCTCATGAGAAACCCGGAATCCACGAGGACAGGCCTGAGGATGAGTGCACCAGGTACTTATGCCAAGGAGGTAAAAGTGACCGACCAGTTGGGTGGCACTATTAAACTGCTACCAACCGATAAACAGTTGCTTTTTACAAGACTCCGGACAATGCAGCTTGTCACATACGGAATTTTGCATAAAAAATTCCAGAAAAAATTACGTTAATGTGATCAGCACAAAAGCAATCTAGCTACGCATTTTTTTTTTCCCTGCCGAAAGGTGTCACGTATGAAACGTGTAATGCAGCTAGATTCTTCCCTTGCGCTTCTGTCTAGACACATAGTGCCAGCCAACGGCGCTACTACAAAGTCCACGCATGGTGCATGCCTGAATATATATGATGCAGGTTTGATTACAACCAGCACCCAATGGCATATACCCAGCGATGCAAGTTGGTGTGAAAGAGGTTCATCAAAGAGTGGAACATACCTATGGTCGAGTAAAGCTTAAGAAAGGAGAGGCCCCGCCCGGATGACCGAAGCGCGGCAGCCGATTGCTTCTGCAACTAACTAAAGAAATAGTCCCGCTGACGCAACTTGGCTTAGTTCAAAGCGCAGGCTGCCATGTTGTCCATCAGCGGGGTTACCAGCCGGCCAGCTCATGACATCAGTCTAGAGTGCGCGCCCTTTGGCGGAGGCTCAAACGCCTATGAGGGGCAAACGCCGTTACCTTCTAAAGTTGTACCCACTTATAGTGGCACATACCCGGAGACCCAAGTTGGCATGAAAGAGGTTCAATGCAGGCAAACATACCGCAAAATGGTTGAAGTTCCCAAAGAATTCTAATCCCATTAACAGGCGGAAGCGTCAGGTATACATTACCCTTGCGATTGAACTGCTGGCTCATTCGAGCTCGAATTTTGCAGAGAGGTAACATTTTGTGGTGGATGCATTTTAATACCACATTTTGGTGCACTGCTAGCCGTTTCATCCAGAATAAATAAGAAGTATGCAACCGTTATGGCGGTGCCAAACAAAGAGGGCAGGATTTGTGGGAATGGAACCGCATTGCTGTCTGTCACTTTAATGGCAAAGCAAAGCAAACACCACATTTTGCCCATAATCTGCAGCAGGGGTGGCCAAACTGCAGCTTGGGACTCTCTGGCATCTGTACCCACCCCCATCTCCCTCCTTCATATTTCTGCCTCTAAAGACCAGCTTTCTTTGCGCTCTAAAAGAGATCGCACACACGGGCAGCCTAATTTCAAGCTGCTTACTCCATGGGGAAGTACAACGCAGAGGCACAATGATAAATCACTCTTCATGCGAGACATTTGTGCATGGATAAACAGCACGCCTCTTCTTACGTTCTGCAGTCTGTCAGGCTCTTACGTCAACTTTGGAATAATTAAGCATGAACGAACAAGCTTGACAATAAATTAGAGAAATTAATCAACAATGTATTTAAGAAATGAAACACAGCACGTGCACGGCCGACTTCCGTACTCGTCAGTGCCCATCACTCTGTGCATGCACAACTTCTTCCCGAAGTTCCTAGATATAATCCGCGGGAGAGAAGGTAAAAATATTCGCGCTCCAGCTCCTCCTAACCGTGGCTGCTTCCAGAAAGGGGCTCAATCCGAAACATATCTGCACATCAATTTTAACCACTTCCGAGGACTACATCAGGCGCGCGCAGGAGTTTGTACACGTACCCCACAATCGCTGTAGGAACCATTGTCGAATCTGATTCGACCGCAGTATAGGCCAGGGCAGTGGGTCCTGGTCCGCTCTGCGCACGATGACAGGAAATTACCCAGGTGCATTTACAAGGCCCGCGAGTTCGAACGGGCAAGGAGATGTCGTAGTTCTTACCGTAGGGATAAATGTTCTGCATGACGCAGCAAGCTTTGAACGTAGGAACGTATATGAAGCGTTTCGTCGGTCGATTTCGCGCTAGCGAAAGTGTACGAACAGCACTATGCGCGTCTGCGAGCAGACGATGAAACGTTCGACACGCATGCTACGTTTGCATTCGACGCATTCAAGCACTGTCACTGCCCAAGAAACAAACTATCTTGTTTATCTGAGATCGGTGCATTTTGTGCGAATTTCTTATAACAACAGAAGTCATCCATTTAAGCAGAAAAGTTTCGTTCTGATGCAGACCTAAAAAGCGCGTTCTCCCCTTTTGCAAGGCCTGGTACCACTACCGTAATGTGCTGATTGGCGCTAGCGTAGGAATACATTTAAAAAAACTAACATTACACATTTGTTTGATAAAATTACATGAAATTAAAACACAGCGACATTATTTTGAAAGTAGTGTAAGCTAAAGTAGAGACAAATACACGTATAATTTAATTGATGAGTTAGTACAGTTAGCTACGGGAAAACAAGATTTGTCATTCATTACTTACGAACGGCATAAATAGGGAGTATGCACTGAAACTCGGCCGCAATGTGGCGCTGCGGTTCCCCGAGCCCGGCGCCATGTTTGTGGTTGTGCCGCAGCAGCCGACGCATGCTTGCAGCTGTGTTCCGTAAGTGTTGTGTGGTGTTCCCTAGCATTTAGGTTTCTCGTGTGTTGCATGTGGCGTTGGTTGTTTGCAATACTGCTGCGTTGGAAGCTTCCTCTACGGATACACGCTGTAAAGACTTGGAAAAGTGCCCACACCGGAGCACGTTGTTGCGCGACAAAAAGTTGCTGTGTACGTCTCATTCGGCGCGACTGCAGTGTAACATGCAACTCAGCGACTACGCAAAGTCGCTGCCTGACCCCGAGCGCAGCAGATACATCATCAAAATCGCGAAATGCGGCGGAGATGACCCGTTGGCGCTGTCCGATGACCACTTTACGAACGATGTTGCTTTTTATCCAAGTGTCGACCGTGCGGACATCAGAGACTATCTAGTCCACGGGACGAGCTTCGTGACGCGGGATCAGCTAAAGAGCTATAAATCCCTGGAGGCTCATAATTACGTCACCAGTGGTCTCGTGGAGCCACCAAGAGTGAAAGTTCGTGATGGCAACGTCGTCGTCGTTGGAAAGGTAGGCTGTACTTATATAATGTACCGCATGTCAGCGGCTTGGGGCATTTTTTCAGTCGTCCAGAAATATAGCGATGGAGCAAGCAATGTATGTGGCGCCCAGTCCGTCGCACTTGTCGCTAGATCGTCGGTGAAGTTGCTGTAATGTTGTTCGTGCTTCATACGCCTGATTTCGTGTTCACAGTGTCTAATCGCGTAAGCTAAACACTGTGATGTATCTTTTCTCCCTGCGCAGGTCCGCCACTCTCAGGCGTTCAGAGATAAGCTGCTGCTGCCGTGGCTGTTGATTAAAGCTGACGGGGAAGTTTTGTGCGCGCACTGTACGTGCATGGCCGGCCTCGGGGAGGCGTGCTCACACGTTGGTGCAGTGCTCTTTTATTTGGAGGCTGTTGTGACACGCCGGGATGGTCAATCATGCACAGATGGGCAAAATGCATGGCTACCGCCTCATCTCGTCAGTCTGGAATGCCGACCGGTGGCAGAGATGGACTTCGCGTCTTCCGCAATGAAAAAACGCCGCCTGGACGACACTGAGGCTGCCCCCCGCGACCCACCAAGTGTTGAAATGCCCAAGCCGAGAGAGGACGAGATGTTAAAGTTTTTCTCGTCATTGAGTAAATCTGAGGGTAGGCCAGCACTTCTCTCGCTTGCCCAAAAATTTGCTGACCCCTACATTCCCTTGGGCTTGAAGTACCCTAAGCTCCTCCTCCGCAATCTGCAAAGGAAGCAGTGCCCAATTTCCTTGGAGGATGTACAGGCAGAATGCCGTAATGTCTTGAGGACCTCTCAATTGAGCCTGATGTAAGTTTCTTCGTCTCTTTGTAGCTTGCTTACAGCCATACCTTGCCAAAAAAACTAATTGTGCAGGTTGTTGTTGTAATGTGCCGTGCATCCATGTGTCAGCATCTGTTCACAATTATAATTTATGCTAAACCTGCACATGCTGCCTGGGCACTTTTCAAATGTATGCAATATTGTCATGAATCTACAACATCCTTAAAGCATTACAGCAAAACTAAAAAACAATCGCAAGGATAAATATTTGTGTTTGTTTGCACATGAATTGCAATTTCCTGCAGGTGTGTGTACTGATCGAGAAGCAGACAAAGGCCCAATCTGCATCTGAGAAGTGGCATTTATTTCGGACTGGACGCATCACAGCTTCAAATGCAGGAGCGGTATTTGCAACTTCATTGACCAAGCCTTCAAAGAGCCTGCTGAAGAGACTGTGCTACCCAGAGCACTGCAAATTCCAGACTGCAGCAACTCAGTGGGGAAAGAAGAAAGAAGCTGCTGGGAGGGCAGCTTACATAGAGGCAATGCAGAAGCACCATCTAGGCTTTAAGTGTGAAATGTCTGGCCTCCACATAAGCATAGAGCGACCATTTCTGGCTGCAACTCCTGATGGCCTTGTACATTGCAATTGTTGTGGAGACGGCCTTCTGGAGATAAAATGTCCATACTCTGCAAAAGATGCACTTATTTGCGAAATTCTAGAGCGGCAACGATCTTATCTTGTAGTTGATGGCAATGATGCAAAGTTATTGAGAAACCATCATTACTTCAAGCAAGTAATGATGCAGATGTTTGTCTGCAAAAGAAACTACTGCGATTTTGTAGTATGGACACAGAAAGATATTTTTATTGAAAGAGTAATGTTTGATAAGGAGTTCTGCAACGAAATTGTGGATAAGTGTGCATTGTATTTTGAACGAGTTCTCCTGCCTGAACTTTGTTTCCGTTATTGGACCACTGCTGCTGAAGAAGTAGTAGTGGAGCAAAGTGCAGGCAGTCAGGATGATAAATATTGCCACTGTCAGCAGCCAGAATATGGAGACATGATTAGGTGTGATGGGAAGCATTGCAGTCGACAATGGTTTCACTTTCAGTGTGTTAATTTGAAGAGGGCACCTAAATCGCGGAAATGGTTTTGTAATGACTGCAAGAAGTCGTAAAAAAAGTATTCTTATCTTATTATGGGGTTTTACGTGCCAAAACCACTTTCTGATTATGAGGCACGCTGTAGTGGAGGACTCCGGAAATTTCGACCACCTGGGGTTCTTTAACGTGCACCTAAATCTAAGCACACGGGTGTTTTCGCATTTCGCCCCCATCGAAATGCGGCCGCCGTGGCCGGGATTCGATCCCGCGACCTTGTGCTCAGCAGCCTAACACCATAGCCACTGAGCAACCACGGCGGGTGTAAAAAAAGTACTGTACATTTACTAGATGCTTTGCACTAAGGACACATGTCAGTCAAATGGTACAACAGAGTCTCACAGGTTGGTAAGTGCGGCACACACAAATACAACCTTGTCAAGTGCGCTGACTTTTATGCCGTTAAGCACCTTCGGCTCCAAAAATTCAGTGGGAAGAGTGCTTTTGAGAATGGAGTACTTGTTCCTGACTAACCCAATAACTCTTTCAACATGAATCCTAACATTTGCTAGCCTACGTGTTGCCTCAACAGAGTATGCAGTAAGCTGCGGCTTCCCTTTAGTGAAGGCTGGGATTTCCAGCTTCGCTCCACACATGCCCACGGCATCAGAGATCAAGAAACCCCTGTCAGCCAGCACAGAGTCGCCAGGTAGCAGGTTGCTAAGAATGCCACACGATTCTGTCAGCATTTTGTCACTGGTACGCCCACCCCACCCTCTTGATATGTACGTAATTACACCTTGTGGAGCGATGCCAATTAAGTACTTCACGGTGTTTGCATGCTTGTACGTAGACCATGTTAATGATCTAGGTTCCATGGCTGAAGGTCTGTCCACAAAGACTTCAAAACAATCCAGAATCACAGCTACTTTCTTGCCAAATGTTTCTTGGAATGCCATTGGCATCGTTCTTTGAAGATCTTCACGTTCTGGCCATTTGATCAGACTGCTGAGCCTAATGTAAGCAGCATCAAGCCACCTTTCTACTGTCCTCGTTACGGTTGACTGGTGAATGCCAAACCTGTAAGATAAAACTGCTGAGTTGTTATGTGCTTTAGTAAGTGTTATTGAAGCTAATGCAATAAAGTTCACCAGCACAAAATGGCTATTGCATGCTCAACTGCAGTTCTGCGTAGTGCAGGAACCTTAATGTTACAAATGAATATAGGTATGGCTGTTGCCCAGAATAAAATACCTGTATGCAAGATCTTGTAACGGGACGTTAAGCCGCAACCTCATTAGGAAAACGACCATTTCCTGAAATTTGCTCAGGCGGTTTCGTAATGTATGCCTTACATGAGGCTCAACTAAGATGTAAACAGCCTCCAAAACTGCATAATTTGGCAGCCCTGTGTAAAAAACAACCATGTCTGGGTTGCTGCGGAGCACATCCCTGTCTCCAGGGGCTGCCTTTGCCAGGCGACTGCGTGCAATATCCAGGTCATGCTGAAGGCGGTGGTTTTCTTCCTCCAGTGAAGAGATGTGGGCTGACAGCAGGTCAGCTGTCACCTCTTTGTCTATCATGCCTGCATGATAAATTGAATGTGTGATGACCATATGAAGGGAAAGCACTGGTGTCAACACAATGTATAATGATGTTACTTGTTTCAGCACCTTTACATGAGGATTTTTATTATTGTAATAAATAATGACCTTGAATCTGCCTGTCAGACTGAACTGTTTGTTATACGATTAGCTTTCAGTGCAAAAGAAACCGCATCCCTAATTTTCACACCCATAATGGTCAGATTGTACTGCACATATCGCACCTACACCAACAATAAGCAAAACGAGAACAAGATGAAAGCCGGAGCCAATGTGCCGACATGTGGACTTGCCTTTCTAAAAGTGACATGTTGCCTTGAAGAAGACAAGTCCACTTGTCGAAATGGCTCCTGATTTCATCCTGTTTTGTTCATCGTGTTGAATTTCCATCTCCCGCATTCCCTGTGTTTTTTCCACACCAACAATATAATTTTTGTTAAATATTTGAAACATTTCCAGCTTAAAGGATTGTGTTTTAATCAAGTACATTGAAGACTTTACGTCTGCTCACACCGCTTCGGCCAAAATCAGGACATGCAGGAACACAGGATTTGCAAGCCCTAGAAACAAAACTGTGCGATACTTGCATGCAGAAGCTTGGTTATTCTGCAGATCCGCTTGCAGGTGGCACTGAGCTGTGGCTAGATTTTCTTGTAGAACTGGACATTCCAAGCATGAAGGCTCCTCGGGAGCTGCAAAATGAAAGCACGCAGAAAGGAAACAAACTAGTTGAAAAAAAGCAGTCTTCAGTGGAACCTTCGCAACAAAACACTTTGCTTGCGTGCGCAAGTCTTAACGGGCTGACTAAATGGTTTCTCCATTTACAAATTATTTTGTGTTGCATCTGCATGCACCGTTATTGTTAACAGCTTCAAACGCAGTATTCGATCAGCTGTGAGAATTCAAAGACAAACGTCCTTGCGCACATAACACAGAAGCCTAAATGAGCAATTGCCATGCTCCAGAGCTCCATACTCTCTTAAGTACGAATGCATAAATGTTTACTTAGCTTACATGCATGGCCTACAAGGTGTTGCATTGCAGTTTGTTCTGATGAGGGGGATTCTTCGTCACCTGCACAAGAAATGAACACTAATTTATGTGAAAGCAAGAGCGTAAACTGGACGTTGCCCCCGGCACCCTCGCCCCCCCCCCCCCCCCCCCTTTTTTTTTTAATGTTGTGCACTGCAGTAAATGCGTGCTGGCTCGCGTATATTAAATTACACAGACGCAGTACACAAGGTTCAATAATGGACAGCTTAAGGTTGGTCCAGTGCAATATGCAAATTAAAGTAGAAGAATGTAAGTGTGAAGTGACGCCTTCGTACTGAAAGAAATCTCCTCGGCCGCCGTTCCTGCAGCGATGGGCGCCGCGTTCGTGCTCGCGCTCTCCGGTCGCTGCCTTAATTCAAAGGCGTTGGCTGCAGAACTCGCGCGCCTTCGTTGCTTGAGTCGCATATACCTGTAAAAAATTAGTTCGATTAGTTCATAATCACTTGTTTGACTGCGTACAAAATTAATTTGCACCTGTCGCTTGCGCTTCTTCCAGCGTGCGTCGTGGACTTGTAGCCGAGATTGAGGCTCGGCGCCCAGTCGGGATTAGCCTCATCCATCAAATAAGCTGGTCGTCCTGAAAAATATAGCCCACTGGTACGTTACAGAGCTGCATGCAAAGAATTGCGCTAAAAAACTAAGCTTTAATGCCGCTGCCGTGCTTACCTGTGATGAAATGCGCCCCGCAAACTCGGTAATGCGTCGCCAATTCGTCCAGGTCTTTGCGACGAATTCTGCTCAGCCACAGAGCTCTGCGCCTTGAAGACAGCTCAGCTGTCCTAAGACACTGTCCTTCTTTGACTTTGGGCACGACATAGAAGCCCAGCGGTTGAAAGTTCTCATCGTTGGGTTTGTTTTTTGACCGGTTGGAACAACCGTAGACGGCGCAGTTCACCATTGCGGCTCGGCGCGCAATAACGTGCTCCGGTGTGGGCACTTTTCCAAGTCTTTACAGCGTGTATCCGTAGAGGAAGCTTCCAACGCAGCAGTATTGCAAACAACCAACGCCACATGCAACACACGAGAAACCTAAATGCTAGGGAACACCACACAACACTTACGGAACACAGCTGCAAGCATGCGTCGGCTGCTGCGGCACAACCACAAACATGGCGCCGGGCTCGGGGAACCGCAGCGCCACATTGCGGCCGAGTTTCAGTGCATACTCCCTATAAGTTGAGAGATAAAAAAATCGTTAAGAGATTGTTAAGGTCGCTGCTCATTACGAATTTTTTTTTTATGGGACGAAATATGCATCCTCTAAGAATTAATCTGTATTTTCCATACAAATGGCGCGCAAAAGATTGCGGCAAGTGAGAGTTGTTCTCGTTTGAATGATCCTGCCACTTCCTGGCCAATTTAAGAATGAGCCATGTCTCAAGGGCAGCATCAGCAATTACAACGATCAGGAAGTTTCGTACTAAAACATGGTCGCGGTATCGTCGGCTTGATGATAATACAATCATAGAGTTTATTGTATGAAACTCCATGAGCATAATATAGGGTTGCCAGCCGTCTCGAATTTTGTGGGACAGTCCGGATCGAATTTAGAGAAAATGTACAGAATACAGGATACTAGAATACTCTAGTACAGACTATATCAGATTCAACTTAACGAAGTTGAAACTTCTCTTATTACAAGCGCAAATGAGCCACACCCACAGGCATATTCAGCATGCAGCCTGAAACTACCAACTCTATATAGGTGTAGGCACTACGCTCCTGGAAGACTAGCAGCAACTCGGAACTCTGATTACGAAATGGCGACAACTTAATTATGGTGGGCCACGAAGGAGATTACCTCTGATCAACCTCTGCTCTGGTCCTTTAGAAACAATCATTATACTCCGTTTCATGCTTTGCAGGCAACGCTGCAGAAGCTACAAAAGTAACGCACACATAGAAGTCTGGCTTCGCTCGTTTCCTGGTGCAACTACTTTCAATCTACGATACTTTCTACGTAATTACTACTTGACCATTACCACTACAACTCGTGGGCGTAAGGGTGCGTCAAACCCCACATTTCTTCACCTTTGTGCATCCAGTACGTGACGTACATGTTTTGGTCAAGAGTGTAAGTGGTGAGCTGTGGCCTCTGGCTGCAGGCACGTATCACTCTGCTCGTTTGGTGGACAAAACAGTTGAGACCTACGACACCATGTAATAAACATGTCAAATTTCGTGACAAAAGCACGAAGCTGTACATCGAAAACATATGTGACGGAGTATTTTTTTGTATCACAAATGAGAATCTCTTAAAGCCTTCATAGTACTACTTGCTATGCATCACACGGAATAACAGTGTAGTGATGTCTTCTGGCAGGAGAAAAAAATAAAAGTGTGGTGCTCACACGCACCTAATGCACTTGCTTGCCATGGCTGTGCTCTTATTCCCCCTCACTTTGCATTGCAGGTGCATTTGAGACGAGCACCGCAGTGGCTGCACACTGTAGACGTAAACACTGCAAGTAAACTTCACAGTGAGACTGCTGCTGCTAACACCACAGTAAGGAGAAAACAAATAAATTGAAAAAATGATCTAAGACACTTGTTTCAATCAGGTAGAAGCAAAAAACGATTCGCATTGCCGGATGACATATGTGCCCAAGGAGGCAGGGCATAGGCCCAAGCGCACAAAATAAGAATAGAACACTGCAGCTTAAGGGGAGGGCAATTTTTAATGGCTTCCAGCTTTTAACCCCACATAGCCCAATATATTAATTTTGATACGCTCAAGTTGACACATTTAAACTTTTATTTAAGTGTGAGAAAGTTAAGTCAAAGTTTGCAGTAGTATTTCTTGCTATGGCTAGAGCAAGTTTTCAGTTGTGGGCAGTTCAGAAAGGCAGTCATTAATTACTAAACGAATAAATTTCTTACACTTTCTCTTTGGATATGAATGTACTCTCCGTGGCCAGAAACAAAGGAGAACAAGTTCTAATTTTTATTCATGCGGTGTTTGGGCTGTGGGGGGTTAATATATAGTGCACTGTTAAGAATACATACGAAAGTAAAAATTCCATGAGATATTCTCTACGTCTCATGTCCACGTGTCTACTGGCGTGCGCCGTCTTCATTCTAAATACCATGTACCAACTAGCCCTAGAGCGAGCTCTCCTCAAAGATTCTCTTAGAGCATACTAAAATCATTTCAGGGACCCTTTACCTACGACTTTTTGCACCCAACACACGAGAGCATGCAAGAAAGAGCGATGAACAGCCAGACACATGCACCACACAATGAAGATAACTTACCTAGCGCACACCAATTTGTGTGCCACAGGCAACATTGTGAAGTGTAGTAAAGAATAACGGACAACAGTAGGTTTCTGCAGTTTGTATTTCATGAGCCTACAATATTGCGTAACAAACAAAAATGGACAAAACATCTTATCAATCCTCTTCATACAAGCTAAAAAAATACATTTGTGCATCACATGGGAACTATGCGCAATACACTGTGTATAACAATCACAATGATATACGTTACCTCTTATCGGGCATTCACGGTTGGAGCATCCATAATACTAACACTGCACACTGCAGCACAAGCCTTCTAATGAAGCGCTGTCTTCAAGCACAGTATCTATAAACAGCTGGCAAAAAAATGGCAAAATATTTTTTACTGGCTCTGACATCCATGCAAGGAAACATATTCACCCATTTCATAATGAGCAAAGAGCAAATTTAACAGGCTAGCAGACAAGTCACAGTCCATAGGTACCATAGATATATGCATAGATGTTTGTCATCAACGCGGCAGGCATTGCTGCCAACATGACGCAACGAACACCGGTCAAGATGTGGGAAGCAATTTGAATGCCATAAAGCAGAAAGTGCATCACTGCAGAATTCATTGTGAACAGACATGTTCCTCAAAACATCGGCCGCAAATCTGGTCGGTGCAAGGAATCAAGAGATGCAATCAAGGCAGCTGTCTATGGCGTGTGCATGGTATGGTACGGTAAAACTTTATTGAAGTCCTGCACATCGCGAGTCATCATGAAGCGGGCCACTCCCACGTGGGAAATGGGCATGTGTGTGCCCAGAAAGTATTAATCACATTAGGAGAAAGCGTTAGCACTATTTGAATGAGAATGTGAAATTCAAGAAAGCCCTCCTTGGGCAGCACCTTAACAGAGTTGAACAAAATTTATTGCATATGAAAGGAAAAGCCCACTTCCAGTGACCGATGGTAGTAAACTTCTTGTTAAGGCCATCAATTATCTTTTACAAAAAATATTTACAAAGATCAGAAAGTTAGCTTTGCTAAACATAAGGCATCAAGTTTAGTACTATGCAACTCTCCGACGAAAACAGGTGTTGTGATTCTATAAACCAAACTTCTTAGAGCATTCAAAGCCATCAAGACCTTAAATTACACTTTATGTGAACGCATGACTTCGGGTACATTAGTTATGCAAAAGTTTCAGTTCATGCGACAGTGGCATGGCAGCACCAGTGCCATAATTAACAGGAAACCTTGGCCACATTCATACACTCCATCAGGTGCCGGTCACACAACATCTTTTGTTGCCATGTTACTGTCATAAACTGGATGCTCACATTTCTATAAAACTAAAAAAAAAATTGCAATACATTTGAGGGCCCGTAACACATTTGTTTCCAGTGGTCACTACAAACCAACATTTTGCTTTAATACAGCAAACTCAAATCTTGTCAGCATTTGCCTAAATAGACAATTTCTGCACATGTAAGTGAAAAAAGAAAAGCAAAAGTTGAAACTTGCTCTTAAAGGGAACACTGAACAGCAATATGTTTTAGATTCACTGATCTTTTTTCATTTTTGATACTTGCAACTGCATTTTATTGACAAAGAGTCAATTACTAGTGGAGGAAACAACAGGAAAACTTTCTTCTTGAATTTCACACTCAAGCCATGACACCAATGATGTCGTTCTGATGTCACAAACATCACCTTTTTTAAACATATTCAAGCCCCTTTTTCTACACGAAAAGTCCACAGACGTTGTGAAGTCCTTGCTTGCTCTAAAATGAAATGCAATCCCCTTCTTTTACTGATATAAACAACTATCCATTGCTGAGAAGCCGCAACCAAAACATGCTGGCCCGTAAATTGCAAAGTGGCATTGCCAGCCCCGACTTGTTTTTGCATCGTTTTCTGGCACACAAATGCCTCCACTAATGCCATGTCCAACACATTTGTTTAGTCCAGAAGTGCATTTCATCAATCTAGGTCAACCGAATATCTCTTGTGTTTATACAGCCACAGAGTTCCCTACAAAAATTACTAGAGGAAATTCTGGTGCTGCAACCATTCAGCTACCATGGGCATGATGGTTACTACTAGGATTTGTCCGATATTCATGCTTGGAGCTTCAGGGTCGTCTTGTGATGTTAGTTATTATGCTTAAACTTTTTTTCAATTTCCAAGCATTCACAGTCTTCTAAACACAGCAAGGCAATGGGTCTCCTAGAGTGATGGTGGATACCTTATATCACGTGGTCAAAATCACACTTGGCCAAAAATCGCCAATCTGCAAAGTCCCAAAGCCGTTTGAAGCCAGAAGGAGTAAGTTTAGGCAAATCCGTGCACTGCTTCCGTGCTGGCTATACCAACACGCTTGCAGCTCCCATAGTAGATGCTAGTGCCAAGAGTTCCCCCTAGGGATTCTTGTAGGACACTCTTATGCCTAGAGCAGTGAAACGCTGTTTGATAGAGATGTGCTACACGAACAGAAGGCATGAAAGTGGCATCACTGCAAAAACATTGCTGGCTCAAGGCACAAAGTGAGCGAAAAAAAAAATTATATCGGAGTCATATGTGCTTCAAATAGGAGGACAATCAATCGAGAGGTGCAAAGGTGAGACCGATGGCTGTCCTTGTAAAAACTATGGACTCGAGCATCGCACACCAGAACTCACACATTCAAGGTCACTGCCTCATACTCTTAATCACTTCAACGTCATACTTTGTAAATGCACGACTGCATCTCCATACAATGAAACGACGTCAAGCTCCAAACTTCCTCCTTTGCACTCACATCTGCAGTGAATGTTGTATAAGCAAGGACGACGGTATAAACTGCTGCTCTGGCTTAACCACTGGTCCGTCTACACTAAAAATCTGCATGGCAGTATTATTTCACAGTGCATATCTTCTAATGTCTAATAGTGCAGTACTTGTCCTGTTGCATACAGGATAAATCACAAGCCTTCTAATTATCTATTTGTTACGTGTCGATTGCCCACAATTGGTCACTTGTAATGTCCAAAACTGTGAGCAACAAATTTTTCCTTTAACGAGTGCTTGTATGTTACTGATTTTTTACTGTTTAATGTTTATTTCATCTTTATTCCAGTTGGTCCTGTTACCATTTTAACAATATGCTAATTTTAGATTGTAACTAAATCCCTACAATCTAATAAGTGTATAATAAGTAAATAAATAACTACAGACAGTCTCGCAGCAATGCTGGACCGAAAAGGTAACTTTTTTAGTGAAAGAAACAATGGCACCACCTGTAATTGTTAGTGCGAGACAGTCTATGCTGTCTCTTGCTGAAACAGTGACAGACACCATCGCTACGTAGCTGAGGAAATCTAGATCTATTGGCTAGCACTGCTGCAGACAAATGCTTTTAATTTATCCTGAATAAGACAGGTAACTACTGCATCCACACATAGTACTAAGCAATCTACACCATGAAAAGCTAGCTGCATGCAAAACCTGAACTTGAATGGGCAAGCAGTTTTGCAGAAAGAACTGTTTACCCTCGTCTCCCTCATTTAGGCAACATTCGATTCACACTATGCAGATTGCATTGAACCATTTAGCACCATACAACTAGCAGTTTGTGAGAAAATAATACTCCAATAGGAGGAAATGCATATATAATATGTGCATGGCACTGCAGTGTCTAAATATCATTGTCTGCCGACAAGGACTTCGTGACGATCACCATGAAATATGACATATCTATTGCTGAACAAGCAGGCCTGTGAGCATGTATGTGCTTTCACTGCCTGCTAAACTAAGGACAGGCACCAGCATGAAATCTGGTGCTTTCGGAAACTGGCATCAGGACGGGGTTTTGACAATGTACGGACGTCAATTACATTGCCATTGGAAAGGCACAGACAGCAGGTATCAGTGCTCGCTTCAGGTGATGGTATTAAAGTTCGACGCGTTCGAGGGCATACAGGGTGGGCAGTCTGCAGCGAGCACCACAGTTACTGCTTGATCTGGCTGCGCGTTGCAGCCAGCGTTGGTATGGCAGCACTTCGGACCCATGGGCAGCACTTGAGTGTTTATACGGGGTGCAAGAGGATGCGTCAGTTATCTCTAGCTATGCAGTGGGCCAGAAAACATGGCTTGTGCAGAAGCAGATAAGATAAAGCGCACAGATGCTTCAGGATGCATTGCTTTGGACATCCCCTTTAGTGCAACTTGCAAGTGCCATCCGCAAAACAAAATGCAGCTCAACTCTTAAAAGGAGTTGGTAGCATCAAAGAAGTGGCTACGAGTATACGTTACTTCAATGCTAACCAAAGGCATACAAATACAGAAAAAGATAGCAGAGTTCAGCTCTTAACAGACGTAACATTTAGTTAGCAGAAGTCACTATGCCAAAAACAAAAACCCACAAAAGAAACCACAAGCATATCAGAAGCTGCTGTACACTTGACAACAACCGTGTTGGGTCAATAAAAAAGTGACGACGTCGGGCAAGAGCATCTTGAATTTCTTAAACTTCTTTTGTTTTCCAAGTCAGCGACACGCTACAAAAGCTTCGTGAAACTTTGTCATAGCCAAATATTGCTGACACTATTAACACAGCTATTGCATCTTGCTCTCTGAAGCAGAGATGACTGTGAGGAATAGTCATTTTCCTACTAAAATCACCATATCTTTTCTAGAAACAAGCCTTTAAAAACACATTGCCATTAAAGCTGCCTTAATGTTCACTGCATCTACCACACACACAGGCACTGCCGATAACCGTGAGAAGATCTGAGGCCATTTGCTCACATGTGTCAGAACAGTTTCAATGCACGAAGGTGACCAAAGTGCACGCATTATACTCATCTTCCCATGCCTTTACTGATTTGTAAAATCATAATTGCATGCCACAAAATGCACAACACGAAAAGTAAAAGAAACGGAGATTACAGTGCCTCACCCAACCAACATCAAGGTGGTCACAAATAAATAAAGATCTAGGTAAGAAGAAATAAAAGACAACTTAAAGCGTACTCTCGGAAATGGAAGTTTGCGGACCACAGAAGCAGTGAGAAGACTCAACGACAACGTTCATCACATGATCATCATCACCCCCATGACGTGTACACAGGCATGTGCCGACTTTTGCACATACGTGCATACATATGTGCAGACTGCAGCTTTCGCTAGAGATCTCAGAGTGCTTGCAACTGGCACAATATTTCTACTAATGCATAATGCCAACCGCCCTAACTACCAAAGTCCATAGCTTATGCATAAGATGAAATAATGTCCACAATGGCCACACAGCAGGCCCCTGTGGACTGTCTTTTTTTGTTTTCAATGTTCATGGTGAAAAGCCTGTCGTACATTTCTGGTAGCGGACTTCTCTTTGTCAACATGTACAAACGTGCACAATCGTGAAATACAATACGGAAATGATCACTCTTGACAAATGAAATACTTCCCAACCATGGCTGCCACACAGTTCACCAAGACCTGCAGCTACCAGCAGCTCCTGCTACAGTGGTGGGTTGGCAACAATGGTCTATCCCACATTGTGCACACTGAAGAAAGAGGCCAGAGTTTAAACAATGCATTAATACCCTAAATAAGTCTGCTTGTACAATATTGCCATGTCAATACACACTCTTGCCTTGTTTGTTTCACCTGTTCCTCCCAATGTATTGCACATATAATGGCATTGCGCAGTATACCAAAGGTGGTATACCATTTGTTTGTTTATTAATGAAAGAATTTCCCAAGTGCAAATTTATTTGAAATTAACCTCGCAACCCTCGAGCTTGAGCTGTACATGCCCCCACAGACTGTACCAATACTGTCAGAACCAGGTTAATTAATGCACTACGCATCTAGAACTTTAGTTCTTGTTTTCGCTTGCTGTAAATGAAGCAAATTAGTTCATTTCAGCTTTTGTGCTACGGTCACGATAGCCAAGGATCATGTTACATAGCTTCTACTTCTTTAGTTACCTGTTTTGACAGTTACGTTTAAAGCCTGTCTGTGTGCCGAGGGAAAGCCTTTAGCGGTCATTGCCGCCGAAGTGCTGGTGGTACCGACAAACAGCGGGCAGGGTAAAGTGACGTAGCATGAGCAGGGAATGAAACAAGTCCAGTCGCCTCTGGTCTCTTGCTGGTTTCGGTCGTCCTGTCCTAGCCCTGCACAGCTGAAGCCAGTGAGAGACTGGCGAAGACTGGTCTGTTTTTTTATTCCCTGCTCATGCTAGGTCATCGTGCTTAGCCCGGTATGTGCACTTCTCCATACTGCGTTGGCATTAGCCTTGGGCTTGCTGACTTCTCGACACAACGACTAGTGTAGGCCTACAGCCTCTTTCTCAGTGCACATTGTGTCTCTTTTCCACTATGATTCTGTATGATCACAAACGATAACTCATACATGTAATCTATCTTTCAAATCACAACAATACAAAATTCTGAAAACTGAACTTTACTAGAAAGATGGTTGTAGCGGAGCACATGGGAAAGAAGTAAAAGATAGTCAAGACAGAGTGCTAGCAATCCAGCAATCTTACTAATGGCCATACCAAGAGGCCCAGACTGCCACGACTGCAAACTTAAATATGTATGCAAATGCAAAATAAGGAAAAGGGGGGAAGGGAATTCGCATGTGGAAGGCATGTAAAACTGTAACCAGCTCAATTTAGAGCATTTGTTAAACATAATAAGCAGCCAGCTAGAAGCCAGTTTTCTTACGACTTCCGTGGTCCACATAACCTCTCCTTTCCCCAGACGTTGTCCACACAGCAGCCACCATCCTACGCCTGCTAGGAGTGTGTTAAGTGCATGTGCAAACCAGGGCGCCGGCCGTGCGGCCTTCGTATTGCACAAGGAGTCATAGAAGGGCAAGAGCGGCCCAGCCGCCGTGCTTTGTACTATTCACAAGTGGTGAGTATATTACCTGAGCTTTTGTGCACTACGTCACCAAGACAGTGTGGGAAGGAGAAAAAAATACAGCAATAGACGCTACGTGCAGGTGTAAATTGAGTCTCTAGATACACTAAAGAACACATTCATTCAGCAGGCGGCTGGAAAGTCAAAAGCAACGCAAAGTGGATTATGTCGATCTTGGTCCCCGTAACATGCCACTGTTTCAGCTGAAAGGATGCCACAAACGCGATGACGAATTGGCTGTGACACAAACAGTCAAAACAGCTGGCAAGAAAAAAATAATTATCAAGTAACAGACGTGTGTCCCGTAGAAGTGAATGTCTCTTCTGCAACACCTGCTAATCACTTCTTGAGTCGTTGCTCATATAATGCAGTATGCTATGGATGTGAACAAAGCTTGCAAGAAGATGAACATGCAGCAAGATAGACAGAAGTGCTTGACTCGGAAGTCCTTCTAACTCAACAGATTGAACCTCTTTCTTCAAATGTAAATGATGAACATTTGGTCCACTGCCTTGTTTTCTTCAACTCTGCTTGCTACTTCAAATGATTGCACTACGGCGTGCATCTTCACTTTGCCATTTGCAGCAAATTTTCTTGTGAGACATTCTCTACAATGAAATGTGAGCCGCAAAACTTTATGCAATGCATGCATGAACGCAAGTGAATGCATCGTGCCTATCCGGCTCATCATATGCCAGACAAATAGGGAACATGCCTGAGTGAGTGACAATGTTGTTGTTGGGTCTATCCAACCTGCCTGCACTTACTGAACTAATTCAGGCGCTGGTGGTGGTGTTAGCACATTGCCATGCATTCACCTTACACAATGCAAGCACTTCCAGACATATGCCAAAAAGGCGGTGCAGGTTCATGCAAGAGGTGCTGGACTCTTTTTGCACAGGCACAGAACTAACAGTGACCTGTGGTGAACCAGTTCAAGAAGTGTGAGGTAAATCCAATGGACCCGTCAAGCTACACACCAAGTACAAGCTTGCCAAGTCTCATATCCCTGAACGCAACCACAGAGTTCAAGTGCTGGGTCGAACTGACTACCGTGGTGTGGGCTGAATCATCACCAGCTGAAAAGTCGTCTGTTTTGTGTTGTACAGCAAATCAATTGACACTGGAAGCGACTTAGGCTTAGCTAAGCCTAACCAGATGCTTATCCAGTTAAACCAGTAAAGGCCCTTCCTATTTCATGTTATGTGATAAACTGTTTGAAGTCTGTGATTTGTCAGCCCTGGAGGTTAGGTTCGGCAGTTCTAGAAACAGCAGCTCATGCAGATCATCAGTGCGTTTATGTAGCAGCTCTGCGTAAACATGCAACAATCCACAGTTCAGGGTACAGTCACTGCAAGGCAGTGTGGGCCAGCTAGTGGCAAACAATTACTTTTTACTTGTTGCGCATTCCCATTTGGAAAGCTCACATAGAAATTGTCCATTCATCTTTGTAACAATGGTTTCTTTTTTTTTGGCCGAGTCTGCACTCTTGTCCAACTAACTCCATAGCAAAGAGCTAGAAGCCTGCAGGGAGCAGCAGGTCCGAGCAAATGTGAAAAGCGGGAATCCCTGAAGAACGTCTCTTCACTTGAGCTAAACTACTGCAGGCAAACTTTCTTATACCTTTTCTCTTCGGTACAGATGCTGCACCTTTAAAATAAGACGTCAGTTATTGTTGGACAGGGATTTTGTCCTGTCGCTCATATAATTGCAGAAGAAAATATGCTTCTATATTTATAGTACATCAGTGGTGTTCAAGGTGCAGTGTGTGCCTGTGCATACTGAAAAATTTCGGGCAGTGAAGAATCGGCAAAAGAAACACAGCATGTCTACCAACTCAACAAACACAGTGCACTGAACAAGACTAACAAACAAGTTCTAAAGAAATAAGAAGAGAACCTACTCTTCACTTTCTCAAAGCTCTATAATATAGCCACTCTATCTATGATGCAGAAAACGTGGCAACAGAGGTTAGCTATTAACCGGAAAAAAAGAATATGCACAATTTGCGTGGAATGTTGACCTTTCCCTAGGGGCCTAAAAAGCTGGTTTTCAACTTGTGAATGCTGCAACAGTTGAAGGCACAAGCAGTCCCACAGTTCGATGTCGTCAGAAGCTGTTGTTGAGTCCGTTGAGGCGCTTCTGGAAGCCATTCACCAGTTCTTCCAACCTGTAACGATTCAAAGAAATATGATAAGGACCAACTAAACCACCCATTTTGTCTTCAAGAGGCACTTCTAAGGCACTACTAAGACACTGTCCATGGACAATCCTTCAGCAAGAACTTTTTGCGAAAGTACATTTTCATGACAGCTCGACCAGAGGTGCATGAAGCAATGCTTTGTGTTCTTATTCTCCACTTAGGGTTTATTGCAATAACCTAGGCCTCTATTTGCAAAGCTTCTTTTATGCAAGAGCAATCCAAGAGTGGCCACTACCATGGTAACTGCGCCAATGTTATCAAGTGTGGCGAGTGCCTGAGTGCCTGATGAGTTGCTTTGGCATAAGAAAAACTTTACATCTTTAAAACTCTGTCAAATAAACCCTGATATGCAAGTAGCCTGTGTCAGCCTTCGTGAAAATGGGACTCTGTGCCAAGGTCCCACATTAGGGCACATAAAATTCAACATGAAATGAATGACTACACACACGCAAGGCGCAGAGCAAGTACTATTGCAGCGATATCACTCGTCTCCTGCCTCTGCAGCTTTGTGTTGCAGTCACCTGCTTTGTGCTAGACTTTATGTGCTTCAGCAATGCACTGACTAGAAAAAAAAATTGCTCAAATCAACATTACGGTGCCGTGAATGTATTTTTTTAGCTTTTGTTTTTACCGAGTGGCCCATCTGTGCTGCAGGATGAAACCCACGGCAGGAAAGAAGCCTCCTCCAAAAACTCCGATTACCACAGAAGCAGTCGGTGCCCTGTCCAATGCCACTCGTGAATGCCCATACACCTTCTTTCATCTAAATACATTCAAATAGTACCGTGTTAGCTGTGTACATTTCATTCCCACTTTCAGATTTACCTTCTTTAAGGCTAAGCTTTTTCTGCCTGTTCCACAGGGTTTGACGTTTCTCGTCTCCTCACTGGATATAGTTGTCATACAGTCAAACCTTTATATAATAAACCTCGGTTTAACGAAACTGGCGAGATAACAAGCTATTTTTAGAAGCCAATCTTAGTTGCATGGAAAGCCATGCATTTCTTTCGTGATATAACAAAGTAATCTTGCGACATGGTTTCGACTGAACTAAGTTTATGGCCATTTCAAGTACGTACTTGGGAGTCTGTATGGCTAGTAAATCTAGCAAAATCTATGAAAATTGCGACCAAGGCAATGTTATTTCATGTGTCCTTTCACACGAAAAGCTTGAGCAGCAAAAACGTCAAACTGCTTGCCCCTTATCTTGGAGGTAATCTCATCAAGGAGAGTGCAAAGACTGAGCCGAGACGTTTGGTGGTGCCTTGATGCGCATTGTGTTCCTGCACGTCTAGTGTTGGTGGTGGCGCAATATCAAGTTTCTAAGACACACACTGCGTGAAGCGTTCGCTCACGTCGTGACAGGAAGCTCGTGGTCATTGAGTTAGCTCTGCTGACGTTTGCCTGGGCACGCGTGACATCAATAAAGCTACAAACCTTACTTTGTGTAGTTGTTTCATTGCTATTGCCTTCAATGCTCGCCTTTCTGGCAAAACTGATCTCTCTTATTCTTGCTCAGGACAAATACCCACATCTTTTACACTTCTTTTCTTAATTTGTGGATGCTGCCTGCGGGCACTAAGCATGGTCGGCCATGGCGTCCAAGATTTACGGTGCTGGGCGCCGAAACACGCACGTCACGCACACCGTGAGCCACGTCGATGCATTGCTCTCGGCACCGTCTGCACAGCACACGCTGGTGCTCATGACCGTGCTATTATGGCCCGACTTTCTTGCAATTTGTTATAAGCGCTTACTCACGAGCTACTATCCACCAGGAATGCTCCGGGAATTTAGGAATTTGCTTTTAATGCTGCGACTGTAAAACCTCGAATTAACAAAATTTGCGATATCACGAAGTTTTTCGCTGCAAGTACAACTTCGTTATATAGAGTGTTACGAACGATGACAGGCCAACACGTTCATCATAAACATTCCCTTTATTACCTCCCTCTGCAGCTCTCCCCCTCCCGCTGTCCACATGCAATCCATCTGCGCGCACCTCGCGCAACACACGCACCACACGCCACCTGCATCTTCCTTCCTCCGTCACCGCAGTGCATGGTCCTTCCCTTGGCAACTACAGTCAATCATGCAGACGGCCTCTAACAACCGCACCTCGCCTCACCTCACATGGAGCTGTCAGTCCACTTACGCCACCACTCTCTCCTCACAAGAGGTTCTACTGTATATAGACCACTGGGGTCATTGGTTGTGTGCCCGAACAGACAACTTGCTGCTGGCTGCTGTCTGGCCTAGTAAGCAACTTGGTACAATTGGGCATGTGCCCATTTTTGGCAAATCCCTCAAAATAAATGCGTCACTGTGACACAACGTGCATGAAGCCTTAAGCATACTTTGATATGTGTCGTACTTTTGTGTGCAGTCACTACAATTCTTCCCTTGACAAGCATCACACATTGCCTTCATCCTTGTGAAGCAGACGGCTAACAGCCACAGGCAAACGAGGCTGTGCTCGTGGCATCCGCTAATGCTGCTACTTTACCAATTCGAACGTCAGAGTCCAACAATGCGTTGGATCTGCGGGTTTTCTTTCAACCCAGTTACAACTGTATGTTTTTTTTTTTTTAGACCATGTAAATATAAAACAAAAAAGCAGTTGCATCGCAGGTGTTACCTCTGACACTTCAGTTCTGCATTCTGCCGCGACGTGGCCTCTTCGTCGAGACGTTGGCTGATCCGACCGACTTCTTCTTTAAGCTCCTGCAAAAGTGAGCTTGCCACCAGATCGACACCATCTTGAACGCCAATGAAGTCTGTCTGTGCTTCTGTTGATACCTTGACTCCATCACCAGTTCCTCGATCACTGCATTAAAGATTAAATAAAATATCAATGGTGACAACTCAGAATCATCAAGAGATGTACCAGTAAAGGCAAACCAAGCCATGACAAACTAGCACTAGGTGCAAAAGAATGTTATTTGTGATATTTTTTAAAGGAGCTGATGTAAAAATATGCACGAGTTCAGGCAACTTGCACTAATTGAAACCTTTATTTTTAAAGACTGCTATGAGCCAAGCTCCTATGAGCAATGCCAAAAGGCCCTGAGCGTAAAAATAAATGAAATACATTGAAAGCTTGTTAATTCGAACTTCAATAATTCGAACTGTACGATTTGGTCTGGCCAAGCTCCACAGAAGTCTATGCATAGAAAGCCAGTTAATTCGAACGTGACAAGGTTCCGCCACGGATCATTCGAACTACGCGCCACCGTGCCGGCGGCTTGCCGCCTGGCACACGGCCAGGAAAACGCGCCTACTGCCTACACACAAGGCTGTGTCGCCTCCGGAATGGAGAGAACGGCGAGAGAAGGCAAAATCGGGAAAAATCTAACCAGCACGGGGTCGGCCAGAAGGCAGCAGCGGCTGCCTCCTCTCTGTTCTACGTTGACCTCCGAGACTTCTTGCCCGTCGCAAATCTCGGGGGCTTTGCAAATCTCATTTGCTGACTATGTCGACCAGGACGAGAGTGCAGTGGTGTGTGGTGCGCTGACAGATGAGGACATAATTTCTCAGGTCAGAAGCGGTGAACCTGTCGCTGCCAATGACGAGGAGGAGGAGGAGGAAGACGAAGCACCAGTGCGGCCCTCCGCTGCGGAGGTCATGGCTGGATTGAATGCTGCCCATCTGTTCTTCAGTTTTGAAGAAGGCGAAGAGGAGGCCTTCCGCCACATTCGCTCGTTAGAGCAAAAAGTGCTAGCTGTCACCTTCAAGGAAAAAACGCAGACTACGATCACGGACATTTTCAAGCATTAAATTTCTGACATGCCCTACTGCTTCCAAATCGCAGTGTACCGTTGTTGTCCTTCACTTTCGTTAGTTCGAACTTTCGTTAATTCGAACTGAAGCGGCTTCCCCTTGTGGTTCGAATTAACGAGCTTTTACTGTAAAACCGAGAACAATGCTTCCTTCATCTGATTGCATGGACAATTGAACAAACCTAATGGTAGGTGTGAAACAATGTGCAGCACAGCACCTGCAACAAATTTCTGTTTGTAAGAGGCTGTAGTTCTGGCTACACAAAAAATGTAAAAGAGTTTTGGGAGTTCTCACATGTGCTCTAGAAACACGTGCTGAGCACGTGTCCTGCAAGTCAGGGTGTCATACTGTCAGGGTGTCATACTGTGGCATACTGTCTGCTCACAGCATGGTTCAACCCTGTAGAGCCACGACCCACTCACTCCATGCACATTATCGAGGATTAAGTCCACCACACGAATCAAACTTCAACGGACACGCCAACAAGGTCAAGGAATAATGCTCTTTGCACACCCGTTGTTTGCCTGTGCTGCGAGGCTCTCTTGAAGCTCGTGAAGTCGGCCGAGTGCAGCATTCCGCTCGTTGGTCGCCTGTTGCACAGCATCCTGCAAAAAAAAAAGGAGGGGGGGGGGGGGGGGTACCCGCAAGTTGACTCACGTTTCCTGTCCGGGAAAGACGGAGCTTCACCGCATAAACAAAACTTTAAAAGACGAAATGGGTAGCCTCTGATTTTTTTGCTGCACAGTTACATGAGCATGGATGACAACTAATGCCCTCATCTCTAACATGGCACATTAGGAAATGCTGTCAAAGAGGCTAACGATGTTTAAAAAAAATAATATTATGGCTCGGCCGTAATCGAGAGTAGATGTAAGCATGAGATGGCCACCAGCAAAGCAGATTGGTTGGAGATTATACTAGCTGAAATCTTAAAATGGGACAGTGCATGTTCGCAACGGCACACCCCACCACACTACACGAACCTGTTTCGAACTTAACCTCATTCATTGCAAGTGTTGTCTCGGCCAAACAGCCATCTGCGGCACGCCGGACATTGCCGGCTTGGTCATGCAGCGTGGCGCCATCTCTCGAGCCGGTGCAAAACCCGTGCCGCAGAACTCACGGACCGCCAGCATTGAACAGGCAACCCTGTCTCAGTGCCAAAAGATGACAATCAAGTATATGGCGTCCTGCATCTGTTTCTTGAACGTCACTATCGAAAATGACAAATAAAACTTCAGCGCACTAGAAGTTAGAGCTTGAGTGATATTGTTAACAAACATTACAAAGAACTCGAAAGCAATATTTTTTTGTAAAATGTTTGGGCAGTACTAACTAGTTCATGTAATGCAGTCTAATACAAAGGGTTGGGGGCCAGAGACCGCATTTTCTTAAGTTTTGACTGGTTGCCCAGATGATCTTGTTTTGTTCTCGCAGCCATGCCTGGATGTTCTCGTTTCAGTGCCCGGATAACAGCTCTGGCTTTTGGCTCAAGGTCACTTGAAGGTTGCCGACAATAGGAGCTAAAAGCATTTCATACTTTAAAAAACTGCAGAAAAAGACACTGCAAATAGGTAAAGTTTTCTCCCAGCTGCATAATATTCTGAGGGGCCTTTTATCTATTAACCAGAGTCTGCTAAGTGCTTGCTGCAGAATTGTACCATTTACTTTTACAAGCAAAGAGGAGGTGCAACAATCCTTCAGCAATGTTTCCAGATCCTATTCAGTGAAGTGAAAACATTTAGTATTTCAATAATGGTTAGTTTGGCTTACTACATTAGACATTTATAACTGCCACTTGCTTCATGAACCCAGTTTTCAAAATGACAGTGTCCCCTTCAGGTTGTGATATGCTAGTGTGTTCACAGCCTAGACTAGAACCATTCTGAATCATTTGCTGCGCTGGTCCCTCGAATTGGCTGAGAAGTCCCGTGCTCGGTCCTCAGCTCAACAAGTGTGAAAAACTCTCCTTGCATTGATGTACTGTTTTTCCTGATCACTGAGGATAACCAGGGTTTGGTGACACAATGCAAGATCTGCAAGACTCTTCAAGATCAGCTAGGTCTACTAGATTTGCGAGAATTTTGAAAGAAACCTTGCAGATGACACCTCAAACGTTCAGCACGCTGGGTACCATCACACTATGCAATACGTTGGAGCAGCACTGTCCATAAACGGCACATTGTTGGCGGCTCCATTGCACCGAAGCGATGACTGTCAGGATTCAGAGCGCATATCGGGACAAGTGGAGGTGGGCCATGTTGGCCAATGCGTTGCCCAGTGTGACAACACCTCTAATATGGTGCCAACGACAAATATTTGGATGCAAATTAAGGACAGATTTGTGCTCCATGGTGCTCACAGATTTGCTTTTACTCAGAGTAGCTCTTCTGTAAGCACGAAAATGCAAGGTGTAGGACAGGAATGGTGCCATAACTGTGAAAACATGATACCAGTTCCAATAAAATAACATGTGTCACTTATAACTAGTAAATTGCAGTTAATCACAGATAATAATTGAGTTTATCACATTGAATCTCAACAAAAAGAAAGCCCCCCCCCGGCCACCCCATTTTGGTCAACTTTATTGAACTTTCCTATAGACAACCTTGCTGGTACAGTAGGCTTTCATTAATTCCACTTCGATTTATTCATTTTTTCGGTTAATTCGATCCAGACCAAAATTCCCGGCTAACGCTCCTGTATTTCTACAGGCCCCACCGTCCGTTATTTCGATCCTAAAATTGGCGTTCACCAGATAATTCGATCTTGACCAGTGAGCAAACATGCACCTGACGCCAAATAGCGGCCCCTTTAGTGGCAGTGGCAGTTTTGGCAGGGACTAGGGGATAGTGAATGCGTTGAACACATATAATCTCCTATTGAAAATGCCTATTTTTCGGCCTGCCCTGGGGAAAATTTTCAAGCAATTTTTTTCAGGACTAGTTGGCCCGTAAGTTGGCTGGACAGTGCAATCAGACAAAACCAAAACTGCCTTTGCAGCGTTCATATGGTTTACCGCAAAACACGAATGTACTGTGGCGAAGCTGGTTTTAGAAAACCAGCCACCTTTGTGCAACACAATTAGACCCTTGCCCATTTTTATTGCTAAAAATTTAGGTGCACATTAAGGTTTCTTTCTTAACTTCGTTTAGGAGCTTTAATTTTATTTCTACGTTCGTTTTCTACTTTGGAAACATAAAAAGTTGGAGTGTTTGATTCGGGAGCATGTTAGAATAGGGCAAATACTGCCAGATTAATTGTTGGTACGTTCTGGTGTTTTTTCTGTATCTTGTTTAATTCAACCGGCTGGATGATTTGACAAATTTCATCAGTTTCGTCAGGGTCGAACTAACGGTGTGGGGATTTGGGAATTTTATGCACCATTGCGCGGGTGCATTCAGCTATTCTGCTGTGCCTACGCCTCACCCCTTTTCACTCCGAACCGGTTGTCAGCAGCGGCGCACAACTCGCGATGGTTCGCTGTGAGGGAGGGGCTAAGACATCATGAGGCGGTCCCTTGTGGCTACTCTCGTGGCGGTAGCATGCGTCTTCTCCCTTGGGACTGCGCTGAGTACGTAAATGCTTCTTCTTGTCCGCCGACACCTTCGTGACTAGGACTTGAGCTCACGCACGGTGCCTTTGCTTGTGCGCGTCCCTTGTGTTGATCCTGTCCAGGTGCTAAGCTGAAAAACGGGTGCCTAGTGCTCGTGCGAGGTCGTACCATGCCAACCCGCACTTATTGGAGGCCCAAGCCAAAGGAGATTGCCCGAGCTCTCGCAAGTTGGCCCATTGGTTATCGCGAGAGCAAGTAGCATAGCCGCCGGGACTTTTCCTAGCGGCGTGTCCCAGCTTGAGCCTGTGCTCTCGCAGCGACGTGCTACAGGAGCACCCCGAGTGTATTTTCCGCCCTTGGTGCGAGATCCCTTTGGTGCCCCGCCACCCCAGGACCAGGCATTTGTGCAGTGTCGGGTGCCGCCGGATACAATAAATGGCTTCCGTCAACTCAGGGCAATACTGTTTTCTTACGTGCGTGGCTTGGTAGCCCCTTTCCGGCCTGAGCTCGCGCGCAGCAGCGCTAGAGGATGATGGCTGACGCAGCCCTGTGGCTCACTAAGCCCGAACTTGCGTTGGTCGGTACTCCAGTGAGAGCTGAAGACCCCACAACGGAAGCCAACTATAATACCTCTTCACATTGTTCTGTCAGTTCTTTTGGTGCTCTTTATCTGTGGGAGTATGGCGGCATCTGCCCCTTCGCCTGACTCTGCACATGCAATAGCAGTCTGCATAGCACGGCCTCCAGATTAGCCAGTGCAGCTGTGCGAGAGACCCTGTTTGTTGTGGGCAATTTAAAATGTGGGATAATTGTGCAGTGCATATTATTTTTTTTCCAGCAAGCAATGCAACGAAAAACGATAGGCGTAACATAGGGGGAGACGGCAGTCTCTAGTATAGAACAAACAGGCATAGTTGACATTCTATGCCTGTTTCCTAATAAGAAAAAAAAAGGAATTGTTTGGCAGGCCATGCAACGCATAGAGCATAAAATTGTTACTTTGTTGAAGTAACACTATAGGTGCCAAGCGCATACGAAACAGCAGAGAACTAGGTGTTGTGATGAGGTGAGGAAACCTGCAGACGTAGGATGGAGTAAGCACATGCATGACAGGTGCAACTGGATATAATTGGGAGAGGTCTTCGTCCTGCGCTGGACATAAACTACAACAATGATGCTGATGTGAAGAGTCCCTTCGGTCATAATTTTCTCTGCAGCTGGTTGTCTTGCCACTAAAACAACTGCTGCAAGGTTTCTAGGAAGGTAATCTGACAATCTGAGATTGGCTCGGCAATCACCTCTTGTGCTACTTTAACAGGAGAGAGGAACAAACGCAAGAAAGTTGTTGCTCACATTGCTTGAGCAGCCCCAGTTTTCGCTCTTCCAGATGGCTTTCATGTGCAGTTCTTGAACTTCCTTCTCGAGGACTTTAACCTGAACAAAATAGGACACTTTCTAATTAAGAATGTGAAAAGGGATACGACTAGTCAGCTTCCAGCAAAATCAGGACACAAGAACAAGATAGCACTGAAATACGCCTATTTGTAAATCAAGAGACGTACACCCTGGCAGATTAGGCAGAACCACCCATTAAAATTCTGAACAAATCTAAATGTGAATTCACAAATCTCAACTCGCACATCCTTCTGAACTCCACTGAGCACAGGACGGTTCAGCCCCCCCCCCCCCCGAACTTAGACACTGTGCTTTAATACTGCTCCTAGGTGGCTCCTGAGCTAAACTATTGTAAGCAAGTGCTTTTCAGTGTCTGCTCAAAGCCACTGGAGCAGACGAGCATTTCTCAAGCAGCTCCTCCCTGCAATACTTGCTGAGAAGCGTTACTGAAGCACAGTGCAGTGAAACTTCGTTGAAAAACATCGGAGGGCATTTAAGCTTCGCCTTTAAGAGTGGAATGTGATAGCATTTAAAGATTCTTGACTGCTTTTCACACTTCCGGGCAACTGTAGCTTGTGTACCTGTAATGTCTACCAGGAAATGCCGGCGGCAAACGCTACTCGCGAAGGCGAGCTTTCTGGTAGAAACGCAGCCTCTTGCGTGGGCCGATCCCCTGTTACTATTTCTCACGTTTAATATTTCAGTCTGAGAAGATCTAACATAAAAGGCATGTGCTGTCGGTGTATTCTTTTTTTGCATGGCATTTGTTTGTGGGCTGTCATTCTCAAGATTCCGAGGAATAATTTTGTAAAGAATGAAAGACATGGCATGGGCAACTTTGGTGATAGAAGAGTGGTTGGATATACGTGCTTCGAAATGATTTTTGCTGATAAGACAGTGGATGCTGGATGCTGGATGCATCACTTATTAAAAGCATGTAGTAGGCTTGCAATGGTGCTGCACACTATGCCACATGCTCCGTTGGGCAGATAATTGAAGATCCTTATTGCAATAGGTTTGGCAGTGATAAGTCATGCCAGCGTGTTCATCAGTGGTTATACTGTTTGCTGAGGCCGCCACCACACCTCCAATAATTTCCAATGCTTATCATCACACCTGTGCCGAAGCCGCAATCATTGATTAGCCCGGTGTCTGCACTTCACGAAAAGTCTGAAGATTTTTTGTGCCACAGCATGGGTGTCAGACACACCATTCGTCAAGGTAGCGCAGTTGAATGTTACATGACAAAAAGTGATCGTGGTGCACACTAAAGGGTAGGCATATAACAAGCAGCTACAGCTTAAGTGGTCTGCCAGTACATTAGTCTCTACGGACACTGGGTCGGGGATACGCCACAACTACATTTTAAGTATTAGTAAGTTTTAGGCAGTTAAATTTCAACGAGATTTCACTGTATCTACATCAGCTGAAGTGCAGCCCTGCACTCCAATCAATGGAGTCGTCGAAGACATTCATGCGGAGGCCTGCTTGTGAATGGGGGTACGTTTCTCAGCTGATAAAGAAGAGGATGACAACGGTGACCTTTTCGAGTGCAACGTCCCGCTCGGCCTGGATAGAACGCAGCCGGTGCCTTGCCCTCTTGCCTCGGTGGTCACGCAGACGCTGCACAGTTGCCAGCAGCGTCTCCTGGTGCCGCGTCACCCGCGCTGGTGCCCAGCTGCCTTCCAGACCCTGGAGTATCTTGTCGAGGCCCTGCAAAGGGGGGTATGCTACATTTTTATCTTATGAACCGGTAGTATGTTAGATTCAGGTGCACTTTTATGTTCTTACTTTAAGCTAGCAAAAATTGGGTGCGCATTAGATACGAGGGCGCATTAGAATCAGGTAAATGTGGTACATGACGAGGACAAGAAAACAAAAAGAAAAGAGAATGAGGAATAAACAAACAGATCAAGCACACATGACTAAGACAAGTTAAAAAAATGTCTACAAGACCTGACTGGTGTAAGTATACCAGCAGGGCCTTCGTGGCTCAGATTGCATCCTCCCTTCTGTCCCATGGCCCTAAATATCAGTACCCCATATTTTTCGCAGTGTACCAGGTCATCGCTGCTAACCGCGCAGTGGCATAGCAGCGACAATGACACACAGCATCTGCTGAATATCATCAGGTAGTTTTGCACTCGTTGCACACTGTGAAACCGAGGTGTCCATTCTTAAGCAAAAGACCACTGGTATAGGCTACACACGTCCCACGCAGCACTATTCCTAACAAGAGCTACAATAAGAACCATTTGGCAGCCGTATTACAGATCGCTTTAAGTGAATGACTTCAGAGCATGGTCAATAAATCACTGTGTCGCCACAAACAAAAACCAAGAAGCAAGGGTCGAACAGACTCACACTCAGAACCAGGTTGTCGCAGTTCTCTTCTTCACCCGAGCCATCTGACGCATCACTCCTGAGAGGAAAAGAGAGAAAAAAAAATGACAGTGAGGCCAACAATCAGTTCCATCAGTGTGCATAATGTGAAAGTAAAACATCTCTCCCGATTCTTCACTACGAACATGGGGCGTCCTTTCAACCACAGCTGTTACGTTGTACATGAAACTGGCCAATAGAGCTCGTACGCTGCATTACGGCAACAACACTGCCAAATTCCATACCCTTGCTGTGCAATGAGAGAGAAGAATGAGGATAACTGAGGGGCTCGATTTTTTCTAACAACAAAATGAACCCTTCCACC
Source organism: Dermacentor andersoni (assembly GCF_023375885.2). NCBI lineage: Eukaryota > Metazoa > Arthropoda > Arachnida > Ixodida > Ixodidae > Dermacentor > Dermacentor andersoni. Next base: position 137,457,154 of record NC_092820.1, read on the forward strand.
ACCAGGGCTGTGAGTAGTGATGGCTAACACTACCACGGCCATGTTGATTACACATACACCAATATCCAAGAAAGTGGATGGGGAACAGCCACAGTCATAGTTCAATTGCACACATGCACACACTTGCACACATTTGCACACATTTGCACACATCCGGACACTGTGGGTTCAGCTCCATCTGCTGGCAAGTTTCTTTCTCTCCCACTTTTATTTCCTTTTGCCTTAATACTTTCAAATTTCAGTTAAACACATGGTTAACCTCGCGAATGCTTTTCTTGGCCTTACCATCCGTTGGCTTGATAAGGTAGTTACATAAGAGCCACTCTGTTATTTTTACACTCCTTTTCTGAGGGTTGCAAATGAAGGCGTGGATTATTTGTCTTGCTAACATGATCGCAGACTGAAATGAAGATGCACGATGACAGTGACCAAAGGAAACATGGTCTCTAATGGAAAAACCCCTGCCATCTAAAATAAAGAAGCAAGCAAATCGGCAGCAGCGAGAATGACTAGCACAGTCGTCGGTCACCAGACAAAGCAATGCAACTTACAATCAGCCTTTACATTTACGCCGGGCCCTGTGGCGTTCTAGATCCGCCGGAAGAGACCACAGTGATTCAAGAACTTATACTATGTGCACGACGTGGAATTTGTTAAAGACAGGCTTGTCTTTGTGCGAGTGCTTGCAGCAATGGTGATGCAAGAGAGGTTGATGCACTGAGAACACGTCACACACAAACCAAATGCAAGGACCTATAAGCATGTAGGCAACATACGCAGCTCCCTAAAATTACGTTCTTACCATGTGCCACATGATCACCGTGCACTATTTTACTATGTATGTGGACGATCTTGCCTGTGCTCCTAGATTCACTGCCTTAATGACCAAAGGCATACACTACACTGTCTACTGTGATGAGTTATGTTCTATACAAAAGTGAGAGATATCATCTTTTATTCTCAGTATTACCACTATTGTAATAGCCTTTTTGGGGCACCATTACCAGTTTGGGGGCTAAAAGTATCAACAAACAAACAAATATAAAGTAACCATACTGTCTGTTTGGGGGCTAAAAGTATGAACAAACAAAGATACAGTAACCATATTGTCTGCTACTGCCAAAGGCGATGCAGTGTCAATTGCACTGGGACGTGGAACGTCAAGTTTGCAACGTCAAAACATGCAGAATGGGAAAGAATGAGCCTGTGTCACCGACCTTGCTTCTGCTAGCTTCTGCAGTTCCTTCTGACACAGGTCCAGGCTTTGGTTGGCACTGGCCAGCCGCTCACTGATTGAGTCGTCCCGCTCTCGTTGTGCGTAGTATACGTCTGCCAGCAGTTCTGCAACAATCAATGGTTTGTTTTATTAATGTAAACAGAATGTCCGTCAACAAGACGCATTAGCTTCCATTGTCGATGCCTCATTGGTTACAAATAATGATGCAGCCTTTTACTTCGCTAATAAACATCTGCAGTAATAGATTCTATAAGGGCTTTTACAGCTCTAACAAGCAAGTTTGCAATCAATCTGATCATACTGTACTACCCTATTTTTCGTACATAAGTTGACACAACTGCACGAGTGGAGTTCGGAGTGAAAATTCCCGCTCAATGTATGGACGCACTGACGACAGCTGGGGTAATGCGTGTTTTGAAAACTAAACATTAGCGTAGATGCATTGCGCATAAAACATTTGGTTAGAGCCAATGTTGGTGAGGCAAATAAGACTGCACTTATGTTTTAAAATATGTGTCTCAGTGGACATGCTAATTAAAACTAAATTATGGTATTTTACGTGCCAAGACCATGATATGCTTATCAGGCAGACTGCAGTCAGCCTCACAATAAATCAATCCGGACTCCGGATTAATTTTGACCACCTGGGGTTCTTTTAACGTGCACCCAATGCACGGCACAGGGGCGTTTTTTGCATTTTGCCCCCATCAAAACGCGGCTGCCGTGGCCGGGATTATATCCCATGCCCCCTCGGGCTTAGCAGAGCGATGCCAAAGCCACTAACCCACCACGGCAGGTGCCATGCTAACTCAAGGAAAGATAATCTTCCTTAATGGGCAGTGCTTGCAGCAGCGCACTGGGCTGACCATACGAGCCAGTGGGGATCTTTTGTTATGCACATTGATGACAGCATCTCAACAACCAGCTGACGCCAGTTAAAGGATGAAAGAAAGGAGGGCAAAGCCCCCATAAACCTGCAAAGCTGACACCATTGGCCGAGGTGGAGGGAGGCTTGTCTGGTGACTTTATTCTTCGCAGCAGCTCCAGCTGGGACTGAAGGTGCTGCACCTGGTTCCACAGCTGCGCAGTGACAAATAAGTTATAAGCACTAGTGTGGCAGCTACAATTAATTGACGACTGATTTGGCTAGTGAAGCTCTATGCTCTAACTAGACACTAGGACAATGAGAAACATTGGTGTGCTAAACTCTGGATTAATTTTTTACATTCTGGGGTTTTTCTATGTGTACCAATATCTGACAACATAGGTGTTTTTGCAGCTCCCATTGCAGTCCTGGACTCAATCAATCAATCAATCAATCAATCAATCAATCAATCAATCAATCAATCAATCAATCAATTGGATTGCAATTTGGCCTCTCTGATTCCAAATTCAACCCATGGCTGCTAGCAAAATAATTTGATGGGCAAGTTGGAACATTTTCGCGAATACAAATAGACGAGCAGAAAATGTAGTACACATGAAGATGAGGCAGCACTCATCCCATGATTTTTCTTGTGTTCATGCTATTTTATGCTCGTCTTTTCATATTCAAGACCGTGACCTTGTGCCCATCAGTGGAACACCACAGCTGCCAAGTCACTTAAGTGAAAAGCATGAATGAACAAAATGCAAGGTAGATGGTACCTACGTTCTGAAATTGAAAACGGGGCTGTGATAACAAAATGACTGAAATAATCTGTTTTAGTGTGCTTGTAAATAGTATGACTGCCTCTGTACTGCCAGTTACTGTTGGCATCATTTTATCAGTCTAATGAAAAATATAATGTGACACCATTACATCAAAATATTCTTGCATTCCATTGAAACAGTGAGAAAACTTGAACCCTTCACAAATGAAGCAAGTCCGAACTTACCTTGCTGTTAATTTCTTGCAGCGCTTTCACTTCTTCGGGTACCACTGCTCGTGCCCGCAAAGTTGCAGAATGATCTGGTTTGCTGTAGACCAAGCCGGACCTGAATGACAAGCCACTTTCATTTTACAGCAGACTATACACTGATGGATTTGCTGCTTCAATCGTAGAAGCCTGCGTATTCTAGACAGATGATGTCTTTGGAACATCTGAACTACACCAGAGACATCACTTAAACACTGAATTGGGCAGACACTACATATAAGGCCTAAGAAAACTGCAAGCAAAAATGTTATGTCAAGCTAGAGTGGAGATTACTCTTCCAAAATGGCCAACAAATGACTCTTACAAGAAGGAGAGGTTTGGAAAGACTGAAGGAAACATAAAGTGAAAGACTATAAATGGGTGGTGGTCACGTAACACCGTGCTGTAACTACAGAAAGGTGGCTCCGGTTTGGACAAAATGATTTGCCAGCACTTACTAATTTGGTGACCTTAACTCAATACAAAGGATCACACAGAACTCACCTAGGTGTGTATGTCCAGATGCTCGGATTATCTGCCTGCTCCTCATCAACTTCGTCCAGATGGATAACAGGGTCGCTGTGAGTCCGACGTGGGCTGCCAGGGGGCGCCACAAGCCAGGCTGGTGCGCAACCATTATTGGCACTGCCCATAGTTGCAGTGGACCTGTCACTTTCACCACACCCTCGGCGACAGGTGGAAGTGCTCAACGAGCCGGGAGTCGCCGCTGTGGCGACTGTTAGGATGGGTCGCGATACAACGTCGGGGATGTCCCGCTCCGAGCTTCCGACAGGACTTGGCGGGAAATTGGCATAGTGCAAAGGGGTTGAGCTTGTTAGGAGGAGTGAAGGCCTCGTGTGCAGACCAGTTCGTGTTGAGGTTCCCGCTGGCTGGTTGGGCTGCAAGTTCAAGTAACAAAACTTCTTAGAAGGGCAAAAAAAGGAATGAAGCCTCATGCAGCACACACTAATTTGCAAAGCAATAGCTGGGCATCTGCTTTCTCATGAGCTACTTTTTATGTACATTTTCAGATACTGTTGTTTCGAGCTTGTTGCCTTTGGCTAGAAGAAGCACTCTACATGGAGCAAGATGACGAAAGTGCTGGCAATGACTGTTGCAGTTCTACAAGAAGCCTCAGCAATGATAACGAATCTGTAACTGAAAGAACCTGCGCCAAGGCTTCTATGGCACGGGTCCCTTCGGTTACAGATTCACTGGCAATGCCCGGCCTCCAGAAATATGCAAATGTAGACTGCAGAATATTCTCGTTATAATGACTACACCAACTATTGTAGGGACGCTCAACTGTGGCATTCCCCGATGCCCATGTTCGCCGCACTACTCTCAGGTCTCCTGAGGTTCAGCTTCCCCGCATGACACACATGCAATGGTGAGAGCCAGCATCACAGTCTCACAACTACAAAAGATGGAACAAACGCTGCTATGATAGTGCCATCTAATGACCTAGATAGCTCAGGCACAACAGGAAGTTACTTCCTCCTCTTTGGCTGCGGGATGTCAGGGAGCATGGACTGACCACTTGATCATTGCCGAGCTCCACAGGACTTTCCCGCAAAGGCTTCTTGTTTGGCTTTGGAGTGCAGTACCAGCATGGGCTAAAACAATCCCTTGGGTGCATTTTGTTGACCATCTATGTGAGTGCCCAATCTTCGGAGTTCAGCGTGGGCTCACATTCATTCAATAGCTTCCCTTACTGCTGCTTTGCCTTCGCTCATGAATATTTTTCGGCAATGTGAAATGCAAAATTAAAGATCGACCACTCTAAAAAGCTTATTACATCTCAGCTGTTCATAAATCAAGAAGACAGCGGGGCAAAAAAGGTGCAGACAAACGATACATACAACAGGCCAGGCACTTGTCCTGTCGTATGTGTTCATCCACATTTTTTTCGTGCCGTTACTCTAGCTCAAACTGAGGAGGGGCAGCAAAAGAAATTAAAAGGAAGTTCTGCCTGCAATAGCTCGGCTACACATACAAAAAGCAAAAAAGAGAACGATGCACATAAAACCTTGAGAACAAGTGTGAATGTTCCTGCACATTAACTGTATTCTGGTTCACCGGGTATCACACCAAAGCAACTCAGTGAAGTGCAAATCCTCTGCAATTAGCAAGTTCCATTTGTCAAATGGCACAGCAAGGTCGAAAGCACAATACCCGTGTTCAGCATGGCATGTATACACAAGGGGGTCAGGCAATTGCATTATGTTTATCCTCTTAGATAGGAACATTTTGCTTTCTGACAAGTCTGCAGACTTTTGGGAAGATCGGTTGTGGTACAGGGGGTGGAACAAACACAAGGCACACCGGGTGCCGAAATAAAGATCCCTCAGCGCTCTGCAACTCTTCTCATCCTCGGTACTGATATCACCCTTCCAGAACTGTGTGTCGGCTAGCCCCATCATACACTTCGCAGACACATTACGGATCGATGTTCTCATACTCTCAAACAATGTGGGAACTGAATGGACAAGACATGAAGCATCAAGACAAGGATAGACAAGACATGATCGCGTGCACACATGATCGCGATCGTAATAATGAAATTCGGCAGGTTGCGCAGGAAAGCCCAAATGCCATTCCACATCAAGCAAAATCAGAACTTTTTCACCTTTATTTCTGGCAATCGAGAGTACGTTCAGACAAAAAAAGCTCTGAAACGTTGTTCAAGTAGAAACTGAATTAGTATAATAATATATCAATTAGTAATTGGTTTGCTGAATTATTCACAACTAAAATCTATTAAGGGCTTAGCGTTAAGTTCATCATGCTTAATTCTTTCGTTACTGTGCCTATAAAAGTCTGTCAATTTAATCAACAGTGTTTCCGCACGTCAGTAAACATTCCGGTTGGGCTTCTTCTACTAGCAACGTCATGCACCATCTCAAACGACTGCACTTTTGAACTATCTGTAAGATTTAACCTTTTTCAGCAGATCGTGGAGTTTGTGAAAATAAAACTTTGTGTGGATCTCAATCAATCAATCTTTAGTAGTGAAAAAATGAAAGTGGTACAAAGTGACATACGCAGACAGAGGTCCCAAGGTTACAAACTGCAGGCGGGATCTACTACATAAAAGTACATTAATACAGTTGAACACACTTCTAACAATCCCAGATACAACAATCTATAAGTTATAACGTAATGACCATATTTAAATGCATTTACGATTCTCCGGCCCTCCCTATTGAAACTGCTTCCAGTATAATGAACATTCTTTAAAATTGCTGTACTGTTACAACGTACACTTCGAAACCGGTCACGGTAAAAAGAGGGCACGTGTGAAGTACCAAAGCATGGAAGCACGACCAAACTTAGGTGCACGGCAGCGTGTGCCCCGTTCCAGTCCAACCGCGACGACAATACGGCCTTTGAGACGAGCGAGCGACCGCCACACACAGATTTCGGCAGCCGCGGAGAAGAGCATGCGTGATCACGCGCATTCAAGGCACGCCTCCAGGGAGAAGGCGCACAGCATAAACAGTATGGCACAGGGCATGTGCTGGTGCGATATCAGATGCCACGATGGCGTCACTTTCATTTTTTATGCAATTGTCTGTGGAGCACCACGTGAATTACAGCTGCTTCAATGATTTCGAACGGCCATCTACGCCTTTTCCCCATTGGAACAATGGTCACTGAAGCGTTCGACATGACCCAGGTCAGCGAGAATGCTGCACTACCTGCTGCCACGATGCAATGTTGCAAAGAATTGGTGGTTACTGAGCCGTTATCGGGAGATCAAGGTTCGGTGGCGCTTCGTTTATGCGTTGCCAATTGCCGATAATGGTTTGCAATGACGTTTTACCTCTCGAACGTCGCAATTCTTTTTCGCCCCCAAAGCACCAAAGATAACGTAATTTGACGGCTCTTGTGTGGCTGATGCGCGCCAGTAATGCCGAGACCATGATGTCCGAGACCTTCGCAGAATGGTGCCATGCCGCAGCAGTTTCCAAAGTTTACGCTCCCACCCAACTAGAACCCTTCGCTCTCTTGTGCAGAATACAGTCGTATCCTGCTGGTAGTAAAATATATCACAAGCTTCCAAAGAAAAAATGGCAGTTGCGCTTACAGTTTCAAAATGACAGCAACTGTAACCGGACGCCGTTTAGAAAAACTATAAAACGCTGCAGTTCATTCATTAGATTGGTGTTTCTAATGCGTTATCACAGCTGGGTGCGAGAACACACCAAAAACAAAACTGACGCTGAAAATCTGGTTTGTGGACCAAACGCTGCCGTATTGCAACTGCCGATGCCATATTCAGTATGGTTAATTTTTGAGCATCTTTAAGGGCAAGTCCATATATAACGAACTACTGATATAAGAACCACTCTTTGCGGAACTATCAAGTTCATTACAAATGGGTTCAAATGTACAACTAAAAACTACTATAGCAAACATATAAAAAAAGTAAGCTGAAAACAGTGTGCTAATAAACACAGCACCAAAATTTTTCGGTGTGTGAATACCCTGGATGCGACACAAAAACACAAAAACAAAAACACAAAAAGGTTTCGGCCTGCCTTGTAAGCTTGCCTAACATAAGTTTATAATTTCTTCTGGTATGAATATCGGGGTGCGCATTGCAATAGAGGGTGCATCAGAATAGTGAAAATGCAATAAGTGTTTACATAATTTCCCACAGACTAAAGATACATCTCATTCATTTGCGCATTCATAATGCTAAGCGATCTCCCGTGAATCTCACCCACCGTTGAATGACACAGCCTGCGCTCCTGAGCAACGCTGAGGGGAAGAGAGCGAAAGTCGTTTCGGCTGTCGGGCGTCGGCGTGCTGCTACCTCCACATCTGCCGTGGCCACCCCCATAGCTCAGCGAGAAGCAAGGGGGCGCGCCGCCACCAAAGTTTGGCGGGGGGTCGAGGATCCACTGGCCATGCTCAGCCCAAGGGTCGCCATCGCCCCGACGCCCCTGGCGACCAGATGGGGTGCTCGGTGAGGGGCGGCACTGGCTGCTGTACGATTCCGTGTCTGCAAAGAGTTCGGCAGAAACTCTGTAGGAATGTCGCACAAACAGAGCTTGCCTACAAAATGCATTTGAAAATACCTGGGCATTTCATGCAGCTTTGCATCACTGAATGCTAGACGTGCATTTTGGGAAAACATGAAGTGGAATACCAAAGCACTGCACAATAATTTTCGTGACAGGTTATCTTGAAACTTGTGTAAGTCCCTAGAATTGTACTAAATGGGCATGGCTCAAGCATTAAGGGTCTTTAATTTGACAATTACGAGATGTACAACATAAGTAAATATTAAGTCAACTGTCTAACTGCAACAGACAATTTGTTGTGCAAGCAAAGTACACTTCTTAAAATAATCTAGCCCAAGCAGTAGCATTATGCTATGTACCACAGGTAAATACAGTTAAACCTCGATATAGCAAACTTCAACATAACAAAATTCTCAATATAACGAAGTATTTAACTTTTCATAACCTCTTGTCCATAGAACACCACGTATTTAGGACCTCAATAATATGAAGTGTGTTTGCATGCGATGTCAACACAACGAAATTTTACTGCTGCCGCAAAGGAGTGCCGAGACAATAAATGGAAACTTCAGCCGATACACATGGTCAGATGATTGAATTACAAGTGGCTGCTTGCAAACGCACCTCTCAAATGCCGCTCGACAAGAGCGACGGCTGAAGTGGCGCCGCATTATGTTCCCAATAAAGTCCAAGCGCGATAAAATCCTATCGTGCCCAACTGCGTGCTTTAGGTGCGATTGAAAGTGTGCGAGGGTGAGACAAGAAAAATGGTGGCTTCACGAGTGCCACCTTCTATCGCGAGCAAAGGGATAGAGGCTGAGGGAAGCGAGCTCGCAAAAACGTGATCAAGTGCGCACGAAGCGCTAGGGGGGGGGGGGGGGGGGATAAGTTGGCACGCATCACGATTTCTGGTGCGCGTCTCGCCCGTGGTTGCGCATGGCTGTAAGCGCGGCTGAGCGCATACGCAGCTGCGCACCCTGCTTTAGAGGTAATCTGCCGCGTGTGCAAAGAGTGGGCATGGCAAGACGGTGTGGCACCATGTAAGCTGTCTTCACATGCGTTTAGTATTAGAGGCCGTGTAATCTCGAGTTTCGGTGGCCCGTTGGAGCGAGAGGCATACAAAGCATTCACTCCCCGCTGCCGGCACTTTTCTTGATACCGTCGTCCCAGTGCAGGTGACGCTATCAGCCGCAGAGGCGGAGTGCATGTGAAAGCATGGCTGGCTTCGCTTAAAGGGACCCTGAAACGATTTTGTCGATTTTCCACAAACGTACTGAGCCATTAGAGTAGGTCCTTCTGATCCTTAATTGACACATCTAAGTGCTCCGCGTAAAGCGTGTAATTTATTATAAGGTATTAAAAATGCACATCGCTGCCGATAGCAGCACACTGCTCGGCGGAATTTTAAGCCGCCCCTACCCATATGACGAAAATCGCCCACATGACGTCAGTGGGACGAGCTATCCGATTGGCTGATCGATAATTTTTTCAACTTTATGGTAAACAAATGATATTCGTAATAGTTGAATGTTAGTTAATTTGTTTTTATGAAAAGAAGGTAACATAAAGAGAATGCACAAGAACAATCTTTCAGTACACTTAAGCACTTCCAGCACACAGCAAGTGTCATCTGCTTGTGTTACAACGTGCTCAGTCTTTGACGAAAGCTCCGCAGTCAGTGTCGGTCTGTCTTTTCACGAGCGCTATGATTCAACTTTGTTGCGTTGTGGACTGCAAATGTAGCGACTGGCAATTTGTCAAGCTGCGATATCGTGTCCTTCTGCAAGCCAGTAGACGAGTGGACTGGCTGCAGCACATTGGACAGCCGCTATCCGATGGGCGCCAGGATTTGCGCGATTGCGGCCATCACTTTACACCGTAAGATTACTAATGCAACAGCGCCTCGCGAGTCCGGTATTAGGGTAAACGCAAGCGCAAGGGGACAGGGCCTGGCCGTGTCCCCTTGCCTGTCATTTCAGGGGATGAACAGAAGCGCAAATGTGAATGGTCTGCACGGTGCAGCCACCTGGTGGCATAGAGCTCAACCACACACAGTAGCAGTAACAAAATGTATTCTTTGCTGCTGGTGTACATTTTTCACAGAAGTGTAATCGTTAGCACGTTGTTTTTGTAAATGTTTAAAATGTTTTACACTTGGTTAGAGCAATAGTAGCTCTTTCTTTGGCAGGTTAAGCTCTGCGTCAACGGGTGGCTGGACTACAGTGTAATAGCATACTTTGCTTCTAGTTCACTGTAGCTGGACCGTGGAGCCCGATCAGGGAGCTCATGTACGTCTACGCTAAAGTTCCTTCATCAGCTTGAGTTTATGCCTTCACCGTTCCGTCGAAACGTTCTGCTAGTGTGTGATTACCGAAATACCAGACACATCCGGCGCTACAACAGAATGCTCGCAGCACCCGCTGCTTCGATAGCTCTCGCGTGGGGTTGACGGCCAAGCCGCTAGCGGAGACGTTTCGCGCGGACGGGTGGGCTCCAAACAACCGGAAGTGGACGATGTGATGTCACATCGTTACGCAGAACCAGTGAAGGCGGAGCTTAGCCCCGTTCGCTCGGCGAACGAGTTGAGGAGGAAAAGCATGGCTAGGGAGGAGGGTAACTTATAATCGCTTGTAGCTCCATTAATACGTAACGCTTCATTTAAATTGTGGTGCGAATTTTCTACTTAAGCTGTACCCTACGCGTCTATAAAATTTGTCCGAACCGTTCCAGGCCCTTTAATTCGTACCGCCTATTTGAAGATATCATCAACGTGGCATGAAACCGTGTCATCTGTCGCCGGCTCCCAAATGGATCAAATAGAATTGTTTTCTCATTCAAATTAGCTTTTTTCGACTGCTCTATAATTCTGGAAAATTCTGCGGCCCCTTTCCGGGTAAGAAAAATCAATTGGTGACTACTTATTCGCATAAAAGGTCGAATTTCAATACAACGAAATTTCGATATAACGAGGCAAATTGTCAATTTTACCTACTTCGTTATATCGAGGTTTAACTGTATTTGCAAATCTATTGAGCCTTAAAAAACAAAAACAAGGGAGAGGCAGGTAGGAGGGATCCATGCTATTAGCTCAATGACAGATTACAATTATGTGCATGCTTGAAAGATCTCACCAGAAACTTTAGCATATCGCTCATAAGCACTGCCAAGATACAGATGGTTATGACTTCACATCCCATACTTCTAGTACATAGAAACCTTGCTGCAAAGGTGCATACCGTAGCGGGATAATAGCAGTATTAAAAAGCATGCTTTTAGTCTACTGCAAAGCTCATGTAAGACGTGCTCATGCAGATGTCTGATGGCTTGTTCTGAAAAAACAAAGCTTCCTTGGTGAAAGATGAGCCCTAATGACATTCAAGCATAATGAGGACCTTTCACTGCCAATGAGAGCGCCAAGCGTTGTCAAGTCGCAATGGCCTTTCTCTGCTGACATCGCTTAGCATTGTGCACTGAGCAAAGCAGATTCATCATGACAGGAGTTTAAGCGTACCAACCTTTTAATGATGTGACCGAGTGGCGCCGTCGGGGTGGCTTGGCAGGGGGATTTCGTTTTGCTCCAGCACTTTCATTCGAGGATGTACTGTAATGAAGTTAGGGCACAGTCAGCAGTGAGTGCATTGTAAAATATTATATCCTTACATAAAACAGGGAGAATGGGAACTGTAAGGATTGCAACTTTGCACACGTACTGGAGATTGCCGACAAATTACAGGCATGTGCACCTTGTTGAACGTTGACATACAAGCAGAGTTCCTCCCAAGACTGGCTGATAACTTGAATAATTTAATTAAGTTCTGGGGTTTTACATGCCATAACCACAATATGATTATGAGGTACAATGTAGAGCTGTATTAGAACGTAGAACTGTATTAATTTTGACCCCTTGGGGTTCTATAATGTGCACCTAAATCTAAGCGCACAAACATTTCTGCATTCACTCCAATCAAAATAAAGCCACCGTGGCCACAATCAAACCCGTCACCTCGAGCTCAGAAGCACAACACCATAGCGACTATGGTGGTCAGTATGTCTACAAGTTGACAATGAAGCAATTGCCTAGCTGTAGCTTACTCCTCACGGTCAAAGTCGCCACAAGTGGAGAAATATGCCCCCAAGTTGAGAAGGAAGCCCTTCTGGTGATGTGGGCCTGTGCCCACTTTCGGATGCATGCGTTTATTCTGCATTTTCCCACAGAGGCCTACTATAAACCTTTGGTGCCTCTCTTTTCAAGAAAAAAACATTGACATGCACACTAAAAACAGTTCAAAACCTTTGGGGCATATCTTACCCAGAATGCATTACATGTGCATTACGCATGCGCCAAGCAAGCAGGCGTTTAATGCAGAAGTATTTTCAAGGATGCCTGAAAGTTTAGTAAAAGCCTTGCTTCAGTGGTACAGGATTATGAACTTCTGACAGTTGAAAAGCTGCCGGCCTGTGCTGACATGCTAAATAGAACCATAGCTGAGCTTGAGACAGACGTATCAATATCATGGGTCATGCACTAATCGGTAAGCTAGTGGCCAGAATTAGAGACCCAGAGTATGCAAATATGCTAGTGTGGCTAAGTTGCCTGTCGTACAAAAACTTTTGCCCAGAGGCTCAAGGCTAGTCCTTCCACCAAGTCTACACGAGGAAGTGCTTCAGCTAGCACACACTGCATTGCAAGGTCCTGGGCTCGAGCACGAGAGTCCACCTGGTGGCCTGGCTTCAGTAGCGACGTCAAAGCCTTCATAAGTAAATGTTAGACCTGCGTGAGACATCACTAGCTTCCAAACGAAGAGGAACTTTATACATCTGTTCCTGACCTTCTGGGGTAAGTAGTTAGTACAGACCTTTCTTTTTCCTTCTTTTTACAAAGGCAAGCCCTACATCAATTCTGTTGAGTATTATTTGAAAATTTTCAAACTGGACAAGGTCCAAACAACACAAACGAAGGACGTCAAGCTTTTTTTTTTAACCAGCTGTTTGCTCACTATGGCATCACAGACGTGGTTCGGCCAGACAACGTACCAGTCTAGTTTGACTGAATTAAATAATTTTATAAGGGATGGGAAGTGAAACATCTTACTCAAGTCCACACTATTCCCAATGCAATGGGGAGATGGTAGATCTATACAAACAGCTCCATAAGTTGAGCAACACTGCAGAAGCTCTCTTGGCACAAAGAGCTTATAGACCTGAAGTTTAATGCCCTGACATCTTTTAATGTGTTGCAGGTAGAAAACAAATGTCCTCGTGATTCCAGGAGTACTGGAGTTCAACTGGAGTTACAGGTCCTAATATCGGTGAAAGATCAAGCTAAGAAGCTAGCGAGAAGGCACAGGCTATAGTAAATATCCAGTACAGGGCAGGAAGATGGCACCACCATGCATCCTTACGTCCTGGTGCCATTGTCTATATAAAGCAAGGGGCACAGCAGCAAGGAACAATAGGGCCTGCATAGGCATAGAGATCATATGTTGAGAACACATGTAAAAGCAACGTGTATCTCATGAGAAAGCATCTGCAAGAGGTACCTCAAAACACACCACCCTTTTGGAAGAGAATGACACAGGACAAGATGGGCACACCATGCAACAGCCAAACTGTGAGGCCACCACAGTGCCTGCATGTGCGACGACATCGACTTTTAAGAAAAGGAAGTGTCATATGTGGACATACAAGCAAAGCAGTGAAGCACTTTCACTGCCACCCCCAGCATGGTGGCCACAATCATTTACAGGGTAGATATATAAGCATGAGCACATGCACTTTGGAATGACCGATTTAGTCCACAATAATTTTTAGCACTAGCATGAAGCTCCATCCTGTTACCAGGTGTACTCTGTCAATCAATTACCTTGGTATTGCGACACACCCAAGGGCAGTTTGTTATAGGCAATGCTTAATGCTGGCTGCAATGTTCTACCTTCCAGCAATGGCAGCAAAAATAAAATTTAAGCAGTGCACTGCCATAGGCAAAAGCAACAAAAGGCAAAATGAGCGGCCCAGTGGCCTACATCTGCGCATTTACATCTGTGCACCCACCTGGTGCGCAGCTGGTTTACAGACAAACAGCACTCAGGCGAGACATCAAGTTATCGCCCTATTGACCTGTCGATCTTACATGCTAGCCACATAATTACAGAGCAAAAGAATGCGTAGCAACAAGCACATTAGTCCACTCTTCCCTTCTAGATGAAAGTGTGCTGCTCTCAAGTCACATGTCAAGTTGATTATGTGTTTCCAAACGCTGACAACAACAGAAAGTGACACAACGAAAACTCAGTTTCGGTTCCCGGCACGCAAGAATTATCGCAATTGAAGACTATATAAAGGTGCACCATGTAACGCATTTCGGCTAAGCAACAACTATGCGTCCAACCCCGTCCAACCCCGTCCAGAGACACTTGTGAAAGCTGCGAGCAGGCGTCTACAACCTGACTCGTGACTACAACATACACTCCCACGCGCAGCACACGCTGTATATGACAGCTGCCGTCGTAATTTTTGCACGTCGAGTTCTTATCCACATAGGAGTCCACGTCGTCGGCGCCGCGATGTTGAACGGCTCTGCGATACCGCGGTGCAAAACACACGCGACCCAAAACCGCTACACATATGACTTTTTTTTTTTTTTTCGACTATCGCGCACCGTACCGGGCGCAAATTTGTCAACACGGCAGAGAGAACACCACGCGATTCCGTTTTCCCCGCCCCAAGGGCAAAGCAATCCTCGCCGCCTCGCTTACCTCAGGCTCGAATCATCGGGCGGCGTTTCGTGATTGTGCGACGCTCCGTCGGAGACTCGCAAAGCCGCTCGATCCATTCACAGAACGACCGGCAAACTCATCTGGGGCACACGGGTAACATACGAGCAGTCATCGACCGCCAATCTGAAAGCGGAAAGAAAACGTCAACACGGTGTTCGGATGGCCAACTCGGGCGGAGATAAACGGAAAGAGATCACTCGCGGCACGCAAGTAGTTTACCGATGGAGTAGAAGTTTACTGTTGGCCCTTCGACGAACCAGCAGCTCTTTCAAGGCACGTCATCAGTGAACAAGCAGTGCAGCGCATACTTTCGGCAAGCTACAGTAGTGGGTCGTAATTGGGCGCGGATAGAGGCGATTAATCACAGCTAGCCCACCGGTCCGCCTTATGATCACGGTCAAGAGTGGGTTGATCGCCCTGCGTAACAGTCTGAGAAGGTGTGGGGAGTGATCGCGGAAAGGCAGAAACACAAGGAAACAAACGGTACGTGGGACGGTGCCAACATCGAAGAAGTGTGACATGCATACGAACAAGTGGTTCTCGCGGTTCAACGCACGACGGCGGCACGGCGTGTTTGAGCGGTCAACACAAGCACGCAACTTACGCGTCGTCTTTGCACTGTTGGCTTCCGAAGCAAAGTACGCGACGTATTCTTTTTTTTTCACCGGAGATGCGCCCCTTCGCAACAGTCGCAGTTTTGACAGCACGGCATAGAGGAAGCTCCAGCTGAGAGACGCTCCCGATCACAGCAGCAACAGAAACACGTATTTGATATCATAGCAGCAGGGGTGTTTGTGTTTGCCTGGCTAGGTGGCACGGCGAACGCAAACGGCGCGACGGTGAAACAGCGCGAAGGACGTGAGAGGCCGACACCTTTTCTTTCTGTTTATCCTATTGAGCTGTAGCTGGTTTGTTGTTGGCGCGTGAGAGATCCGGAAGCTGCCACTCTTCCGAATGAGCTTTAACGTGAGTTTAGTTTGAAACAATCGGTACTGTCAACGCGAGCGTCTTTCAACTTCATGTCATAGAATAAAGAACCAACTTTATGTGACGGTTTGTCAGCTGTCACATCATTGGGAAAACCCATGTTCGATGCCCGGGCCGCATCGCTATCGGCGAGAAGACCGGGCGGTATTTATGAAATTTTAAAGTTGCAGCGTCAACGCTACAATTTCCTGGAAAAAAGTGTTTTATGGTAGGGATAAATGGCTTCGCTTCTCAAATCGAAGGCCTTTCACTTTGCATATTTCCAGTGCTCAAGCTCGTCGATGTCATTCATGGTCCGGAATCGGGACTGTCTTCAAACGCTTCAAACGCCAGCGCGCACATGTCGTTCGTGACCTAAAGGTACTGCCATATAATAAAGTGGTACTGCGGGCGGGCAGTGTGAAATTTAAAAAAAAAGAGGGGGAGGGGGGCGCCACATGATAAATCCAAAGGGCGCAAACAAAAATTGACACAAATATATGTGACGATGATTGTAGAAGGGAAAACGTAAGCCCATAAGAATTCAATATTCTTTACCACACTATACCACATGTACCAGTGTTCTCCGCACCTCAAAAAAATACACTCGATCAGCAACATTAAAATCTGCATGCACTTATAACGCCGTTATCACATATTAAACTATAAAAAAGCTCGCACCCTTTAATTATCTTGTCCCACAACAATATATAATTGTCATCTGCCCCGCTTGTGTTCCCTTTCTTGAAAACTCTGCGCTCGCTACATAATATGTCACGTTGATAACGCGCATGCCGTTCGCAGCGTTAAAAACCGGAAAGGCGCGCAAGGTACTTGAGGAATTGTTGTGTCACAAGATAAGCCCCAAAGGGTGCAAACGTTTTCAGGTACACTACAAGAAAAGCTTGCATTCTTTGGGGTTATCTTGCCCCCAATTATAAATGATTGCACCCTTGATCTTATCTTGTCCCACAGCGATATTCGTCATATCTGCCTTGCTTGCGTCTCCTTTCTTCAAAACTCTGCGCTAGCTACTACGCGCCTTGTCACGCGTGGCATTGCACTCTTTACAGGAAATTTTTGGGTCGTATCTAGTCCCACAATGATAACTGTCGATCACCTGTCTTCCCACATTTCCTTTCTTTAACGCTGCAAGCCCAGTACTTTCAAGTCACAAACGGCTTGGACGTTATCAGCGAGTGACGCAGCATTCTCGACAGAAAAGTAGTGAGTGCTGAGTTGTCAAGAAAGAAAACGCAAGCAAGCTAGATGGCGATTTTTGTTGTGTGACAAGATAAGCTCCAAAGGGTGTAAACTTTTTAAAGACTGTATTGTTATGGGATCAATAAGCTCCAAAGGGTGCAAATTATTTTAAGAGTGTATGTCGGCGCTCTTTTTACACCACTTAAGTGCACAAATTTAAACACATCTTACACTCTAAAAAAAGTTTACGTTATTGGAGGTGTGTCATGTCCCCAAACAATAATAATCTGTCTTGCTTGTGTTTCTTCTACATAAAAAACCCTGCGCTCACTACTCTGTCAACAATACTATATCACACTGATAACACGTATGGTGTTCACCACCGCGCAGCGTCATAAAGGAAAGGTGAGTCAGATGCACAGTACTTTTGCACCCTATGCGGCTTATACACCTTGTTCCCGAATGATAATCATCTATCTTGCGTGTCTTCCCTTTATTTAACGGTGTGCGCCCGGTACTTGCAGGTCACACACGGTATGCGCGTTATCAGCGGCCGTTGCATTCTTGACAGGAAATTTCCTGTCAGGAATGTGCGCTCTTCGGAGCTTATCGATCCCACAACAATAAAACACTCTTTAAAAAGTTTACACCCTTTGGGGCTTATCTTGTCATACAACAATAATTGCGACATCTGCCTCTCTTGTGTTTCCTTTCTTGAAAACTCTGCGCTCTCTTGCCTCACGAGAATGCTATGCCACGCTGATAACACGCATGCCGTCCGTGACCTGGCGGTACTGGGCGCATAGCATTAAAGAAAGGAAATGCAGGCAAGACAGATAACGATTATTGTTGTGGGGTAAGATAAGCCCCAAAGGGTGCAAACATTTTAAAGAGTGTAAAGTACCGACACTTAACACCTTTATGGGCATACATAGAATTGTGCCTTCAAAGTTAAAGGGGGGAAAAAGGTGCCTAGCTGTGCTCACTTCAAAAGTGAGACTTCTGAGATAAAAGCCTGAAAATACCTGTTGTTGATTTTGTGAAAGTTGGCTCTGCAGTGTCTGCACAGGGAAATGACAATTGTGGAGGGTGGCAGCTGCAAGCAGAATAAAATCGCAGCATATCATAATAAAGTGCTCTGTACGATTTGTTCCAAGGCAGTTTCCTCACTAAATAATTAGTTCCTTATCCCAGTGAACCTCCAACATCTTGTCAACATCCAGGTATGATCCATTCATCTACGTCTCGTCTATAACATCTAAAGGACATCCTACCAACATGTGTTTTGCAAATATCAAGTAGCCGATGTCCTATTGACCTTCATTCTACTTTATAATGACTGACATCGTACTGACATGGTAGAGATGTATGTGCGATGTCATATTGGTTGGATACATTTCTAGTTTTCTTGAAGATTTATTGAAGATGCCGTATCGGTTGGGGGTGTAATTAATGTTTTGTTGTTAAATTTTTATGCAACTAGATCTTCGAAAACACTAAATTCCGCGAGCTTTATTGTGCATGAAATTCCATTCACATTGAATGTGGTAAGTAAAAGGCGGTACCATTGGTTCAGGTTAAACAATGGAGACTTGTCGAAAATTTTCAGAGAATTTTTGTTCTGAATCGTGGTGGTTTGTGGCTACGGCATTGTGCTGGTGATCACATGACGTCTAATGTATGTTGTAACAAAATGACTTTTTTCGAACCACACATGAAAATAGTGCAACCTTATTCATGGGTGTGCAGTTCATATCATTTAATGATGCAGAGCTCTGCTGCAATATAATCCCCATCATGGTATCTGGCAAATTATGGTTCAGTCCAAAAGTTTAGAGAGCACATGTTCCACGAAAAAAAATGAGTATTTTTTCTACACTCTAGAAAAATGCAGTTTGGACTCAAGTGAACTGGAACAGCCCATTTTCAGTTCATATTTCTCAAAACCGGTGCTAGGCATAAAATTTCTGGCAAGAGCTTATGCTTTGAGTTCTAATTTCAGTTGCGCAGTGACATGCCCCTAAACTCATTAATTTAAAAGATAATTTGTGAAATCTTAATTGTCAATAATCATATTAACAATTATTCTGCAAATCCTGATTACCACCACTGCTATAAAAGTTGGTCAGTAAGTAAAGGTGGTAATTTTGCCTCAATTCTTTTATATTTAATTGTATGAGATAGTTGCGACACAAACACATTGTAGTACATATTAAATTCCTTATGATGTGGAAGGCAATTTGTTGAGTGCAGTAGCCATCAAGAACAAAGCAGTACTCTAGTGCACATGCAAGTTCCTTGGCCTAGGACCAAGGACTCTTTTTTTCTGACAACTGCTTGTAAGCAGCCGATGCTATCGTGAGGAAGTTCATCACGTTTTACCCGCTCAGCTGCATATGCCTGACTGCATATCATAGTTGCCATTCCATGAAAATATCCTTACAGGTTAGTGTGCGAGATTTAACTGTAACAATGCATACAGAAGTGTTTAATGTATCACACACCAAGCCTACTGGCTAAAACCATCAGGAGATTGCACTCTGTGTGCTTGTCTCATAACTTGTTGCAGTTCAGGACTGGCGGATAGACGCAAAAAGCATGTTGAGCAATTTATTTTTCGCATCCATGTTTTGATTTGTGCAACTGATGTGGATAACTGTAGATCTGATCCAACACTGTGCTTCTCTGATAATAAGTGGCCCGGATGCTTTGAGACATTAGGTTGAAAGGACGGTAAGGCCAAATATTTCAATGGGGGATGCAAGCAGCACCTTGTGTGACCACATTTTTTTGAAAGCATGTATTCACTGGTAACACAAGCCTTTCAATATGCCATAACAGACAAAGCTTTCAAACGCTCCGTTATCTAGGAGCTGGTGTTCAACTTGAGAAAGTATACATAGGGGAACGGCAATGAAATTGCACTTTCCCTAAATTGGTTACACATATAATATTCCATTGAAGCAACCTTTGCAAAGATGCAAGGCTGCTCTTGTTAATGGCCTTTGACTTGCACCAAAGCAGATGACTCATGCGGTGGTGGTTAGCAGCTATAATACAAATCCCAGACCATTGCCTCCTAGATTTTCAGCAAGTTGTGGGTACTGCCTAATTTTGTAGGTCGTGCCAAAGTGCCGTGTTGGTTGAATGTCGTATGACACACAAAGATAAATAAAGAAAAGAAAAAGAAAACGGGGGTTTAGTAATTATTTGCAACATTTACAACTAGGCCAGGTACATAAATATATTTTATTATGTTACACTTACCACGAATCCCTTCCCCTTTCCACGAAACATGAACCTGTTGTAACCTCCAGCTATGTCGGAAGATTGGAAAACATAGCTGATAGCGACCGCATCGTAATCTCTAAAGTTGTATTAAGAAACTCTTTACAAAAATTGTGTTTGATCCAACCATATTCAACTTCGCACAGAGATTTGCCATAGCGTTCCTACCACTTTAGCTAAAATTGATCTCGGTGGCATTTGTAGTAAGGCACACTCACAATGCTCCATAGCTCTTGCATAAGCAATTTATTACTAGAGCCCCCATTATCAATTCACTCCAAACTTCAATTGCCTGTGCACCGCTCATTACCCTGTCCTTATTGTCACTAAACATAAAGACACTGCCTCGTTCAGTTCACTGAAGACACCAGGCAAATCTCATATATCACGCATAACAAAATAAAAAAAAAACAAGGGTTTAATAATTATTCGCAATGCTTTAAGTAAGCCAGAAGAGTTAAAAATTTGCGATACATTGCTCTTCAGATGCTGTCCATTTCTTCTAAGTATAAAGTTACTGAAACATAGAGTTCTCTTGGGACATTGGGAAACGTAGCTGACAACTGCAGAGCGACATTCTCGAAACCCTTGCTTGAGCATTTTTTTTTGTGTGTGTGGAAAAAGCTGTATTTGATCCACATGCATTTAATCCACTCACTTGGAACGTTGCCTATACATTACCCATACTGTGCCCCTAATTTTCCTCAAATATAAACAAGGTGCCTTGTTTATTTCATTGAAGATGCAAGAGGAGTAAACTACAAACTTTGTATGATGCACGAAAATAGGGAAAAAACTTGGATTCAGTAACAAGTTACAACGCTTCCATTTAAAGCAGGAGCACAAAAGTTTCACAACGCATTATGCTTAGGGTTCTCCCTTTTCTGACAGAATTTGAAATTGGTATCTTATGCACTTGTTTTAGGAGTACGGGAAACATATCAAGTAACGGCAGCATGACACCGTGAAACCCTTAAATAGGTAATTTCTTGCAAAAGCTGTAATGAACCTACAGAAAATAAACATTTATCACCCCTCACTCAGAATGTGCTTCCTAATTCAATGAAATATAAACACTGTGCCTCGCATAGTTAACTGAGGAGACCGGGAAAAAGCAACTAAATGCCTTACATAGCGCATAAAAATTTGGTAAATTTGAATATTCAGTAATTATTTTCAAAGCACATGAGTAACCTACACAGTTCCAACTTTCGGTACACATCAAGCAAGTGGCCCCCATTTTCTCAAAATCTAAAGACTAATATAAACCTGAGCCAACGAAGTATAGAAACTCTTGAAGCATTTTATTATAAGCCTCTAAACATGCCGAAAACGAGGCTTTATAAATTTTTGTTAAATCCCTTTATTGTCACGCATACACGTCAAAATTTCCATCATTATAGCCCCTAATACTACCCATATTATCTCGAAATATAAACTTTGCGAGTGTTTTAAGTTCTTTCAGAAAACTGAAAACTAGCGTGTAACGTTTTTGAGCGCTTCTATAGTTAACAGCTTCAGTGTAAAAAAAAAGGAAATAAAGAAGAAAACATGTGCTAGTGTAACTCTCACGTAGGAACAGCCGATAAATGGACAGACGTCAGATGTAACAGATGCCGTTTAAAGAAATTCAAGTCAGTGTTGTGATGGTGTTGTAATGACTCTGCACATTCGAGATTGCTTTCACCGTCATATCTATATAGATGAATTCGTATTTACACAATCAACTTCGACAGTCAGGCCTGTGAGAAACTTTGTTTTTTGTTGGTAACAAGAGACCAAGACTGCAATGCTATATCGACTATCTCTGGAGAGAGATTCAAAAGCTCAGGCGTTTGATATTACAAAAATTTTGTGCCTTAAGGTATGTTGGCCACAGTTGATTATAATGCTTTATCCGGAGCCCTCCCCTTGCCCTTGGTTAAGTATAGCAAGCTGATTTAGTGCTTTCAAATATGGTCTGGCTGTCCCAAAAACCTGGGCGTGATGCAAGCAGCGCAAGCTGAAATTTGTTATGGCGGGAACTGTGCAGTGCCAGTCATTCTCTGCAATGTAGGCGTATATTGTACATTCCACATGCCGTTTGCTACAATGCGCCACGGCGAGGCACGAAAGGCAATCCTCGCTGCTAAGCAAAGTAAACATAATAAATAAAGGCATTACTTATGCGGCCACTGTATTCAGAAATAAAATTTGTCCTCAAATGTTCTTTTGTTAGATTTTCCAGTGTGCAGCCAAAACTGCCCGATTTAAAAATTGGCAGGACAAATGGCATACTCTGACCCCCCTCCCCTTTTCACCCTCCCCCTTCCATAAAACACCTATCTTAAGCACCACTTCTGGCGAGTGGTAATGGCGAGTGGTAATGAGTGGTAAGAAAAGTCTACTTTTGTGAGCATGACGTATCCACTCGTATTTCAAAAGTAAAATTTTGCGAAGAGGCTGCTCTATACTTACAGTATCTGAAACTAGACTTTTTATGTGATCAAAGATGTTACTGCTTTTAATCTGCAAACAGCAGTTGCAGTTGAGGTGTTGCTTGCAAATGAGGCTTTAATGTGTGATACAGAGCAGCTGTCACCATTAACCGCTGGTAAAAGCGGGTACAGGTGTCACCTGTCCCGACGCTCAGCTTTCTTAAAGTGTGAACTACATATTTGGAGAGGAGACTGCACCGTAGAAGCACCTGTTGAAACCCTGTGGGCACAAACAACCTCGAAAAGATTTGGGGCTGCTTCCATTGCAGCAATTTCCTATGAGTCATCTTGAACACGTCAAAAGTGAGGATTTCTTCTAGTTGGGGTACCATCCTTCGAAGCACTGGAGTCTCAAATTGATTAAGCAGTAGGCTGGCAGTGCTTGCAGCCTACTGTTACTGATACATTCCAGCTGGCAGTTATAGCCTGCCTCCCATTAGCAATGGTAGATGCTTATGATTAAATGAAGCCACCCACTACTTGTGAAATGAGCCCCCAGGCAACTCACGCCAGAAAAATTCTTCATATAGTCCTCCCCACTTCTCCTTACAATATGAAAACGTCAACAACCACTCGCTCACCAGAGCGGAGACTAACAGAGAACTGCTGGGTTCGGTTCACAGCAGTACACTGCGATTGAAGCCCAATGCCTCCTGCATTTATGGCGGATGCTCTGTGACCAAGCCACTGCTGTGGCGAACTGAGAGACGAAAAAAAGAAAAAGAAACACACACGCACGCAGAACATGAATGCTGCTTGCAAACATGGCTTTATTTTATTTGTGAGATAATTCACCTTTCATTCACTAGATTCCAAAAGGGTGCCCCAATTGCCTTTTTCTTTTAGTTTGTTACTACACAAGAACTAACTCCTCATTTCGAGGCATCTTCTTGCAATGCTGGTCTGGCATCACTGGTTTCATGTGCTGGAGGCCTTATATAACTTGGCAGCCTTTCCAGTGTGGTCTAGTAAGAGAAAATGAAAAAGACACATTTCATTAACGATGCAAGATTTGAAAGAGGCACGACAATGACGAGTGATCTCAGTTGTGATATAATCTTTTCTTAGGAACTCAAATAAAAAGAGTGCTTCATTGAGCAGCAGGCCATGAATATGAACCTTGCACCTACACTGCTGTCTACATTATACAACCTGCTACAGGAAAATAATTGGTGGGCATATTACAGCATTCTAAAAGCAGACTTCACCTCTCCAGTATGCATCATCAAGCAAAGCAATTGACTTATTTCACAAGGAATTTCATTACACCTCCCTAGGGCTGAAGGGCAAATGTGGTAAGACGTGGTAAGATGCATGACTGCACCATGAGAAACCTGCTTAGCCCTCGAGGTCAAAATGCAGGAAGCTGAGAATTTAAAGAAATCCAGCAATAGGAGTGGGGTTGAAGAGATATACCCCTTAACTTCCCCCTAAAATTCACTGAAAAAAAAATATACAATGGCATTGACCTTGGCATTCCAGTCGAGGTCGCCTTGAACCCAACGTACAGTGGGAAAGCCACGAAGACTACTGTCATAATGGTGCCGACAGGGCCACATCACATAACACTCGCCATGGTGAAATTGCTCGATTAAAACACAACATAGCGCTGCTTCCCAACTTCTGCTTTCTGTGAACTACCCAGAATTCAAAATGTGACTTCAACATCCACATTTTCCCAATGAAAGGAGCTTTGAAATTTTACTGCATGTGCACTGAAATTTTGTCTGACTATTCAAACAGAGTGGATCAGCTGAGCAAGAAATTAACTAAAAAAATTATGATCTATCCTGTATCCAGCAGCAGGTGGAAGCACTAATTAATCAGTGCTCACTATTGCTTTTCTCACTTGGAATGAATGTTTAACTTCCCTGATCACATTTTATTCCTATCCATGATGTTGATGTGCAGGCCTAAACTTCAGGTGTACGACGAATGTCTAGCTAGATGAGGAAACAAGCCGAACATGCTGCACAAGGAGACTGACAGTGCGGCATGGGAGACAAGGTGAGAAACGGCTGCTAGAGTCCCTGATGAAGATAGGTTTCCTTGAAATGTTGGCTCCGGCAACATTCATTGCCCTTCGTTGTCCTTGTTTATGTATCCTGTATTAGTAAGTTATCCTTCTACAATACCAAAAACGACACTCTTACTGCGACAATACACTTGGCAAGCCAGAAAAAGGCACAAAAAGAAAAGCGACAGGTGGCACCGCCACCTTGAATTTCCCGCACCAGCTTGCCATGACGTCACGGTTTTTGATGGAGTCTGCTGGAGTCTACTTATTTTTGGGTAAAAAATGGACTATATCTAGTCTAAAGGAGCCAAAGACTGAACATCGCAAACTCTGGAATTGAGCCAACGCCGCCAAAACATGCAAAGACCTAGATTTTCCTCTTTTAATGATCTACCTATTACTGCAATATCAATGACAATAGAGTTTCCAAAGAATCCTTTATCACTCTAAACTGATTTAGCTTTTCACTGTAGCGTCCCTTCAATCACTACTAAAGTCTGTCACACCAGCAATTCATCACTTGCACCAGAAACACCCACATATCACCATTATCACAAGCAAGTCCATTGATTGATGATCACCTCTGCATAACTGTAATGAAGAATAGTGCATAAGGGGGAGGGGGGGGGCGCTTGCCACATCAGAACATGTATGCCAGTTGAGGACTTCCCAGACAGTAACTGCCATGGTCATTATGCTTATTCATGCAGTGTGGTGCTACATATATAGCTACCTTGTACTCAATAGTGCGGCCATCTGCACTCAAGGCAGATAGAATTGTTCTGTTTCATGCCATGGAGTAGACGCAATGGTCACTCACTCTTGTACAGATACAGTGCCAATGATTGTTGCCTGAACTACCCAACATTAATTTACAACTGCATGCATGTGTAGATTGCCACATGGAAATGCAGGTTCTCCCAATGGCACACATGTGTGGCAACATTTGGTGCTTGGTGTGTCCAAAGCTGCCACAAAGATGAGCACCAGTTGAAGAGACATCTCACCTTTGTGACCTTCATGGCAACTCCTTCTGGAAGATTCCTCTGGACGTATTCGAGGTAGGTGTCTGCTGTGGAGCCTGTCAGATGCTTGAGCTGGAGCCAACATGGGAGGAAACAAGGTGTCAGTCAGGTAAGCTATTAAGGAGGCACCAAGAAACACAATCTAACAAAGAGTGGGTTGACAAATTGTACCATGTGCACAGGTTACAACAGAGATGACGATTGAGTCAATTTCAAGGTTGTGTGTTGCACGTGATGTCATGCGTGCAGAAAGCCAAAGTAAGCAAACACATCTGTATGTGTGTAGCTGCATCATTATAACCCTATTAAAGTCCACAGAAGGACGATGCCCTCTCCCAACAATGTCCAGGCACCCTAATCTTACTTCAGTCGATTCCATCTCATGCCTGCAAATATTCTCTTTTTATTCCACCAGAAAATCATCTGCCACCCATTCTGCTGTACTAACAGACCATTCATTACCTGCTCTATGCGTTACCTGACTTGCCCAACTAACTGCACCTCTTCCTCTTAGTCTGAACTAGAATATGAGCTCTTGCACTTGCTGTGTAACCCATACCGCCACCCTCCTGTCTCTTTAACATTTCACATGCCACTTTTCATTCTGTCGCTTACTGTACAGTCCTCAGCTTCCCTTTCAAGTTTTATTGTTACCTTCTGAGTTTT
Organism: Dermacentor andersoni; assembly: GCF_023375885.2. Classification (NCBI taxonomy): domain Eukaryota; kingdom Metazoa; phylum Arthropoda; class Arachnida; order Ixodida; family Ixodidae; genus Dermacentor; species Dermacentor andersoni. The sequence goes on from NC_092820.1 coordinate 137,483,740, forward strand.
GGTAGAAAACTGGTAAGCCGCAATTCACAATTTAGGAGTGTTTGCCAAATGCACTCTATTTCTATTTTACTGCAGATTTCCTGCTTGCGAACTGGGCCCCTGTGGATACTCATCCTAAGATACTACGCAGTAGCAGCAAGAGAAATTGGTGGTCCCTCAGACATTCGGCTTAAGCTCACATCTTCTGGGTCGGAATTTGCTTTCAACTACTTGGCCTCTGCATGAAACACCTTAGTGATGCAAATTTTGGGAATCTGTATGTTGTGTACCAGAAATTGTCAGCAGTGTCTTCCAACATTCTGACAATGTTGACTGGTAAGCTGCAATTCACAATTGAGTAGTGTTTGCTGAATGCACTCTAGCCCATTTCTATTTCACTGCAGATGCTGGTTCAGTTTCTGTTACAATCTAGAATGCATTCACGAGACAATGCCCGCAGTTGCACATAATTGTGGCGAGACAATCCAGAAGCTATAAAGAGGCATGTAGCAGCACAAAGATGAATTAGCAGACCTAAAATGAGGCAGCTGCGTGCGCCATAAGCTACACGTCAAGAGAGAAAAAGAAATATAAACAAAATTTAAAGTCCGCAAGACAGTATGTCAGTCGATGTGTGGTGACATGGGAAACAAAGCCAGGCACAGTGACATGGGAAACAAAGCCAGGCACAGCTAGATAGTGTGGTTTCCAGACATACCCTATGCATTAGTGTTTTATTTAAGCTTTGTAGGTCACATGAGAAGTCATCCAACACAGGAAGTTGAGCTCAGCAATTTGCACTGATGGTTACAGAACAGCACAAACAGACACACAAACACATACGTGTTTACCAAAAGAGGACACTTGCACCCCTCTCCCCTCATTTTCGAAAGCAGGCGGTATCAACTGCAGACTGGCAAGTAAAGAAAAGAGAGAGAGAAACTGGGGCAAGGTTTTCTGTCAGAATAGCAGTTACGAAAGTAAAGTTTTTTTTTTATTATTATGTATCTACTGCTTGAGCTACAAGGATTGTTTTGTGTGCCTCGTCGTGACGCACCTTGCACACCTGCATCGCCAAGGAGGCTGCTGCTGAACAGTTTCCTTCAACACGAGTTTTAGCTTGCACCACTTGCATCATCCCGAGTTCCTTAGGGCTGGCTAATCAAGTTTCAAAACACAAAATTAGCATAGGTGTTTTAAACTTGACGGCGGGAGGACGAGTCCAGATAGAGTATTATAATTTACTGGTCCCTAATGGTTCATCATATGTGTTTGCTAATCAGAGCTGTTAATTGTAAATATAAATGTCACTGGCCCTGTCATTGAAATGCCACTGATATATTATCAGCCTCATCATCATCAGCCTATGTTATGTCCACTGCAGGATGAACCCTCTCCCTGCAATCTCCAATTACTACCTCTGTCCTGTGCCAACCGATTTTAACTTGTGCCTGTGAATTTCCTAATTTCATTGCCCCACCAAGTCTTTTGTTGTACTCGGCTGCACTTTCCTTACACACACACACAAACACACACACAAAGTAAATCACCGTTAGCTCAAACTCTGAAATATTGGTTAAGTCTAAATTTTTTCTGCCTGTGGTTTCAACCCATGTTTTTTTCACCATTTATTATTAAAGTGTTCAAAATCTCGGCTTTGAAAACACCAGGAAGAAGGCACCGAGGCTGTGTCGGCACCGTTGCTGGCACTAGCTTTATACAGTGGCAGCTCACTAGCCGTGCCTGACTCTGTGCCACGTGCTCCGCTTATCTTTCGCCCTTCTGTATTTCTATCACCGCTCGCACACACTTGGCTGCTCGCTGCCAATTTGCTGTCTTTCATTTTTCTTTTCAGCAGTTCATTAGCGAATTTCCGTTACATAGTTGAATATGTGTTTAGATTTCTTGTGCAAGTAATGTCAGCCTCTTTGAATATTCCAGCTCAAGGACAAGAATTATGCCAGCACCACGTCATTTTTGAAAATTCTGTAAAACTTAAAAACGATCACCTCGTATATATAAATAAATAAATATATATATATATATATATATATATATATATATATATATATATATAGAGAGAGAGAGAGAGAGAGAGAGAGAGAGAGAGAGAGAGAGAGAGAGGGTGATTATGGAGGCTTGTAGCTTGCCTTCCCCCCCTCCCCCACCAAGAACTAGTTGGTACACCAGTTCACACAGAGGGAAGTGACAGACTGTAGTGTGCTGGCCCTCATATATGATGCTATTACCAACACCTTTGCTGCTGCTAGTATTGCACGGAACATCAGAGTTATTGTTAAGCAAATAAAACAGATTCCAAGTAGAATAACCATTCAGCGATTATAACGAGTGTGTGCGCATGTGAGCAAGTGGACTTACTGTCGCAAAGCAACACAGGGACTCAAAAAGATGTTGCACTGAGGGGCTCTAAACTAAATTGGAACGCATGGGGTAAACGTGCACCAAAAGCTTGTCAGAGAAGAGTTCTTGCAATCCGCCTCCATCAGAATGTGGCGTCTATGGATAAGAATGAAATACACAACCTGCCATGGCCACTTTGCAATTGCAGCAAGCCCAAGTAAAACGCCAATGCAGCTAAGTGCATACAGCAACAGAACAACCTAGCACAGGGCGAGGGAATACCTCAATGACTTGAAAGTATGTCCTCATCTCGTACTGGACCATGTGCTTCTTCTTGCCGAACGGGGCCTTAAGCAGTGTCCACCTCTCGTTCACCTTGTTTGGCTGCCACCTGGAGAGGAGACAGAGAAGCACATCTGACTTTCACTGCACTTACACGCTGTAGCAACGTCCCCAAAAATACAACACAGCACACCTTGTCCCAGAAATGCTGAACACCATTCAGGTGTTGCTGCAAGTGATATAGCTCAAATGCATGGCCAATGCTTCTCGTCAACAATCGTCGGCACTTTGTGTCTAGGTAGGAACATGTTAAGCCTTTGGCTGTCAAAGCCTCCGAAATACCGAATGGGCGGTATTGTTGATACAGCTATCTGCAGACGCTCTAGTGACCAATAAATAAGCTGGACAAGTTTAGAAAGGTCAATAGACGGTGCTGGGTGTCCAGCTTCAGGATTTCTTTTTTAAATATTTGGTTGATATTTGTAGAGTGCTTGAGCATGCGTAATGTGCACTGCGACACCTATGCGCCTTGAAGCAGAGCAGTGGGTGCATTTCTCGTGTCAGATTCTGCTGAACCCCGGCAAGCAAAATCTATCGAGATGGTGCAGAGTGTGCAATGCAAAAAGAGAGAAAAGAACCAACAACAGGGAGAGGGTGAAAAGCGTAGTGCAGCTCTCCGCATGCCTGAGTATTTCAAGCTTTTCCATACAAAAATTAATGTGATTAGCAGTTGCAGTTGTAAATTGAAAAGAGCTTGTAAATAAAACTTATTTGTTTGCCTTTTTTCAGTGTTCATTACAGTAGAGCATTACTTAAAGAGCCCACAGCAGAATACTGCGTAGTGTGTGTGCAGCTGAAAAATAACTGGAATGAATGTCCACACAGCGTTTGTAGTATTTGGTAGCCAATGGGTCAGTGGCGTAGCCATAAATTTTTTTCAGGTGAGGCAACCACTTGACTGAAGTCAGAAAGTGGGAGGGAGAGAGGGGGAGTGGGGGCTGGGTAGGCTGCATTAGTCTGGTACAGAATTTTACAGTTTGGTACTTTAATTTCATGATGCATGCTAGAATTGGGAGCTTCAAATTCCAGGAGAAAGGTCCCAGCAATCCTGAACAGCTATTAACCACTGATGAAACATCAAAGGCTTAACTGCTACCAAGCATTGGTCATGCAGGCATAACAAACTACTAACGAATGCCTAGATGATATTGTACTCAAACAAAACAATTTCTGTAAAGCAAATGGCTTCTCACTGCGAAGTGCACACAGACTGAGGAACCTAATGCCATGCATGCAACATTTACTCTTACTGTTATCATGCAATCACTTCGCACAAGACACACTAGCTGTACCGAACACTCGTGAATGTTGTCGCCACCTTCACAGTGATGGGCCCTTCCTAATCAGATGGTACACCTGTCGCAAATGTTATTTTTGAGCTAATGCGGACATCACCCACTGCTGCAAAATGTGTGATGGACGCATAAACGGCAGCCAGGCCCTAGCACTGTAATTCTTAATAATGATGTGTGGCGCAAGGTTCAAGACATTGCAATTCAACTGGGCGATTGGTGACCATGCTCGTTGCTACTTGTCAGCTAAGTGTTGCTTTGCTTTCTGGGCACGAGTACGCCCAATAAAGCGTTCTATCCATCCCATTCATCCTTTCGGCTAGTGTTTCTGTTCGAGCACTGTCCTTACTTTGTGAGAAAATGAGCTCATGTAGGTATATACTAAGCTTACACAAACTACAAGAAAAGGTGTTCATGGTGGGTGGGCACTTATAACAGCATGACCATGCAGCTAGGGGAACCTTTCATGGGCCAACAAGCTTATCTTGCCAATGACATCATTAATGTAAATGAGCTAACAGAGCTGCTTTAGGTCAACAATCTAAGAAGGAAGAACTCACGTCCTTGAGACGCTGATGTCCAGAAGCTTTGCAGTCTCCAATGCATACCACTTGTAGCTCTCAAGGACTGCAGGGTCGTGACCTCTGACTTCAAGCTCAATTCTCTTGTAGAGCTTGTCAGGTTCACTGCTGTCTTCTGCAGTGACCTCTGACTGAACTTCTGACACAGGCAAGGCAGGATCCTGGAATCAGACCACGGAGACAGCCAAGACATTGGCCAACTGATTGGATTTGGCAGAAGCACTGCAGATAAATGCCGTTCTGACAAGTGTCAACTGCTACGTCAATGCATTTTCATGACACAGATGTTGAGGTTGTATTTTTCACAACTGAATTTTATTTTCAACAATGGTGCAGGAGAGCAGGTAAAGATTGGGCAAAAAGCTGAATTAACAGCTTGAGAGAATTGACACACGTTGGCATAATGGCCATTGAGGGAAAATAGTACAAACTGATACACTGTTGATTACAATGCATCTTACATAGGCACACATACAGACATAAACATGCATATGCATACATCTATGGCCTATACATGTATATCCATATGCGTATATATATGTAACTCGTGCCAAGCACAGAATTTCCGCTTAATTATATGCAACATTATACTGCTGGGCTTTAGTTCTGCGGTGGAACGTGTGCCCTAAAGTGAACAAGAACTTGAGTAACTTTGCTAATTAGCTAACACCAAACCACGATTTGTCGTGCAAGTAATTTTGCTTCTTCAAGTAATTCAGCTGACATGGAATATCTTTAATGATGGAGTTGGTGCAATCACTTGGTGCAATTATACAAAAACTAATTATGGAAGATTGAAACGCCCCAGCCTTATCAAATTAAAATTTAATACCTCGCAATCTAAGCGCCGTTAACTCACAGATGCTTACCTGTCCAGCTGCCTGGTTAGCCGTGATTTGTGAACATAGTCGTACTTGAGGTGCGGTGAGCAGACCGCTCAATCGAAACCGCTGCGCCGGCAACACACATCGAACAGTACTCGCGGTAAGGACGTCAGACCATAAACTGCTCCTCACACCGCTGGTCAGGACCTGGAATATTAAAAATAAACAAAAACTAATTAGTATGAGGCGCCAGTGTAGGCAAGTTAATATTCGTATGGGACACAGACATTCGACAGTAACTAAAGTTGCGAACGTCTTAATTGCGAAGACAAGCTGTCTAGTTTCATGCAGGCGACACCAACTTTCTGAAACTCTATGAAAGGACATCTGCCTTTGTTTTCCTTGGTCTAATACAAAACTCCTGTCGCTAAAACGCATGCTGAAGTTGGGAACTAGCGGATGGCAACGCTAAGTACGGTAAGCACGCTCGGCAATTCGCTGACACAGAGTTGCATGTTTCAGCGAGCAGACGCTAACGCACGTACCCTGCCGACAGAGAAAACCTTGGAACACATAGTGCCGGAGAGTTTAATCCCGCGTAATTCACGAACGCATCACAACAACGCACGTGCTCAAACCGTGCACGGCAGAGGATGCAGACGCCATCAAACAAACTCAGCGGAACCGGAAAACCACAGAGAAAGGGAAAACCGTGCGAATAAGCTGCTAGACTTCTATGTAAAGTCCACGCAAGAACTATCGTGAGGCAAGCGCTTGAATAAAAATATTAGCTTTGAATAAAAATATTAGAGGTTTGCGCGCGCTGGCAGCTTTTGCTCCAGAGGATAGCGCCGCTAAGCTAACAGAGGTCGCGATGGCTGCGCAAAGCTATAGCAAGCAGCAATGGAAAAGAAACCTGCCATGAGTAACTACTTAAGAGGAAAAAACGAACAGGAAAGAAACACTTTATGATAACTCAAAAGGAAGCTCATTCCTTTCAAGAGCTTGGAAGCGCAACCCACCGCCCCGTTCCAAAGGGGACGCTCATAACATCCATCCCCCTATCCATCCAGCCACTTCCACTTCCGTCAAAATTTTGGCTCAGCTGTTTTGGATGTTTTCTTCGTAGCACTGCACCTTGTAAACAGTCTCTTTGTTCTTGGAGTGAAAGGTGTATTCTCGCGCTGTAGTGTAATGCGTTATCGCGGAAGACAACATCGTGCAGGGATAGACTGCCTAAAGCCGCTGCCCCTCACAACGTGAGGCTATAGTGATATTTTAGGCCATCGGAGCAGAGGAGTGAAAACTTCAGACTCGGAAGAGGACCGAAGCAAGCGTAGTCGCAAGTGCTCCGCGACCTTCACCCAGCCCGTGGATTACACTCTGTGCGTAGTACATCTTCGTGTACCGTGCGATGCGTTGCTTAATCGCCGCTTTGCACAACAAAGAGCTTGATCTTTTCGCGTGTTGTTGTGCGCCCACAAAGCTTTCTTGAGCTGGCTGTTCCGGGACGAAAGTGTCCCGAGCGGCGAGTTGACACGGCGCTCCGCTAACCCAGAGTGTCGCGCGATATTTTGGACGCTTTCCATGGGAAAAATGTAGGTTGCCCCCGCCGTTGGTGCCTCTCGTTTACTTTCGTTGGCGTCTGCCTGGCCCTTGCTTTCACGTGCGCTTGTCCCTTTCCATCTGCTTTGTAGGCGTTCTCAATGTTGTGCGTTAAACTAAAATGTACCCGATCTCCAATTTCACCTACGCTATCGCACGCCCACGCTGTTTTGTGAGCACGGATGCCAGGTCGTCTGTATGACTTTTACGATTTTCGAAAATACTTGTGTCCATGTCATATGCTCGTATCGCGTGCTTTCGGTTGTAGCTGATTCATGGTTTGAGTGCTACCCCCGCCCTTTTTTTTGGTTTGCTAATTTCTTGATACTTTCAAACTGTCGTGATTTCGATCGCACGCCGTGAGTTGTATTGACTGTCGTGCGTCATGCTTCACTGCAACCCGCGTGCCAACCTGCGCCAGCACCCGCATTGCGTAGTAAATACGGAAGTGTTGGTACTGCAGCGATTGAAATGTCTTGTGAGGCAATTTTTTTTTCTTGTTAATTTCTGGCCTTAGACGGCAGTGTTTGCTTGCAAAAGCCATCCTTCCATTCGATATTTACCACATGTGGCACGCCTGTTACTGTAAACGCGGCGTATTACTTTAGTAATGCGCCTTGTCACCACATCACCTTCCTGAATGCGTCCTGTGATCAACCTCATCTTCCTGGAACACCACTTGCGTACTAAGTTTCATTATTAACTTATATATGTGTACACGCGCATAACGCGGAATATTTTCAGGGACAGCTGTGTCGTGCGGTTTTAGTTGCGGCAGTGAGATAGTCAAGATATGGGAAGCGGTTTTTGCGAAGGTCTTGGGCGCGGCGCCTCTGGGGCACTCGGATCCCTTGCCCCCCTCCCTAAGCCTGTTTCACAGAGCGGTGGAAATTTTCGCGCTGGGAGCGTACCGAGTATAACACAGTAAAGTAAACCTCGGCGTGACCCATTTCACGCCACATGGTTCGGCGCGCGCGCGTGTGTTTATTTCAGATGCGCGCTAAACTCGGATCATGGGCGAGCAGCTCGAAGAGGTGGCCGTGGGAACGCGCGTTTCTTGTGACCGTCACTACGGCGTGGTACGCTACTGCGGACCGGTAGTGGACACTAAGGGTAAGAGAGCGCTGCCTTCTTGTTTGCTGTTTCGTTTTCTTTCATGTGAAACACGCCGAACAACAGGTCTCATTTCGATGGGTCTCCCAACTGTCGTGTGCATCACAGAGAAGGGGCATACGAGTCTCTTGGATCGAAGTTTATATATGCGTCATCTGTCAGCTTCCACAGGATTGTAAAGCAAGGCATTGCATTTGTGACACTGGTATGGGTTGCAGAGATTGATTGCTGTCGTCGACGCACACATCAAGGATCATTTGAATCACTAATACTGCAGCAGTTTCGCATGTTAAATGTTTGTCACCGAGTTATTTTTGGATAGAGTAGCCCACAATTAGATTGGATGTGGCAGATTTTCACTAGAATAGAGGAATTTGGCCGGCTCAACAGCAGTAGCATTTGTATACCCCCTTGACAGTGTAACTTTGGCACCGATGTCGACTCAGTAATGTATGCCTTATTACAAAAAAATAAAAAAAGAAGGGCCAACTGGCCTTTACTTTTTTGTGATACAATGTACAGCTTCTGAGTTGCTGTTTTTACACCATTTTCTCCTAGTGGCACAGCCAAGCCAAGGAATGTACACACTGCGTATTGTGATTTGCAGTCGTGACTACAGCTCTTTTATTTATTTCTTCACTTTTAATTTTTTTTTTGCTAGCGAGATATGCTAAGCACAAAAATGGTTGCTGAGTGTGAAAACTTACAACTGCTAAATTGATAAGGGTGTGCTTCACCACAAGCAGCATGTCATCGATCTCAATCATGGTTTCACTATTATTCCATCCTTTTTTCTAATACTTTCTGTGCATTTTGGAAAACTTGCCTTGGAGGTAAAGGCTCATTTACAACGGCACCTGACAGTGGTCGCGCGACCAGGTTGGCTGCAAAGTGACTGGTTGCAAATGGTTGCTTTCCTAGAAAAGCACTGCTCACCATATTGCGTGCAAATTAGGTGCCTTCACTTCTGTGCAATTTACACTCTTGGGATCCTGACTGTTTCGCTTCCTGTAATATGTGTTTTTCCTGTGTTGACTTTCGTCCTCTGTGATCTGCAAAGCACCCAGAAAGAGGAAGAGTTATCTAATTTCACTTTTCAACAGCGACACTTAAGTCAAGCCTCAAACAATCTTTAAATGAGGCATTCGCTTCAGCATTTTGTGCTTAGTGTACTGATGTCCTGTGTTGTCCTCCTTGTTCATTGGAGCTATTCCTTGGAAGAACTAAGAAATCCAGAAGCGAGAGAAAAAAAGTGCAGCGAGTTAACTCACTCAGCAACACGTCATTAAGGACTAAGTTCTGCTTTGCTGTGTCCTTGCTTTCTTGCCGTTTTCCAGCCAAGGAATTTAGTAAGTACCACTTTAACCTTCGTGCGATTCATGCATTGTTTCAAAAGTGCTGGACGATCATGTGTTGTGTTGTCATAACATTTCTGTGCTACCCTAGGAGTTCGTTATGCACCCGCCATGGTTACTTAGTGGCTTTGGGGCTGCGCTTCTAAGCACGAGGTCACGGGATCACATCCCAGCCACCGTGACTGCATTTCGATGGGGGCAAAATGCAAGAACACCAGTGTACTTAGATTTAGATTTACAACACTGCGGTGTGCCTGGTAATCAGATCGCGGTTTTGGCACGTAGAACCCCGCAATTTTTTAGGAATTCGTTATGCGAGATCCTCATTCCATATGCAAAAAGAAGCAGCCTTGTACTATTGCAATTGGTGCCATCATAAATTGTGCTAATGTAGGTTGCAATTACATCATTACTGGTAGTGTGCCATTGTCATTGAAAATGATGATACCTTGTAATTTTGTGCACATTATTTCTGTCACGATTGCAGGCACGTGGCTGGGCATTGAATGGGAAGACCCATACCGTGGCAAGCACAATGGATGCCACAATGGTGTCCAGTACTTTCACACAAGGTGTGACGGCAAGTTTAATTGAAAGATGTTACAAGTGCTTTGAATATAGTTCCATATAAGGCCTCAGTGCATACGTTAAGCCCTCTTGTGTCTTGTGGTAGTCTTCGGAACTGAAAAAGGAAGTTCTTAAAAAATTTTACACATTGAATACCATTCTTAGTATGGTGGAGATGTTTGTCCTTTGTACTGAATTGTGCCGCAACCCCTTAAGGATTTCGATGGCCTCAGCTCGTCATGTAAAATTGCCACGTTTTGGCTTATAATGAGCACACCTTGTCGTGCATTTCGCTACTTTCTGTATGGCTCATAACAAAAAGAGTCCACCAAAGGTTTTTTTTTTTTATAACTTAGATTGGCAGCAGCCGTTCTATCGTCTGTGCTTCCTTTTTTTTTTTTTTTTCACACTAGGTGGCAGCTAGTGATCCCGACGCGGTTGTGCCATTGTGTCTTCTGCTACCTGAAATGGAACAGAAATGGGAAAAAATATTTGTAAGAAAGCCATGATCTGGTTTAGGTGGTGTGAGAAAACTCATTTTGTGTTTTGAACACTAACATACCTGCTAGTTGTACGCAGTAGTTTGCGCAGCATCAGTAGAGGAACACTACAATCCGAACAATCTTTTTCACAAGGTTCCAAGCAGTTCATAATTGTAAATAATTATTATTTGGCATACAAGGGTTTTAGAGATCTCTTTGTTCTTGAAACATGTTTTTGAAGTATTTCAGGTCATAAAGAAAGCCGTTTGGTACTTTTTCTATGAGGAAAAGATATGTTCTTCAGGGTGAATGGTACAACTTGAGATGGTCAGTTCAGATGGTAATGTGTTACTGGAAAAAAAAAAAAAAGCTTAGGCACATAATGAGATTAATCTATGAACACTTTTTTTTTTTATTTTGCGTCCTCAACAGAATACATCTTATGATTGTCATGGTGGCATGATGATGACAGCTTTCGGCATGGCTCATGGCTGGACACATTGAGAGTCAAAAGAACTAATAATTGTTGCCATATGAATGTGAGCGGATGTCCAATGTCCAGGCAAGCAAGTAATGTTAATTTAAATCTTCCTAATTGTAGCACTGTTTATGGGGAGTGATTATTATAGTTTTTTGGCACAATAACTTGGAACACAGTGCTAGTTGAAATGAAAGTTACCAGATGATTTGGCCTTGCTTGTAATCAATTTTGCATGTCCAGTCAAACGTATTAGCCCTCTGTCTCTTCAATCATTCTTTTTTTAATTGCAACAGTGTTGTTTCTTGTTGAGAAAACCTGTTCACGTTTTATCCATGTGTAATTGGACCACATACAGATGCATAAGCTACGTCCAAGTATTTTGTATATACTGTATGTATTTCTTCAGTTGTATTAGTAAAGCTCATTTTTCTTTGATTGACAAATAAAAAGTGGTGAGCGCAAATAAATACAGAAGTGAAACGGAGGTGCCACCTGACACTAACCGTAATGGCCATAGGGGCCAACAATATTTCGAGTATGTACAGTGCTCACGGATTGAAATAGGACACGGAGCATTTAGTACAACACTACATATGTGCAAAGTAGGCGAGAGCACCATGTCATGTCGCTAGGAATTTGGTCACCAAAGGTGACGAGGACTCCGATGGAAGTGTACGCGCCAGAATTACGTCGATGTGACACGAACTGCAGCCGGTTGAAGCGAAAGTATGCGCATTACTTAGCCCTAATATGACGCGTTTCATTCCGTGAGCACTGTACATATGTAAATTTTTTGCCACCAACCAAAATTTACAAAAAAATTTATTTCTGCCTCAGTCAGTTAAAAATAAGGTTTACTTATAAGACAGAAGAAATACATAGAGTGCATACAAAATTCTTGGACTAATACTTTGTGCAGCTAGTATGTGGCCCAGTAGAGAAATTTGCATGTTCAAGCATGCAGATTTTTCTCAACAAGAAGCAATGCTGGTTTAAGCTGAATATGTGTGACTAAGAAACGTATATCTGTAGCTAAGGGCTCGTGTTGAACTCTTGTCGGTACACAGGTCGGAGACGGGCGGGTCGTTCATTCGTCCGCAGAAGGTGGAGCGGACGCTGAGCGTCGCCGATGCGGTGCGCGAGAAGTACTTCTCATCTCTATCCGATATAGAGGCACCCAGCCTCAGTGAAGACAAAGACGTGCTGCTCTTGGAGTTCACGCGGAACCGGAATGTTGAGTTTGTCGGCCCCGAGAAGATCACTGCCATTCTCAGGTGTGTGGACCGAGCAGGGGTGGGGTAGTTCCAGGAGTGCGCAATTATGCTTAGACGTAGTCTTTGATTGTTAGTTTGATAGCAATCCCAAATATCTTAGTGAGCTGTGACCTTGGTTGTCTCAGCCTGCATAGTCTAGTGCACTTGAAGCATATGCAGTGGTTGTAGTCGAGACTACAGTATGGCAAACGTATTAAAAGGTTCACCTCATTAGTAATAAAGCCAGTATAACTCTTCTTTTTTCATTTGTGTAAAAAAAAAAAAAAGTGGCTGATGCGTGGCATTATGTAGAAACCTGCACGTAAAAATTTATGTGCAGGCCTTGTCATTGGTGTCCTTTATTTGTGGTTGTGAGGACGATGAAATACTGTTAAAGGTGGTGGAAAAGGGGGGGGGGTGAAGGCCTGCAGGGTCATAACTGTATTCATCTGCCTTTGTCCGCAAGCCCCACCTGAATATGACTTCATGAGATGTACTGTTATGTTGATCCCTGAAGTGCTTGTCCATATACTGTCTGTATGCAGCAAAATCTATTGACACATCTTTTGCATTGACACACTGCGTGTGTCATGTAAGAACTGAAAAAAAAAAAAGTGCGTGAGAGCTGTGAGCTCACCAAATCGGGAATTACACTGGAACTGTAAAAACACGCTGTGTCCAAAGCAGAAAATTTGGCAAGCAATGTGAACAGCAAGAGCAAAAAGAACATGCAACCCACTTCTGTGGCATTCCCGTGTTGCATGCTGAATTCACCATGACCAGACCACCAAGATCACCAAGATCAGACCACACGCATGCTTCCCACTGCGTGCTCACTCCTAGCCCCCTCTGTGTAAATGCCTTTGCAGACTTCACTTTCTCTTGAGCTATTGAGAATGCTCCGAAATGCCCAAGTTGAATGTGGCTTCTATCTGTTAGTCAAGCCGGTGCAGGACAAAGCCAGTCCACACCATGTAGTGAGGCCAGACTGGAGCAAATGAGCGTGAGCCCTCGCTCAAGCCCGTTCACAGAGCAAACGGTGTGCATAGACACCACAGTTGCACGTAGCTGCAGTCTGCTACGTGGCGTAGGTACTACGTCCACTGCAAGGTGCTGCAATGAGTACTCTGACGGAGTGCACCGTAGCTCGCGGAGGACAACCGCACGGCAAAGGCACCAAAATCGGAAATAGTGGCATCTACATGAACATCCAAAATCAAATTGGAACTACACACCACGATGACATTCAATAGGTGGAGCATTGTGCGCATGGTTCGCTCCGCCGTAGCCTTCACAGTGCAATCGATTGAGGAACGAGAGGAAGCCCTGTGTAGGGGACGTTTGATTGCCAATAATGCCTAATCTGCTGAATGCATTGAAGTACTTTTCTTTTTTATTTCTGAAATAGTCTATTTCAACTCCCAAGTGCACTTCTCGACTTTGATAAAACATAGTTCAGGGCCTCCTTAAGGTACCTGCTAGATTGCGCAGCATATTTGCCACCACAGGACAGTGCTGGACTCGTTTGCATTCTTGTTTTGGTATTTTTTTCTTCCCTGTGAATTTACACCGGAATAGGTTGGGAACATGCTATTTCATGCTCTGCACGTTGCGATGGTTTGGTTTGCAGCCGTGGCGAGACTATACGCGAGGTGGTCCTCGCAAATATGCCCGTGGACCGGCCTGGCAACGATGGTGAGCTGGCGAGCCTGGTGCCCAAGCTGCACTGCCTGGTGCTCACCCACACCATGCTGTCGTCATGGGAACAGGTGGCGCAGATCACCCGTCAGCTGCCGTACTTGTCAGAGCTGCACCTCAGGTAGGCACAATAGGCTCCTTCTCGTGTCTACAAATGCAGGCTAATTTTTCGGTCCAGCTTGATTTATTAAGACTCCCCAGTGGCACTGTTATCTACTCCAGAAAAACAATGAACCGTATTTTCATATGTGTAAGTTGCGCCTCCTCTTTTTCGCGACTTTAGAAGAAAAAATAGGTATATATAAGGTGCACCTGTGCAACTTCATTAACTTGGTCACCATGTTGAAACGTCATTACACATGCTTGTACAACCATTGCAAAACGTCGTAAGGCTCTAAATTTCTGCAAACAACATTTTTAAGAGCTGCAAATTGTAGCAGAGTAAAACTCGAACCAACGCTCCTTTTAGGCACAGGAGACTGGCATTTATAGCACTTCACTCTTAAGACATCGAATGCACCCTCTGATGCACTGTCAAAAATTTGTCACTTCGGTCAGCAGCGTCGTTGGGTTACCATTGTTGGCCTCTGAATAACTTCTATGCAATGCAACATTGTAAGTATATTGAAGCACGTTGCTGGTGTTACCTCTGCGACATACTCTCCAACAGCAATCACATCACACTTTAACATGCGCATACAAAAGTGGACCGGAAGGCAGAACCACTGCGACAATTACTAGACTGCCGGGACTTCTCCCTCACAGGCAAATGATAATGATGATAAGTCCTGCTTTATTTTTAAGCATATAGATGTCGGGCACCGCAGCTAAATAGTGAAAAATTGTGGTGCCTGTTAAAAAAATTTATTGCGTCAGTTCCGTGGGTTCTGAGAGTTCTCACCCGTGCTCTTGGGACAAAGGAACAACAACACAGTAGTGCAAACAATCACAAGGGCATTTATTGCACCTTTCATAGATCAATGACTGCTAGCCAAGTTGCTATCCCCAAAACATGCCAATGGGCGCTCGACAAATCTAGGAAGCCAGACTCACTGCGACCGGATAACGAGCGAATGTGTTCGCCCCATGCTGGACACCAATGCCTGGTCGTTCGTGTGTACGGTCACACGAACGGTCGCGCGTTCGAATGAGGCCTTGTGAGACGGTCTCGCAGAAGCATGGATCGGTGCACACGCGCAGCGTCCGCGCCACTTGCTGTTCCCGAACCAGAGAGAAAGAGCCTTCTCCTTTCCGGGCCCAAGTAACTCCGCCGTTAGGCGGTGTTAGCAGCACAACACTCGCGGCATCTCTCGTACTGCGCTTCAACCAGACCGACTGCCGCGGGCATCAGGCCACGCGGCGAAGCCGGGTTGCAGGAGACGGGAGCTATGCGGGAAAACAACTTATCAGGGGATGCGCGAGAGTCTCGCATCCCAACGACGGAACCGAGGACGATGCGCTTTGGGAGGGCGGTGACAGCGGCCGCGACAGTAATTCCCAGTCGGACCTCTCGACCAGTGATTCTGACTAGAACATGCATGGCCGAATCTGGCTGGTCAAAGTACGTGCTAATTCTGTTAAATAAGCAAGTACCCTTCGTTTGTGCTATAGTTTATTTCCTTTTTAATGTATATACCGCATGCATTACTACATATTGATCGTCATTTCGGATGTGTTCACGAAATCTCCGTGTAATTTGCGCACCCCCTTTTCGGAGCTCTAAAATTGCGAAAAAGAACTACGCAAATTATGCGAGTAAATACAGTATAACATGGAGGCATTCAGGCGTTCGGCTGCACTCAAAAGGCGTCCTATGGTGTCGTGTGGCATCAGGGTCGATAGCACCATCGCATTGGAGCTCTGCAAACTAACTGCTCTTAATTGCCCATGCCAGCTATTCGGCTGAGAGCATCCCACATTGAAAACAACTGCGCTGAGTACCACGCAGATTGAGACTTCTATCACCACATTACATGCATAGCTTGCGAATCACTGCCTGCTAATTACGAAACGGGGTGTAGTGGTAGATGTGGCCCATTTCATGTCGCACCCGCATGTGACTACGGCATGCACCTGGCCTCGTCAATTATTATGCACCATCTTGCTTCATTTTCCCCATACCGTTTCACACCCTCGAGTCAAGTTGTTGTTCTCTGTTGCAGCAAGAACATGCTGGAGATACCAAAGGAGCCTGCAGAACTTCGGGACTACTTCCGGTCCGTCAGGCAGATGGTCCTGCGAGGTGTTGGCTACAGCTGGGACCAGGTGGGTGATCTCTGCATTTCCCCATTTCATGGATAGCAAAGCCTTGAAGGCCATCTGAAATGAAATTTCCCTTTAGCTAAATTGGTAATAAATGTGTAGTATGTACTACTGAACCAATGTTGGTGAAGCTGCAGGACTGGTAATTGTCAAATTTTCTTATAAGCAGCCTTTAAGTGGAACCTAAGCAGACGACGCATGCACCTGGTGGCTGGCAGATATGACACAGCACATTGCCTCAGAGATCTTTCAGCTCACTGCGGGCAGCTACAGGCAACGACTCATCTTGCAGGTCGCTTCGTGGAGTTGCACATTCTCAGTCATGTTACACTTTCAGTGAGTGGTGGTTGGGTGGCATATTTAAAAGCTTTGGCATAAAAGAACATCTATGTTTACTAGTTTTTCATTACACATACACTTGTGTTTCAAACATAAAAATTTGCATGGAGGCTTCTCTATATCTATGCTATCTGAAAAGTGTAAATCTCAGTTTATTCAGGTTTAATCTGATTTGTAATTTACAGATTCAGGGAATTGGAGGCATGCTAAATTTTTATGTTATAAAATCTGATGCACATTACATTTGGTTGCCTATTGTTTTGCACTATGAAACCATAAAAACTAAGTGTGCATTTAAAGGGACGCTGAAACAATTTTGACGATGTGGTACAAACGTACTGAGTCGTTACGGTTGGCTGTTCTGATCACTGACAGATTTAAGCACTTCGCATAAAGCGTGAAACTTATTATAAGGTTTTAAAAACCTACATCGCTGCCAATCACAGTGGCACTACTTCCCTGGGGTTTCCCTAGGCTATGTGATGTTTGGTGGCCATATGGTGTCAGTAACTTGTGCTATCCGATTGGCTGCCCAAAGCGTGTCTTCAATAATTTTTCCAACTTTATGGTGAAGAAATGTTGTTCGTGATAGCTGGAATGCTAGTTAATTTGTTTCTACGAAAAAGAAAGTGACAGAAAGAGAATGCACAAGGAGAATTTCTCACTATAGCACTCGGCACAGAGCAAATTTTGTCTGATTGTGTTACAACATGCTCCGTGTTGACACGAGCTGTGCGGTCTGTATTGGTCTTGATCTGTGTTGAAAACGTAGCGATTGGCAACACGTCAAGCTGTGACATCATGTCCCTCTGCAAGGCAAAATGCGA
Source organism: Dermacentor andersoni (assembly GCF_023375885.2). NCBI lineage: Eukaryota > Metazoa > Arthropoda > Arachnida > Ixodida > Ixodidae > Dermacentor > Dermacentor andersoni. Next base: position 137,501,101 of record NC_092820.1, read on the forward strand.
GTGGAGTGACTGCAGTGCTGGTTGTTGGCGTCCGATTGGCACCAGCATTTACGCGTTTGCGGCCGTCGCTTCAAGCCGAAGGATTACTAGCACAACATAGTTTAGCACGTCCAGTATTTGGGTAGACGCAAGCATAAGCCTGTGTGTTTTACGGGATGAGCAAAGGCGCAGACGTGAATGATCCGCACAATGCAGCCACCCGGTGGCGCACAGCTCAACCAAACACAGAGCTAATATAGCAGTAACCAAGTGTATTCTACTTTGCTGCTGGTGTAAACTTTTCGAAGGAGCATAATCGTGAACAAGGCTGTATTTTCAAATGTTTGAAATGTTTTGCACTTAGTTACAGAAATATTAACTCTGTGGTTGGCCTGGTAAGCTCTCTGCCACCAGGCGGCTGGACCATGTAGACCAATCAGGTCACTCGCGCATGTTTACACTTAAACTTTTTTATCACATCAATAGTAGTATGAAGGGGCTTTAGGTTACGCCTCCACCCATCCGTCAAAATGCCCAGCTTGCCTGTTGTTACCAGAATAGCACACATGCTCGGTGCTGCAACAGAATGCTTGCAATGTGCGCTGATTTGATAGCTCTCGCTTTGTATCGACGGCCAGACGGCTGGCGGAGAGGTCGGAAAGGCTTCGCGTGCTGGCTCTAATACTCCTGTCGAACGGGCAAGTTAAGTACACTTACGGGGAGTGCACTTCGGGACCTTGAGTCACACTTTAGGCAACGTGCTTTTTAACGGGAAAACAGAGTGCACTCGCAGTAAAAAAAAATGGCGACAGACTAAGAGCGCGTTTTTTAAAGATATAAATTAACAAGAGAAAGCTGCTAAAAAGCGATTGTGTTAAATAGAATTATATACAAAAACAAACTTCATCTATTTGTCTCAACTAAAAACGAAGATGTTTTTATTATAAGTGTGTTGCAAGTCAATGCTGGCCAAGACGAATGCCTAGCAAATCCAAAACAACATGGCAGCGTGCAGCGAGGCGGCAGTTGATCCTCATTTTGAGCTGCCATATTCACGACACACTCGGCGCACAATTTCAGAGGACAGACGACAGCGAGCTTCTAAGAGCGGTCACCCAAAGCGGCGCAAAGACGGCGAGTTCGATATTTAGCTACACTGCAAAATGCCACGCACACGGCGCAAAGCACGACCGGCGTGGTCAGCACGCTTTCACACCAAAATAAACACGAACTGAATGAACATGGCGGCGCCGCAGTGCCGCATCATTCTGGCGCCGTTAGTTGCGTACATGATAAATTCGTTTCTTTATCGTGCTGTTTCGCTTCTTGCTAAACACAAGTTATATTGTTAAAAGCTGTTCAATAGCTGAAATGAACTTCTGTGTCCTTTTTCTATGCATTACATTTTGCGTCGTTGAAAGCGTTGGCGGCGAGGCTAGGCCAGCTAGGCACTCCTTCAAACCGTTGGCGGCGAGGCTACACACTCGGCCAGCAAAGTGCGTTCCGTGAACGTACTCCGACTTGAGTGCACTCGTCTGAGAGTATACTCCACTGCGACGTTAAGATTTGAGAAAGTGCACTTAAAAACCGAGTGCACTCGCCATAAGTGCACTTGCCCGCTTGACAGGGGTATAAGACAACCGGAAGCAGAGAGCACGACGTCACATCATGACGCAGAGCCTAGTGAAGGCAGAGCTTAGCCCCTATCACTTGGTGAATGAGTTGAAGAGAAAAAGCATGGCTAGGGAGGACGGTAACTTTTAATTGTCCGTAGCTCTCTTAATGTGAGACGCTTTACTTAAGTTGTGGCTCAAATGTTTTACTGTAGCTGTACCCTTCGCATCTACAGAATTTGTCCGAACTGTTTCAGGGACCCTTTAATTCGAGGGCGCATTAGGCTCAGTTAAATACTGTCGAGGGAAGCAGTGTGGTGTGTTTGGATATTTTTATGCTTCTAATACAGCTCGCTAGATAATTAGATAAATTTTGTTGATGCTGTCAAGATTGAAACAACGTGAGTCAACTGTACGAACATTCTTGACCCTAAAGAAGCTGATTGCTAGAAGCCAGACATCTGTGCAGTGTCATTTCAATGAATTTCACTGTTTTTTTTTTTTTGAGGTTGCGGGAACAGTAGAATGTCATAGTTGGAAACGTCCTTGTCCTGCTGCAGGCCCTGCAGTGTGCAGAGATGTGGCCCTGGGTCAGGAACTTGGTTCTGTCCCTGAACGGCATCAGTGTTCTGCGGCCGCCACCCGAGACGCTGTTTCAGCAGCTCGAATGCCTCTCACTACAGGACAACCCTCTCTCCTCCTGGGAGACTGTCTGCCATCTGGGACGTTTGCCAAGGTGAGCTAGTGTGCCTGTTTAAATTCCAGTCCTTGCACTTGAATGGCCATTAAGCCTGGGTCGTCTTTGCTGTTCCAGGTGTACTGCTGCTTGTGTGCTCCATTTAAAGGCAATTATTCATTAAAGGGGCCATGATGCCCAATTTTTGAGCTTGAGTTACGCATTGCATGCAGGCCAGTAGCCAGGAATTATTTCGGAGTTTTAGATAGACCCACGCTCTTTTGTTGGCTGTAAATGTCCCCTCGACTTTCTGAGTTTTTTTCATCTTACTGCATTCATTTTCACTAGGTTTCCCAAAACACAGATGATTTTTCTCCGCTTCTCGGTGTGCAGCGCGTTCGTGCGTGCATATAATTAAGGAACACCTACTAGGGCAGTCTCATATACGAGACACGCTTGGCGTGCAAAACGAGGGCTCGAACCACCGCAGCAACGTCAGAAACGGTTCTGAATGACGGCCAGTATGCTTGTTAGGCATCTCAGTGTTAATACTGTGCCTGGAGATAGCACTTGCATGCCAGTATAATTAAGAAACGCATGCTATGTCCCATAACAGTAACCCCTTTTCATTTTTGGTATGCCTCACCACATAACAAGGCTGTATTGCGGTAAAACTGACTAAGCAAGTTTGAATTGATTGGAGAAGGCAACTTTTGAGATCAAAATAAGGGAAGTTAGGGACCATAGAAATTTATGGGTGCTGGCTGGGACCTTCAGTCGGGATCGAATAACTGCAAAATCGAATTAACCAGAGTCAAATTGACGGAAGTCTACTGTGATGTTTGTTCTCCAAGTTACGGTGCTTAAGACTTGTAGATATATGTAATTTTAAGTGGTTATTTTAAATGTGAAATCAATATTTGTTGTCTAATTTAGTTGTAATATTATTAACATTTTCTTTACTTAATTTTGCGGAAGAGCTTTCAAAAAATAGTTTCCTCAGATTTTGCTAAACTGGGGTATCAATGACTAGTGCATTCAAAGAATAGTCCCAGAAACTTGAGTTAACACTACCACTTTAGTGCCAACTTTGAAGTCTTGCTACTCTTGTTCTAAAGTAGACAGAGAAATAAGGTTAGATCTTATTGGATTTCTTGAATCGTGCACTAGCCATCGATACCCCGCTTAGGAAAATCTGAGAAAATGCTTTTCTGCTTGTTTTTCCAGAACATTGAGTAAAGTAAGCTTGCATAAAATTGGTACCAAGTGAGATAAACTAAAATGTGGCTTATATTCTAAATAAGCATATAAACTTCATACATATACATGCTTTCAACCCCACAATTTGGAAAATAAAGATTTAAAAGAAAATTTAATGTATGACTCAACTGTGGCCTCCGTAAGGAAGACAAGTTGGTCTTATTATTCCTGTTCTTGCTGTTTGGTGTAGTTTAATGGAAGATAATGGTGTTGATTAGTAGAACTCTACTGCACTAATACTGTAAGGATCTGCGCTGCCCAGATTGGCTTTTCTTGTTGCTCTTGTATCAGCAGATACTCTTGTATCAGCAGGTACTCTTGTATCAGCAGGTACTCTTGTATCAGCAGATACTCTTGTATCAGCAGATACTCTTGCATCAGCAGATACTCTTGCATCAGCAGATACTCTTGCATCAGCAGATACTCTTGCAACAGCAAATCTTGTATCAGTATATCTTGTATGCCGCTCTTGTATCAGCAGAAACATCTTGGGATATTTTTTACTTATTAGATGCAGATTACCAGTTTTCTTGAGCTGTGAAGCTTGTGTGCTAGCTGCTTCAGCATTTGTTGCTTTGTGTTACAAGCAGTAGAGTTGAAGCATTCCACTCCTTTGCCTCTCCTGCGCTCAGGTTAAAAAGCCTGTCACTGGCTGACTGTGACCTGACAAGCATCTCATTCCCGGATACACCACCAGGCCAGAAAACCCCGTTGTTCGCCAACCTGGTGTCGCTGAACCTTCACAATAACCGTCTTGAAGAGGTGGGCAGAAAATTGCCATTGTTAGTGCACTGCCTTTTATTTAAGCGACCCTGTAGGCACACCCAAGGAAGCTCGTTGGCCGTCGCCAACAGGTAGTTTTCAAATCCATGCCCCAGTGGTGGCGCCCTCTGGATAAAAAATGTGGATCTTAAAGGCTATGATTTTGCTGGTTGCATGTGGCAGAAAAGATAATGGGAGCCGGAAACACGTCATTGGCGTCAAGATTCGTATGCCACCTACAGCACCATCATAGTGTGCCGATTCAGTGCACTTAGTGCAGTGGATTTCACGCTGATCTGCGGCACTATGATCGCTGGTTAAAAACGCAATGTGTGATTTGCATTCACACAGTATTGGGAGCGTTGTGTAAAAACAAACAAGAAACAACGACATTATGTATTATAGCAGTTTTAATTATTGCCTATCACGACAGCTGTGCAGAAAGTGCTGTAACTGAGTAAACTCTGCCATCAACACAGCGAGTACATGGCGCACCAACATCTGTGCCTCACGGAAGCTGTTGTAGCCATAGAGACAATGCCTTCAAGAAAGTTGAGCAGGCTTGGCAGCCATGGTATGTCAAGTTTCGCTGCACAACATGAATGCCCTGCTGCCATTGGGCACTGCAGTTGTGTGTCGTGGGAGAGCGAAATGTGGCGTCCAGAGCCCCGAAAACTCTAGTCGAGGGTAACTCAGTTTGGAGGTATTTTGAAGTTTTTGCAACTGATAACTTGAGTTTGTCCTCGTTAATTATCACTCCTTTTGCTCTTACTTCTTTGATATGCCGGGAATAAATCTAGAGCTAGAATGGTAGCCTCGGGCAAAGTTTTGCATGGTCCTCAGGATCAGGGCTTGTCACAAACATCCTAATGTCTTTCACACAGTGCGTTGTATGAATCCAAGAATAAAGACCTCACAGGGAACACGAGGCAGAACAGGTACAGAGTATTTATGGGCAAGTAGACACACACTGGAATTTAATTAATTAGGCAGTGAGGCAACACGTAGAGCCTAATTGAAAAATTTAGGATGTGATTCGGGCTCAAGGTGATAGCATAAAGAAACCCGGTGAGAAATGTGAGGTATTTGTGGAAATGTAAGATGTTAGTGAGTGAAGAATTGAAAATATTTAACCGCAAAACTGCCTCTCAAAGTCAGGAGTGTTAGCTAGCGCTGGGGTGTCTGTATTTCTATGTTCAGTCGTGCCAGAATAGTTAAGCTGACAAGCTTTAAGCTGACAAGCTTCAAGCGTTACACCTGAATTAAACCAGTCTGCTAAGGTCTCTGTTGGGATAGGTTGTCCACTTGAACAAAGTGAAACAAATTTCATCACAAAGCGCTCCTGCAACAAGGACGAGCACAGTGAAAAAGCAGTAATATTGGATATGTACGTGTGGCTGGTGTAAAATGAAGAGCTTTGAAACACCTCTGCATGTGAGAATGGCAGAACTGTGTAAGGAAAGAATATTCTACCTCATGGATTGCAGATGTTATAGCTTTGACCCATAGGACACCATACCTGTTTCACGATATATCGACTAATTTTTGAGACATTCAAGGTTCGTAACAGATGGAGGTTCAGTACAAAAACATTATGAACAGTGAGGATGTAACCCAGATTTAAATTTACTTGAGTAACAATAAGTTAGGAAACTCATCGAAAAATGTAATACTTAGGAGTGGAGAATCAAAAATATCAACAGAAAATTGACTCTGAAAAATAACTGTGAGCATATCATAACGAGACTAAAGTCAGATGCAACCACACACTTCAAAGCGTTGTCAAGAAACACGAGCACTAAGAACACTATGTGGTTATGCAAGGATATTTATACACAGAAAATTGCTAACAAGTATGTCATAATCAATGTAATGTGATGAAGCAATTAGGCTAACGTTTATTGGGCCCGAGAGACTCGGCGAAGGCCCCTGGCGCAGCCCATGACGATGTTGACGAGTACATCCAGGCAATGAAGAATGATGATGACGGTAATATACAGATGAGAAAGAAGTACAATAAATGTCAACACCACAATTAAATTTTGTGCGCTGAACTTTGCAT